>NW_020664483.1:10639783-10785846 GCF_002925995.2 Terrapene triunguis | reverse complement strand
GTATGGTAACCCTATATTAGAACAGCCCTGCTGCTGGCCTCTAGTGAGTGCACTAGCAAACCTTACCCTTCTCCCAACACTGTAGATGCCCAGGTTTGCTTTGGCAGGATCCAAATGCTGGTTAGCTTTCCTGTGTGGACAACTGCCTTGAGGCCATGCCCCCTGCCCTCTCTTACATGGACTGAACTCCCGTATCCTCATGAGATAGTGCTGCACAAACTCAATGAATTCCAGGTCCAACAAATTGGTCCCCTCTCTTTTTATATTCCAAGGAAGAACAACAATTGTCAGAGTTCCATGTAAATCAAATTGTCCTCTGGTCCCCATGGTATCAAAATTCACAACCTTTAGCCTTATCCACAGTAGCAAAATTGCCCATTGTTGACAATGGCTGTCCACAATGAGTGCAGCTGAACATGGTTTGTCCTGTGTGCTAGGATTTATAGCCCCCATACCTCCACACAGTAACAAAGTTAGCAAGAAGTCCCTCAGCTGGAACTGGTTGCAGCTTCTATAAAAGAGTTCCCCTCAGAGGAGTAGAGGTGGCCTGAGGGGAAGATGTTTTTCTAGGGTTCCAGGAGGAAGTGGCCACTGATTGAGACAATTAGTGGGGTTATAAACATGCATGTGGGGATCTCTGCTGTGGCGTACACAGAAGTCCACTACTAGCCTAGACAGGCAAGAGGGATTGGCTAATGCAGGTTGCCTGGGAACAGATGATTACGTTAACTTGAGAGGACATAGCTAGTTTTGTTGTCCAGCACTGATTCAAATACAATTAACTCTTCCTCTTAAAGGGGTAGATAAATGGCCACCTTGCAGGATTAAACATTGTAGTTAGGCTAGACCTGTTGCAGATACCCACTGTTAGCAAGAGGTAACGTTACTAGTATACACAAGGTTATTGTGTAGAACAAACTTTATGGCAGGGATAATAAACCTTAAAAGGAGAGCAAATATGGAGTACTATGACTACTTATTTACACAAGTCCCAGTGATGAAGAAACACAGAAATACAAGCTTTATGATTACGGTATCTAAAATAATGTTCTGTACCCTTCATGAAAGGATCTCAAAGCACATTTACAAAAATAAGTGTTCTTTTGATGTTACAAGTGTGAGAACATAGGTACCAGAGAGGTTAAGTGACTTCTGAAGATCATACAGTGAGTTCATGACAGGTCAGTATTAGAACCCTGAACTCCTGGCTTCCTGCTCTAAACGCTGGTAAGTGGTTTGTTTATAATTCTGTATAACAGCACTGAAGCAGCTTGTATTTTTGAAATGCCAAATACATCTCATTTGTCTCTTTACAGAGGGAAAATGCAGGTTTGTGCTTGGCTAGATGAAGCTATGGCAAAATCATAACTTTTTTTTAAAGAATGACACTTACAATTGAGTGTGGCATAGGACTTTGTTTTCCTGTAACAGTGTTGATAACTCTACATAGCACTGGAGACCATTTACTGCTACTCCTCGTCATTCCAACTATTCATGAACATTCTTAAAAGGAGCAAATCCACATCACAATAAACTGACAAGGTTGGGTCTTTTTAAACCACAAGTGGAACTTAATGTGGTGGAACCAATTTGATTTTAATGTCTTTATTTAACACAGGAAACCCTTAGGGGAATGACAAACAAATGGCCAGTAAAGCAGAGGTTAAAGAGAACCCTTGTATAAGCTTACTGTAACTATGCAAAAGGCACTATTTCAGATGTTACAGTTTCATTTCGCTACCAGTTTTTCAGTGTATCAAACTTAATGGCCCTAACTGGCTACAAACTCTACTAAAAGTTGTAGTGGAGACCGGGTCCTACATTGTATCAGTCCAGGAAGAGAAATTTCCTAAGTAGATCTAGAAGATGCATTTCCCAAACTTCAGCACAGATGCCCTACCCAAGATACTGCATGACTGCACAAATAGACAAAACCTAACTAAACAACAAAAAAGGTAAGAAAAAAAGTATTATTCCCACTTTACACTTGGGAAACTGAAGCATAGGTAGAGAAAGTGACCTGCCCAAAGTCAAATGTTGCAGAGCTGGGAAATGAATCAAGACATTCCGAGTCCCAATCCAGAGCTTTCACCACACGACTATCCCATAACTCTGAAAACACATAGTTTAAAGTATCTATGAAGGTATTGCCAAAAATTAGTTCTTTAACAAATGTGCTTGTCTAATGAGTAAAGTACTTCACATAGTTGAACTAATAGTAAGGCAGGATGAAAATGGGTTTACTAACCCCAAAACGACTATTGCCACAAATGATGCATTTTCAGGAACACATCTGCTGCCAAGCAGAAATTTCCATTTTAATCAAAACAGCTGGCAGATTCATAAAGGATAAGATGTTTCTCATCATGTGCATCTCAGAACTCTGCATGAGCAAACTACACACAAACACAAAGGAGCCAAAACTGTATCAAAGGGAAAAACCATGTTTGTGAAATCAAGTATGGAGTTTGTTTACCATTGTTTTCATATAAAAAAGCTGATTTTTCTTTTTTTCTACTAGCTGATCTGTCACTGGTCTGAAGGGAAAATCCTTTGCAGATGGGCAACCTTAATTTCAGTATTTCCTAACTTCTGAGCGTTTGACTTTGCAAAATTACATTTTTTTTAATGTAATTTTAAAATATTTTTAAAAGGCAAAGTGAAAACGGGGAAATGCTATGTGGAACCATAATGACCCCCTACATGAGTAGACTGCAGGTTTGGGACATCTAGAACTGGAACACCGGACCTCTATCACTTGAGCTAATCGAGTAACTAATAGCAGTAAAAGGCTGCCATCCTCTCTGCAGACTGGCCACTAGAGGGGGATAAGGCACTCCCTTTGCCAGTGGGTTTCACAGCAGCTTTCTGACAGCAGAGACTGTTGAGACTTGGGAATCTGGCCTTAAATTCTTTGTTCTGGAAGGGAATGTACTATAGTGCTTACAGACCCTTTTACATACCCGCAAGCCTGGCTCTGTCCCATTCTGCACCTATCCACATGTCCCCCACTCCCAGCTCCTGCTCCCGATCCTATCTGCTCCTCACCCCTCTGCTTCCCTCTTCTTGTTGCCTGCATGCCAGCAATGGGAGCACTGGAGAGATGGTCTCCCTTTTTTTCGGCTCCTGTGCCTAGTAACACAACATTCCCCTACTGCCAGAAGGAAAAACTCCAGGAAAGTTCCTGCACAGCCCCTGCAACTCTGGAATGGAGGAAGCCCAGGACAAATGAAACATTCAGAGAAGCATGTGGAAGTGAGAGTCTCAGAGACTTGTTAACTAGCCAAATTTGTGAGGATTATTGCAGGGATGGCAAAAGGCACCTCATTGACACTCCCTCCCCCACCACATTTGAAGTCCCTTCTCCAAATCATGAAGGTTATAGAACATAAGAACGGCCGTACCGGGTCAGACCAAAGGTCCATCTAGCCCAGTATCCTGTCTACCAACAGTGGCCAATGCCAGGTGCCCCAGAGGGAGTGAACCTAACAGGTAATGATCAAGTGATCTCTCTCCTGTCATCCATCTCCATCCTCTGACAAACAGTGGCTAGGGACACCATTCCTTACCCATCCTGGCTAATAGCCATTAATGGACTTAACCACCATGAATTTATCCAGTTCTCTTTTAAACGCTGTTATAGTCCTAGCCTTCATAACCTCCTCAGGTAAGGAGTTCCACAAGTTGACTGTGCGCTGCATGAAGAAGAACTTCCTTTTATTTGTTTTAAACCTGCTGCCTATTAATTTCATTTGGTGACCCCCTAGTTCTTGTATTATGGGAATAAATAAATAACTTTTCCTTATCCACTTTCTCCACATCACTCATGATTTTATATACCTCTATCATATCCCCTCTTAGTCTCCTCTTTTCCAAGCTGAAGAGTCCTAGCCTCTTTAATCTCTCCTCATATGGGACCCGTTCCAAACCCCTAATCATTTTAGTTGCCCTTTTCTGAAACTTTTCTAGTGCCAGTATATCTTTTTTGAGATGAGGAGACCACATCTGTATGCAGTATTCGAGATGTGGGCGTACCATTGATTTATATAAGGGCAATAATATATTCTCAGTCTTATTCTCTATCCCCTTAATGATTCCTAACATCCTGTTTGCTTTTTTGACCGCCTCTGCACACAGCGTGGACCTCTTCAGAGAACTATCCACGATGACTCCAAGATCTTTTTCCTGACTAGGTTCTAGAGCTTCTCAATGAAATGGTTGTAAATATTTTAAATATGGGAAACAATGACATTTCCCCCTAAACTCAATCTCAGAAATAACTGAACTGTTTTAACTAAAACTTTCCAAAAAAAATTCAGCTGGAGGCAGCCTACCATTGAAAATTCTGGCCTAAATGGCTAAAGTGTGGCAGAGTTACAAGCAACTGAAAACAGTCTTATCACAGGAACCGTTAGGCAACTTTAACCACAGACGGCTTTACCAGCTCTGCCTATAATTGTTATAAAGAAGATAGAGGGAGAGCTTCCATTCTACCTGTTTCATAACACAAGAACAATGGGATATTCAATGAAAATGAAAGATGGGAAAATCAAAACTGATAAAGGAAAATATTTTTTCACAGAACATGTAATTAGACTCCGGAACTCACTTTTACAGGATGCCATTAAGGCCAAATATTTAATAATATTAAAAAGAGTATTAGATGTTTATGTGAATAACAAGACTATCCAAAGTTGTCATAAGTAATAAATGTTGGAAGGGATATGAAACCTCATATTTCAGGATTTCAGACCATCTCTATCTATTAAAGATTAGAATGAGACCTAATGTAGGGGGTAGATTACATCTGCCTATTACAAGTTTCTTACATCCTCCTCTATAGCACTTGGTACTGGCGTCTATCAGGATGGACCTTGGGTCTGATCCAGTCTGTTAATTCCGGTTTCCTAGATAGTTTCACCAGCTTGGGGAATTCTGTGCCAAAAAATTAAAAATCCTGCACACAATATTTTAAAATTTGCAAAATGCTGCATATTTTATTTGTCAAAATGACAGTTTAATCATGCCAGTTTCAATTATTTTGGTCATTTATTTCAAAATACCTGTCAGCAAGTATGTCTGTTACAATACAGACAAAAAAAAAGATTCAGGATTTTTTGTTGACAAACACATTCCTTACTAGGCATGTTAATAAAACTACAATACAGAACCGTATTTCCCGTACCCCTCAGAAGCAGTGCAAACGCTTGTGGGAGTCATGGGTAATGGAGGAGCTGAGGGAGCGGGAAGTAAAATTGTTGGGGGGGAGGAACTGTTAGGGAGTTGGGGAGCCTCTCCTATGTTGACCCTGCCTAACCTCTAGCCTTTCCCATTCAGCCAGGCATAGCTGCACATGTCCCCGTATGCCCTGCAGCTTCACTCCCTCCTGTCTCCATGTGTCCCTGCACCCCCGCCCCCCATTCAGCCAGGCATAACTTCCCCTGACCCCATGTGTCCCTGCACTCCCCTCTCCCCTATCGCCTTGCACCCTCACTCCCATTTAGCCCTGGCTCAATGTTGTCATCCCACTAACTCCTGTGTCCCCACCCCAGTCTGTCTCCCCCACTAGCCCTTCTGAACCCAAGTCTGAGCAACCCCCCAGCAGCCCCATGTGTCCTGCTCTGTCCGTTCCCCCCATATCCAGTGCCTCCTCACCTGGCCCTATGGGCAGGGCACTGTGAGGAAGGCAACCTCTACCCTCTCCCTCTCTGCTGCTGGTTGCTCCCGCCCATGAGTCAGCTACCATCTTTTTTGGTGCCACATCAGCCCCTGATGAGCAAAAGGTGTAATTACAGCATGACCCCTCTAGCAGCTTCCCTTCGCCTCCCAGTGACAATCAATGATTCTGCGGGGGCGGGAGGGGGGGAATCTCTGGGAGACATTAATTCTGCACTTGCACAGTGGCACAGAATTCCCCCAGGCATAAGTAAGTTTATGGAAATCCGAAAAATTGGAGTTACAGTGATAAATCTGGTTCAAAGTTCCCCTTCATCCCCGCTTTTTTTAAACCACAGAGCGTAATTTTTCCTAGTTATCTGTAGAGGAATGTTGTTCCAAAGATCCCAGTAAGGGCCCAATCCTGACATCCATATATAAGCAACACTCCCATTGACTCCAATGAACATATTCAAATAGAATTTTGCCTTCTAAAGGAATGTAGAATCAGGCATTGATGTTACACCAGTGCATCCCCTTAATGTAGATGTGCTGCATTAGTATAAAGTGGGGGTTATTTTAGTGCACCTTAATCCAGTAACATACTAAAATAAAATGCATTGGTGTAAACCCTGCTCTGTCCCCGTGCACTAGGTCTACATTAGTGCCCAGCTGAAGTTAGAGGTACAGATTTCCTTAGTGTAGATAGAACCAAAAATAATTCTCAAGCAACTTCTTTATGAAAAGAAAGTAACTAAACTACTCTAACTACAGATGAAACAAGGACAAGAGGTAGGGGAACAAGAAGAGAAAGACCTCTCAGTGAGTATTAAACCTCTAGATCAGATAAGTTGACATTGAACTAAATTGTCTAAACTATCTGATGTTTGGTTTTGGAATGAGTTTCTTTTTATTGTATGTTTTTAAAGAGGCTCTCATGCAATTTAAAATACTTTGATAGTTTTCATCTTTCACAAAAATAAGCTTGTTCAACATAGTGTTATGATGATCCCATTGTGGTCTGTAAAAGCTGTGTTTAAGCACTCAGTGCCAAGCCAAGATGATTCCTTTCTTTTACAAGTGTTCAGAAAAATTCCTATTCATTTCAAGATTCTTCCTGTATTCTTTCAAATCAAGTTTTCAGCATTGTTGCCCACTGAACTTCACCTGGCTGTGTTTCAAGTGCATTTCTTCCTCTCTCTCCATATTGTATATGAAATCTTTTATTTCCTTAGTACAAAAAAATGAGAATGTAATTTTCACCCTGTTGAAGTCAATGGGAGCATTGCCACTGACTTCAGTGGGGCCAGAAATTCGCCTCACACTTGAAAAATGTCCTCATACTTTTTACCACTTGTACTTCCTCTAGAACAATTACATATCAAATACATCTGTAGTCAACTGATTTTGGGCGCAGAAGAAACTTCTAATGTGTAACTCTAAATACAAAATGCATTATTCTAAAATGTCTACACTCCATAAAGAGTCACTGTTAATCTACAACCACTGTGTCTCAGAGAGACTGAAGAAGGGGGAATGTTTCAGTTTGCTTAATTTATGCATTTGTCAACACTGTTGCTCTTTCCCTCATTGCTAGTCAGTTCATCAGTTTTCTCTGCGAGCTAGTCTACACTGGCATGCTAAATTGGTGCTGCTGAGATCGATGCAGCAGCGTCAATTTAGCGGGTCTGGTGAAGATGCGATAAGTCGATGGCTGAGCACTCTCCCATCGGTTTCACTACTCCACCTCCCCGAGAGGCGGAAGTAAAGTCAGTGGGAGAGCGTCTCCTGCCAACATAGCTCGGTGTAGATACCACGTTAAGTCGATGTAAGATATGTTACTTGGAGGTGTGTGATTTTTTCCCACCCCTGAGCAGCATAATTTACATCAGCTTAAGTGGAATTATAGATAGACCAGGCCTGTGTATTGGTACTTTGCATAGTATCAAGGCTCAGAAACACTTAAAAATACAAATGCTTGCAGAACACCAAATACTGAAAGGGGAACACAGGAAAGAGTGGTATGATCTTCAAGTAGAAATCATCTAGCTGCTAATTAAATTTTAGGCTACAGTCTTGCAGGCCCACGTGGAGCCCCACTGATCATAGAATCATAGGACTGGAAGGGACCTCGAGAGGTCATCTAGTTCAGTCCCCGGCACTCATGGCAGGACTAAGTATTATCTACCATTCCTGATAGGTGTTTGTCCAACCTGCTCTTAAAAATCTCTAATGATGGAGATTTCACAATATCCTGAAGGCAATTTATTCCAGTGCTTAACCACTCTGACAGTTAGGAAGTTTTCCCTAATGTCCAACCTAAGCCTTCCTTGCTGCAATTTAAGCCCACTGCTTCTTGTCCTATCCTCAGGGGTTAAGAAGAACAACTTTTCTCCCTCCCCCTTGTAACAACCATTTATGTACTTGAAAACTGTTACGTCCCCTCTCAGTCTTCTCTTTTCCAGACTAAACAAACCCAATTTTTTCAATCTTCCTTCATAGGTCATGTTTTCTAGACCTTTAATCATTTTTGTCGCTCTTCTCAGGACTTTCTCCAATTTGTCCACATCTTTCCTGAAATGTGGTGCCCAGAACTGGACACAATACTCCAGTTGAGGCCTAATCAGCGCGGAGTAGAGTGGAAGAATTACTTCTCATGTCTTGCTTACAACACTCCTGCTAATACATCCAACAATGTTTGCTTTTTTTGCAACAGTGTTACACTGTTGACTTATATTTAGCTTATGGTCCACTCTGACCCCAAATTCCTTTCTGCAGTACTTCTTCCTAGGCAGTCATTTGCCATTTTGTATGTGTGCAACTGATTGTTCCTTCCTAAGTGGAGTACTTTGCATTTGTCCTTACTGAATTTTATCCTATTTACTTCAGACCATTTCTCCAGTTTGTCCAGATCATTTTGAATTTAAATCCTATCCTCCAAAGCACTTGCAACCCCTCCCAGCTTGGTATCATCACAAACTTTATAAGTGTAATCTCTATGCCATTATCTAAATCATTGATGAAGATATTGAATAGAACCGGACCCAGAAGTGATCCCAGTGGGACCTCACTCGTTATGCCCTTCCAGCATGACTGAATCACTCATAACTACTCTCTGGGAACGGTTTTCCTACCAATTTTGCACCCACCTTATAGTAGCTCTATCTAGGTTTCATTTCCCTAGTTTGTTTAGGAGAAGGTCATGTGAGACAGTATCAAAAACTTTACTAAAAACAAGATATACCACGTCTACTGCTTTCCCCCATCCACAAGGCTTGTTACCCTGTCAAAGAAAGCTATCAGGTTGGTTTGACACGATTTGTTCTTGACAAATCCATGCTGACTGTTACTTATCACCTTATTATCTTTTAGATCAGGGATGGGCAAACTTTTTGGCCCGAGGGCCACATCTGGGTATGGAAATTGTATAGCGGGCCACGAATGCTCATGAAATTGGGGGTTGGAGTGCAGGAGGGGGTGAGGTCTCTAGCGGGGGGTGTGGGCTTTGTAGTGGGGCTGGGGATGAGGGGTTGAGGGTCCTCGAGGCTGGGACTGAGGGGTTTGGAGGGTGGGAGGGGGATCAAGGCTGGGGCAGGGGCGCAGGAGAGGGTCAGGGGTGCAGGCTCTGGGCGGCGCTTACCTCAAGCAGTTCCCAGAAGCAGTGGCATGTCCCCCGCTGACTCCTATGCAGACGCGTGGCCAAGCAGTTCTGAGCACTGCCTCATCCGCAGGCGCCGCCCCAGCACCTCCTATTGGCTGCGGTTCCCAGCCAATGGGAGCTGCGGGGGCCGTGCTTGGGGTGGGGGCAGCATGTGGATCCCCCTGGCTACCCCTATGCATAGGAGCCAGACGGGGGACATGCCACTGCTTCCAGGAGCTGCACAGAGTGCGGCAAGCCCCTGACCCCACTCCCCAGCGGGAGCTCAAGGGCCGGATTAAAATGTCTGGAGGGCTCGATGCGGCCCTCGGGCTGTAGTTTGCCCACTCCTGTTCTAGATGTTTGCAAATTGATTGCTTAATTATTTGCTCCATTATCTTTCCGGGTACAGAAGTTAAGCTGACTGGTCTGTAATTCCCCAGGTTGTCCTTATTTCCCTTTTTATAGATTGGCACTATATTTGCCCTTTTCTAGTCTTCTGGAATCGCTCCTGTCTTCCATGACTTTTCAAAGATAATCGCTAATAGTTCAGATATCTCCTCAGTCAGCTCCTTGAGTATTCTAAGATGCATTTCATCTGGCCCTGGTGACTTGAAGACATCTAACTTGGCTAAGTAATTTTTAACTTGTTCGTTTTCCTATTTTAGCCTCTGATCCTATCTCATTTTTACTGGCATTCACTATGCTAGATGTCCAATCATCACCAACCTTATTAGTGAAAACCAAGACAAAGAAGTCATTAAGCACCTCTGTCATTTCCACATTTTCTGTTATTATTTTCTCCCCCTTATTGAGTAACGGGCCTATCCTGTCCTTGGTCTTCCTCTTGCTTCTAATGTATTTGTAGAATGTTTTCTTGTTACCCTTTATGTCTGTAGCTAGTTTGATCTCATTTTGTGCCTTGGCCTTTCTAATTTTGTCCCTACATACTTGTGTTATTTATATTCATCCTTTGTAATTTGACCTAGTTTCCACTTTTTGTAGGACTCTTTTTTGATTTGTAGATCATTTAAGATCTCCTGGTTAAGCCAGGGTGGTCTCTTCCCATACTTCCTATCTTTCCTATGCAGTGGGATAGTTTGCTCTTGTGCCCTTAATAATGTCTCTTTGAAAAACTGCCAACTGTCTTCAATTGTTTTTCCCCTTAGACTTGCTTCCCATGGGATCTTACCTACAACTCCCTGAGTTTGCTAAAGTCTGTCTTCTTGAAATCAATTGTCTTTATCTTGCTGTTCTCCCTCCTACCATTCCTTAGAATCACGAACTGTATTATTTCATGATCACTTTCACCCAAGCTACCTTCCACTTTCAAATTCTCAACCTGATGTCAATGAGGCTCTCTGCACAGGGTCTGTTCACAGAGTTTATTGCAGGACTATTATCTTAACATCAAAATAGGTGTAAACCTGTAAATTATGCTTTACAGGTTGATCACCTATCAGAGAACCACCATATTCGTCAATTCTAAAATTACTTTTTATTTTAGATAAAGGAAAACCAAATCCTAGAGACCAAAAATCTACTCTTAAAGAGAGTCCAGTAAGTGCATCTGTGAAGACCTCTGTGACAGTCTGTACTAAAATAAACACAAAATGGTTGCCTCTTTCTAGAGAGAACAAAGTTCTTGGAGTTCTGTACTTTTAGATCTCAGAAAAGGAAGCGTTAAGTGATATAGTTATATAATCAATCTACAAACTTTCTGGACTAAAATTAGTGCAAATCTCCCTCCAAAATAACCTATTAGGTGTTAGACCCTGGACCTAGGGTGACCAGATGTTCCGATTTTATAGGGACAGCGCAGATATTTGGAGCTTTTTCTTACATAGGTGCCTATTACCCCTCCCCCCAATCCCGATTTTTCACGCTTGCTATCTGGTCACCCTATCTGGACCTGTCAACGTTAACTTTTCCAACTGTGTTTTTTTGTTGGTTTAGATCTCATGGTTTAGGTTGAGTTACCAGAAGGGTGGTCTCTTGTACTATTTTACATCTTGAGGAAGACTATAACTTTTTGGTTGATGTGAAAATTATCCTGATACCTATCATTACAAGCAGTTTTGTCAGTTGCACAGCATAAATATCTTGGCTTTCTTCTTTTTTTTTTTTGTCTTTAAACATATGATGCTGGCCCCAATAAAAACAGGGAAAGAAGAGCATACTGTGACTGGAATGATCAAAAGGAGGAGTGCCCTACTGGAAGTGTACAATACATCTGAACACAATAAGGAGAACTTGTACTTGGACTAAACTGTTACATATGAATAACTGCAGGGATTAAAACAGGTTAGAAAAGTAACAAAAACAGTGGAGAATATATAAACAAGATCTTGTCTACATGCCTAACTTAAACTAAGTGTGTTTTTAAACTGACTTAAGTTAAACCAGGGCAAATTGGTGTGTAGACAAAGCCTAAAAAAAAGATCTACACTTTCCAAAGCCATTAATATATGACTGCATCAAATTAATTTCTTATAATGGTGGGATGTCAATGGGAAGATAACTATGGCTATGTTTACACTTGGAGCTGGGGGTGTGATTCTCATTCAGTTAATGTGCTAAAAATAGTAGGGTAGCCATGGCAGCACAGGCAGTGGCGAGCAGCAGCATGAATAGCTGCCCTGAATACGTACCCGGGGGTCCAGCTGGTTTGTAGTTTGGGCGGCTAGGCAGCATGCATGCTACCTTGGCTACACTACTGTTTTTTGTGCACTAACTTGATGACAGCTAATGTGAGTATGTTCTACTTGAAGTGTAGACATAGCCTAAACTTAAGGGAGGCCAGTATATCTTTGCTACGCAGATACCGTAGCTCCAATCTCCACAGATTAAAAACAAAACCAGATTTACGGCTGGTGACCATTTTGGCAACAGATGACTATTTCAATAAAAACAAAGCTTCTAAGCTCAAATTTCTTGTGCTTTTGGTTTGGCCCCTATCTAGTAACAACTGTGAAAACTGGCCTAGGAAAGAACACAAGCACATTGTTAGAATCTTTTGAGATGTTATGGAACATGCATTGGAAAGAACAACGCAGAGTACAAAGAATGCTATTTAGACAGATCCAAGGCTGAGGGGAAAGGATGCTAGAGTATTTGCCTCCTGTAAAGAGATTGATTATCTGGAGAAGGTATTTCCAGTTGGCTGAATGTCAGGGAAGAGGCCCGTTCATGTGCAGAGGAAGCAGCAACCCTGCCTGGACAGGACTGCAGGTTTATTTATGCTACTTGAAAAGATCAGCCTGTCTTTCAGCAGGGATCATAATTCAGTATCTGAAATGATGAATTCTAGTCCCCGTTCAGGTGCCATTCTCCTTTCTGATGTGATCATTCCAATAAGCAACTTATTGTCCCTATTGTTGGTGCATGTAGTCTATGTTTGCACTGACTTTGGAACTGAGTTATAAGGGACCTAAGCTAGAGTGTAGTGGTTCAGATGGGCCTAAAACTTGATATCCTTACTCAGCTTTTACTCAGTCCCTTCCCAGGCACACTCCCACGAAAATCTCTATGGATGCCCTAAACTGATTCCCTGTGTGTGGTGGCTGGCATCTGGCTGCCTCTATGAGTCCCCTCTGTTCTTTTACCCAAGCTCATACCCTTTCCTCCTCTTCCTGCATCTATGTTGTTGCCTCCTAGCTCCATCCCATCGGTCCAGAATCACTGGAGCACATTGCATGCTGGCTCCAGCTCCTCTTGCCCCTAATACATGTCCCCAGCTTTGGAAAGCCCCCTCTTGTAAAGTGGGGAGAAAAGTGGCTTTGTTTGGTGATGCATCCCCTGCACTGGGGGATTCTGCCATTATCTGATTACAGGAAACATTGAAGTGACACAAATGGGACTTAACTAGGACTGAGGTTTATGTACTTCTTCCAGAATAAATCTTCCTTGTTTATTGCATCCATAGGCTGTTTTAACAGGTAGAATTCCAGATTCATAATATAACATGAAGGGAAACAGCATTATCACTTTATGCAGACACACAATGATATATATGGAACTATCTTGCTTGTATGTTAAACAGTTACTGCACTGATGAAAATATAAAAAACAGGCTTCATGTACCATAGCAATTCTAAATCAATCAAGAGTTTTATTTATTTAAGGAGTCTTCACTTACAAATCCCAAAAGTGTTACAAAGCCTTATATTGGGCAGATTGTACGTATCTTTCAGTGGTATTGTGATGTGGCTGTGAAAAAGGCTATTGCAATCCTAAGATGCATCAGGTGAGGAATTTCCAGTAGAGATAGGGAAGTATTATTGCCATTATACAAGGCACTGGTGAGAACTCATTTGGAATATGGTGAGCAATTCTGGTCTCCCATGTTTAAGAAACTGCAACAGGCGCAGAGAAGAGCTACTAGGATGATCAGAGGAATGGAAAACCTACCTTAAGAGGGGAGACTCAAAGTGCTCATTGTGTTTAGCCTAACCAAATGAAGGCTGAGGGGAAATAGGATTGCTTTCTATAAATATAGCAGAGGGATAAATACCAGGGAGGGAGAGGAGTTCTTTAAATTAAGCTCCAACATAAACACAAGAATAAACAGATATGAACTGGCCATCAACAAGTTTAGGTTTGAAATTAGATGAAGTTTTCTAACCATCAGAAGAGTGAAGTTCTGGAACAGCCTTCCAAGTGAGCAGCAGGGACAAAAAACCTCACTGGCTTCAAGACTGAACTTAAGTTAAGTTTCTGAAGGGTGACTGCTAGTAGCAAACATCCCCAATGGCTGATAATGGGACATAAGATGGAGAGGGTTGAGTTACTACAGAGAATTCTTTCCCAGGAGTCTGGCTGGTGAGTCATGCTGAAATGCTCAGGGTCCAACTGACGGCCATATTTGGGTTAGGGAGGAATTTTCCCCTGGGTCAGATTGGCATAGACTCTGGAGGCTTTTTTCCCTTCCTTTGCAGCATGGAGCACAGGTCATTTGCAGGTTTAAACCAGTGGCGAAGCCAGGTTTTAGCAGCAGGGGGAGCGAACACATAAAAAAAGGCGCCACCCGCCGTGAAGAAAAAAGAAAGAAAAAAAAGAAAAAGAAAAACCCCGACTGACCCCCCGCCAAAGTGCTGCTGAAGTCCCGGAGTGGGGCTTGGCAGCTGGGCCAGGTTCACCACGCCGAGTAACTGCCCCATTGGCTTTCCTGGCACCTTCCGGAGGAGGCTCACCAAGCACCTTCCACACGTGAATGAGTGGCGGGCACAGGCTGGTGACTCACTTGCCCCGTGGTGAGTCTGGGACAGAAGCAGGAGGGAGCCGAGGCGCCCTGGATCCACCCACAGAGCCTGTATTTCAGAGCCTGTATCCCGTGCACCGAGCTTGAGGATCCGACCCTGCCACCATAACCCCCCGCCACTCACCCTCTGGAGGAGACATCCTTGATCCCAGCCCGGCCCTGCAGCCCTTACAAAGGGCCTTGTCTTTCCTTCCGGTTTGTCTCAGAAGGGAGGGCGCTTGCAGTATATTTAGCAGCAGCTGGCTTGGCAGCCCCCACAGAAAGGCAGGAATCTGCTTTTTTTATGGGAAAGGGTTTTTTTTTTTAAAAAGGCTCCTCACTCTGGAAAGAGGGAGGCCTGCAGCATTGCGGTAGTCAGCCCCCACCCACCGCGCTGGGGGGCTGTGCTGCCACCCCTTCCCCTCCCGGCAGAGCCCACCCCTGCCTGGGCGGCATGCACCAAGCGGGGCTCGGCTTAGCGAGCCAGGCAGCTGCAGGCGGGCGGGAGCTTCCTCCTCCTCCTCACCGGGGAGCCAGGCAAACAGCGACGCCACCTGCAGCCCCAGAGCGAGCCAACTGGGAGGGCAGTGCGGAGCCGCGAGCCAGCTGGCGGCCACACACAAAACCCGGCTCCGGACTCCGAGTCCGGAGCCCAGTACTGGCTGCGCTGAAAGACGCCACTTTTGGTGAATGTGCTCAGGGAGAGTGGCCGCTCCCCCTGCTCCCTCCCTAGCTACCCTACTGGTTTAAACTAGTGTAAATGGTGGATTCTTCGTAACTTGAAGTGTTTAAATCATGATTTGAGGACTTCAGTAACTCAGCCAGAAGTTATGGGTTGGTAGGCAAGATTCTGTAGCCAGAAATGTGCAAAAGGTCAGACTAGATGATCATGCTAGTCCCTTCTGCCCTTGAAGACTATGAGTCTAAATACAGTAACTCCTCACTTAAAGTCATCCCGGTTAACGTTGTTTCGTTGCTGATCAATTAGGGAACATGCTCGTTTAAAGTTGTGCAATGCTCCCTTCTAACATCGTTTGACAGCCGCCTGCTTTGTCCACTGCTTGCAGGAAGAGCAGCCCATTGCAGCTAGCTGGTGGGGGCTTGGAACCAGGATGGACCAGCAGCCCCCATATCAGCTCCCTGCTCCCCTAAGTTCCCTGTGAAGCAGCTGCCCAGCAGGCTATCAATTGCCCGCAGTTCAGCTGCCCTCCACTGCCATGTGCTGCTCCAGCCCTCTGCCTTGGGGCTGCTCCCCAAGACTCCTGCTTGCTGTGCAGGGGGGAGGGGAGGAAGAGGGGGACTGTCAGGGTGTACCCCTCCCCCCTACTCCTGCACCCCACTTACCCCATCTTCTATAGAGCAGGGGAGACACACGACAGGGCTCAGGATGGAGGGAGCTTGCTGGCAGCAGCTGCAGTCTCAGCAAGCTGATCTAATTAACAAGGCACCATACTTAAGAGTAGGGTCAGCGTACTTAAAGGGGAAATGCACCTCTCTCTCTCTCTCACACATGGTGTGTGTCTCTGTCTGCGATGCCGTCTCCCCTCCCTCCATTCCTGCTGCCTTGTAGAGTGTGAGAGTTAACCCTTGAGGGCTCAGCCAATTGCTAGTTCATCATTTAGCAGTAAGGCATTCCCTGGGAAATATCCCACCCTCTGACTCCACCACCTCAACCAAGCTTCACAATAATCATCACTGTGTACCAGTATTAAATTGTTTGTTTAAAATTTATACTGTGTGTGTGTGTATATATATATAGTCTTTTGTCTGGTGAAAAAAATTTCCCTGGAACCTAACCCCCTCATTTACATTAATTCTTATGGGGAAATTGGATTCGCTTAACATCGTTTTGCTTAAAGTCGCATTTTTCAGGAATATAACGTTAAGTGAGGAGTTACCGTACCTAAGCCTATCATCAATTTCTCTTCCTAATGGAAACAACCCACAAGACCCTGAATATCAGCTAACCACCTGGGTCAAAAAGCAGTAACAATATTTTTACCCCTTTAACAACTTTCTGTCCTTTATGCTGTCCCTTCCCCAATATGACAGTCCAGGAAGAGGACAGTCTTTCTGTGCATTTGTCATTGCTAACATGAATGTAATATTGTATTGCATTAGGCACACCGGAAATCCGTTCAACTAATCTGGGAATGGGGCAGCAAAACGTATGCAACATGAGTGTGTACTGCACTTATCACGGAGAGTTTGTAATGTTCAATGCATCTTCATGCAAGCCCCTTTCCCCTTCATTCCTAATGTCCTGTCAACGTCAGGGCCGGCTCTGGAACTTGTGCTTGGGGCGGCACCTGGAGGGGGGTGGTGCGGCGCTCCGGCGGCCGGGCGGCCAGAGCGCCGGGGGGAGGGCGGCGAGCCCGGCCGTGGCCCCGCTCTCCCCGGCGGCCGGAGCGCCGCCCCCCTCCAGGTGCCGCCCCAAGCACAAGCTTGGTGGGCTGGTGCCTGGAGCCGGCCCTGGTCAACGTAGAACAATGTTCAGGAGGGCACATTCAACTGAAAACAAATCACATTGATTGAGGCCAAACTGGTTGCTGTGATTGTGATCTTAAGAAGCTTAAAACCAAGCAAAAGTGCACAATAAACTTGCCAACAAGGTATGGGTTTGACCAGCTTTGCGTGTACTCCGCAAGCAAAACAAAAACAAAAAAAACCCTATAGCCACCAGTCCAATGTAAGAGAAGACAAGATAGCTCAGCTAGCTCCTCATAGTCAGCATGTGGACAAAAGTGTATTTCTACAGCTGTACGAGATCACAAAGAACCAGAGGCTAAAACTGGCCACTAGCAAAGTGCTGGCAGGCATATACTCTGAACATGTGTTTCTCTTTAAGGAGGATGGGCTGCAGACATGCTGTCCCTAAGGCCTGAGAGGCCACTCTCCATATGTCTGTACAACATCCCTGGTTTTAAGGTGCTGACAGCCAAATCACCTAGTAATATATCCTAAAAGGGCCCATGGGACTCAGTTTAATCTGTTCTAATCCAGGATTGGTGGTAAAACCCAAATTCTGTGAACAAGATGATTAAGCATGCAGAGATTTTTGGCTCCTGAATTGCACTTAGACTCACGTAAATAATGCAGAACACTTTTGTTGAACAATAAGAGCCCTTGACAAAGGAGGGGGCCCTTAATTTCTGAAGAAAGGCTGCATAACACATTCAGTGCCTTTGTAGTACTTAACCACCTTGGCAAGCCTCTTGAAAGGCATTACTTGTACAGACTTGTATTCAAAACTGAGACTAATAAAAGCGCATGCATTGTGCACAAGGAAAAAAACCAAACCAAACCAGGCAAACCTCCCACATAATGTGTGTGCCATGCCTGAAGGGTCAGCTATAGGCACTGCAAACCTAAGGAAATTCAGCCAGGAAGAGCAATTTTCAACATTTTGCTGACAGGTGGTCATCTACTTACAGTAGAACCTCAGCGTTACGACCACCTCGGGAATGGAAATTGTTCGCAACTCTGACAAAACATTATGGTTGTTCTTTCAAAAGTTTACAACTGACCATTGACTTAATACAGCTTTGAAACTTTACTATGCAGAAGAAAAATGCTGCTTTCCCTTTTTAAAAAAAAATAGTTTACATTTAACACAGTACTGGACTGTATTTGCGCTTTTTTTTTGGTCTCTGCTGCTGTCTGATTGTATACTTTTGGTTCCAAATGAGGTGTGTGGTTGACTGGTCAGTTTGTAACTCTGAGGTTCTACTGTACTAGGTTTGATGGGAGGCAGGAGATGGAGAGGAGCCAAAGTGGAATGAGCTTGTGTCCACATCAAGAAGGGAAGACTCCCCACCTCCAGACAGGAACATAAGAACGGCCCTACTGGGTCAGACCAAAGGTCCATCTAGCCCAGTATCTGGTCTTCTGACAGCGGCCAGTGCCAGGTGCCCCAGTGGGAATGAACAGAACAGGTAACCATCAAGTGATCCATCCCCTGTCACTCAGTCCCAGCTTCTGGCAAACAGGTTAGGGACACCTGTCCATCCTGGCTAACAGCCATTGATGGACTTATCCTCCATGAAATTATCTAGTTCTTTTTTGAACCCTGTTATGGTCTTGGCCTTCACAACATCCTCTGGCAAAGAGTTCCACTGGTTGACTGTGCACTGTGTGAAGAAATACTTCCTTTTATTGGTTTTAAGCATGGAAACAGGAAAACGTGTTTATTTTAAAACAGCACCTGGAGAGGCCCCTGCAAACAAAGAGAAGCCAGAAATCTCAACCCTGGGAAAAATAATGTGTAAAACAGAGAGAGAGAGAGAGCACGCTGCGTGTGGCAGCCAGACAGGGCAGGGAATGAACGTGCAGGGCTTCCAGGGCAGGGAGCGCTGGGGGGCGGGCTCGCAGGCCCCGCTCCAGGATGAGAGCCCTTGGCTCCGGCTGAGCCTGTAGAGAACAGGGGGAGCCTCTCACCTAGTCCCGCCTGGTCCCTCCGCGCGGGCTTCAGCCGTCGCTACAGGTGCTCGGTCCCTCTGACAAGGCCACTGCTCAGAAGCCTGTCCCAGGCCGGCTGCCGCTCCGGAAGGCATAGCCCAGCGGGGAGAGCGGGGGCCGGGGAGCCCCTCAGTCGGGGCCCGGAAAGGGAGAACCGGGGCCCCGGGAACGGCTCAGGCCTGTGGCTCATAAGGGGCTAACGAACGGCAGCCCGAGTGGCGCGCGGCTGTAGGCGCCCCGGGCTGCGCAGATCGGGTGGTGGGAGAGAGGAGGCGACCGGCGGGTTGAAGATCTCCCAACCGCCTCCGCTCCTCCGCGCTGCCCGGCCTGTGCGTAGCCCTTTAACACCGCCCCCTCCGCTTGCTATTGGCAGAACTGCCCCGGCGGGGGCGGGCGCAGGCGGTATTCGGACCCAGCCCGCCAATGGGCGCTCGGGCTGCGTCCAGCCTCTTCATGTCACGTGATCCGCGTGGACCACTGACAGCCCGAGGGGGGCGGGGCGGCTCCCCGTCACCGAGGCTGCCGGCGGTTGAGCGGTTCCGGGTGCGCGCGAGGCTGTGACCGCGGCGGGTGAGTGCCTCCCGCCCCGATTCTTCTAGCCGCGGGCCCTACCCGCCCCCTCCTCCTTCCGGGCGGGGCTCGCTTGCCTCCAAGCGCTGCGGCGGCACTGGGCCGCTCAGGGTGGGGAGCCGAGCGCGGGCTCGAGTCGTCCGCCGGGGTGTGGCCCTATGACATCACCACGAGACAGTGGGAAGTCATCTCGCTGGTCCCCCGGGGTCGTTTTGAGGTCACCACGTGGTGGTGTTCCCCTGTTGTCGTCGGGTGCGTTGTTATGGTGTCACTGCTGACGTCACACGGGTGGTGGTGATGTCAGATGGGGTGGGTTATCCTAGCTAGTGAGTAGTGGTTGCTGTGCGCTGTGATGTCACTGAGGGGCCTGATCTCCATCTACGCCCAGATTGGCGCTGCCCTAACTATGGTGTGAGGTTTAGGTCGTTCTAAACTAAGGCCAAATCAGGTACTGCCAACCTGCTTGAAGAGAGTTTGCAGCAACGCTTGTAACTCAATTTGCTTCGGAAACGCCACCTGTGTATGAGGGTTGTCGTAAGTTCTTGTGTATGGCCATGAAGTCTGAAGGGACCCATAGCTCTAGTCCGACCTCCCGGTATATCACGGGTCCTAAAATTTCACCCGTCACCTCTGTAGTGCGCCCACTAATTTGTGTTTGGCTAAAGTACATCGTTCAGAAAGGCATCCAGTCTACACTCGAAGACATCAAGTGATGAACAATCCAACACTTCACTTTTTCTAATGGTTAATAATGCTCCCTGTTAAAAGTGTGTCTTTATTTCTAATTGTTAACCATATATAAATCGTTTCCTGTTGCTTTTGTTAGCCTCCACTTTGGGAACAGGTTTTTCAAAAAGTGAATAATTGACTTTAGTAATATTAAATAATCTCTCATCACATCTAAATCATGATCTAATTTTGCTGTTAATTACTCTCAATATAAGAGTTCTTTCTTGACTATCTTTGTGGTTATTGCTTGTTTATGCCTAATCAAATTCTGCTTCAATTACTGTTACCTTCTTCTCAGGCTTCCTGGTGCCCCTATTACCTTTATAGAGCCTGTTCAAAATACTGTTACTGAAAACTCTCCTTCTTGTCATTCAGTCCATATTACCTCATCTTTTAAATTCATTCACTAGTTTCTCTTTTCCCAGCATACCAAATTCCGACTTCATGTATTGAGTTCTAGGCCCTTCATAATTGCACTGTCTTAACTTGAGACCTTCTCTCATATTGCATTTCCTTTGATCTATCGATGTCTGTCTTGAAGCTTCTGTTTCACTATGTCCAAAATTCTCCCATCTTCTTTCTTTGTCTCCTTACTTGTTGCTTGCTATGCATGGAACAGCCTCTTGTTCCCTTTTTGCCAAATGACCATTGTTTTAGTTAAAATGCCTCCAAAAACTAACTCGTAAATGTTGCACACGGGAACTGAGTTATATCTTAATAAAGAAGACATTCTTTAATTGCGTCATCAAGATATGGACATAACTTAATGTTTATTCTTCCTTACCCCATCCTTCCATGTTTCTTGCTCATTTGTCAAATGTACTTAGGTATCTATATAGCTCCCATCACTAGAGTGTTTATCACTAGATTGTAAGTTCTTACAGGCAAGTGTTATGAACAAGTCAGAAGTAGGACATAAAAGGTGGCGAGTGCAATGTGGCAGCTTAACAACAGACCTCTTAAGTTTCCCATACAACCTGGGAGACACCTGTTTTTGAGTGCACCCTTGTGGGGTCCCAAGCAACTGCTAGTTTCTCCCAAGTGAGGGAAGCACTCTTGGCTGTGTCTCCATGGTTAGTCTCCTTTATGCAGGATCTTTATGGGTAGAGTGCGTCAGGACATTAGTTGGAGTTCAGCCCCCAATGTGCTTGCAGCTGTAAAGATGGCTAGAGTGGTGCACTGAGGTGGTGGGGAGATTGAAGTTCATACTTAGAGGAGAGCTGGAAAAGAGAATGAAGGAATTTAGAAGGGAGAAGGGGATGGGGATAGGAACTTGTGGGGAGGGCAACTAGAACAGCTAGAATGGGAAAACTTTAAGGGGGTACATGTGGAGCTGGAGGTGGTGTTCGGGGGAATAGCAGGGATATGACAGGTATGACAATTTGTAGATTTGATGTGGAAGTGAAGTTAAAAATTAAAAGATTTTTATGGAGATTGCACTGCCTTGTTTACAGCATAGGACATGCAAACTGGGGCATTGTAATGCTGGTATAAAATCTACAGCCTTTCAAATCTACAGGGGTGTAAATTTACAGTGTTTAAATGCATGTTGTCACATAGCTTAGGCCCAACATCTATCTATCTCTGTATTATTTGCAATCTGGAGAAAAATGTCCTTCAGGTTTTAATTACAGTAGTCTTGTTCTTAAAATACTGCCTTGTTCAAGTATTTTTTAAAAATATCCCTATTTATGAGGGATTCCAACAAAAATGTATGTTCTTCCTTGGATGCTTCAGTGGGTCACCAGTACTTTTTCCAGTGCTCAGTTGCATCCATGCTTAATATTATGGTAGGGTGGATGTAAAGGAATAGGTAACGGTTAGAAATGTATTTATGGGATAAACCCATCTGCAGCCCTCCTGCTCATTGTCATTTCCCTGGAGAAGAAATATGTCATCTTATGCCATATAACATAGGGAGTATTTCTCACAAATGCTGTCCCCAGCAAGCAAACTGCAAGCCTGGGTATAAATGGGGCTATTCCTATGTCTGTCTATGGCACCATTCAGTTGTACTGATAAACAAAACTGTCATTGTATTTACTTCCTAAAGTTAATTAGGGATGAAATGAATTAATATACACAGAGGCCAAAATTAAGTATACAAATCTTTTTTTTAAAATAAATTAGGGCCGTCAAGCGATTAAGAAAATTAATTGCGATTTAATCGCATTGTTAAACAGTAATAGAATACCATTTATTTAAATATTTTGGATGTTTTTCTACATTTTCAAATATATTGATTTCAATTACAACACAGAATACAAAGTGTACAGTGCTCACTTTATATTTATTTTGATTATAAATATTTGTGCTGTAAAAAACCAAAGAAATTGTATTTTTCAATTCAGCTCATACAAGTACTGTTATGCAATCTCTTTATCATGAGAGTTGAACTTTACAAATGTAGAATTATGTAAACAAAAAATAACTGCACACAAAAACAAAACAATGTAAAACTTTAGAGCCTATAAGTCCACTCAGTCCTACTTCTTATTCAGCCAATCACTAAGACAAACAAGTGTGTTTACATTTGCAGGAGATAATGCTACCTGCTTCTTGTTTCCAATGTTACCTGAAAGTGAGAACAGGCATTCGCATGGGACTGTTGTAGCTGGCGTCGCAAGATAATTATGTGCCAGATGTGCTAAGGATTCATATGTCCCTTCATCTTCAACCACCATGCTGATGATGGGTTCTGCTCGATAATGATCCAAAGCAGTGCAGACCGACGCATGTTCACATTCATCATCTGAGTCAGATGCCACCAGCAGAAGGTTGATTTTCTTTTTTGGTGGTTCGGGTTCTGTAGTTTCCGCATCAGAGTGTTGCTCTTTTAAGACTTCTGAAAGCATGTGCCACACCTCGTCCCTCTCAGATTTTGGAAGACACTTCAGATTCTTAAACCTTGGGGCGAGTGCTGTAGCTATCTTGTAGAAATCTTACATTGGTACCTTCTTTGCGTTTTGTCAGATCTGCAGTGAAAGTGTTCTTAAAACGAACAACATGTGCTGGGTAATGAAATACATGGCAGAATGCGGGTGTAAAAGAGCAGGAGACATACTATTCTTCCCCAAGGAGTTCAGTCAAAATTTAATTAATGCATTTTTTTTTTAACAAGCGTCCTCTGGAATTGTGGCCGAAGCATGAAGGGACATATGAATGTTTAGCATATCTGGCACGTAAATACCTTGCAATACTGGCTACAAAAGTGCCATTCAAACACCTGTTCTCACTTTCAGGTGACATTGTAAATAAGAAGCGGGCAGCATTATCTCCCGTAAATGTAAACAAACGTGTTTGTCTTAGTGATTGGCTGAATAAGAAGTAGGACTGAGTGGACTTGTAGGCTCTAAAGTTTTACATTGTTTTGTTTTTGAATGCAGTTATGTAACAAAAAAAAAATCTACATTTATAAGTTGTACTTTCATGATAAAGAGATTGCATTACGGTACTTGTATGAGGTGAATATACTATCTCTTTTGTTTATCATTTTACAGTGCAAATATTTGTAATAAAAATAATATAAAGTGATCACTATACACATTGTATTCTGTGTTGTAATTTAAATCAATATATTTGAAAATGTAGAAAAAAATCCCAAAATATTTAATTAATTTCAATTGGTATTCTATTGTTTAACAGTACAATTAAAACTGCGATTAATCGCAATTAATTTTTTTGAGTTAATCGCATGAGTTAACTGCAATTATTTGACAGCCCTAAAATGAACTATTTCATGACATCTTTTCTGTGCATTCAGTACCTTATCAAAACATAACTGCTAATAAACATTTGTATAAGAGAGGGTAAGTATCAGTCTCGTTAGCAATGAGGACTATGCCCGTGAGGTCAGTAGGGTTAACCATGTTCTACGCTAATGGTGAACCTTGCCCAGAGTTTCACTCTTCTTAGTCCCACAATTTGGCAATTTTAAATGCATTAGTGCTGGCTAGTTGTTGGAGTTGGGACTACAGCGTTACTGAATTGCTGTGTACTTGGCTAACTGCTTAACCTCGCTGAACCTCTGCCAGTTTGTAAAAGGGAAATATCTACCTCTCAGGATGGTGTGAGCTGTGTACCTGGATGAATATATCCTTATATAACAGTATTCTGATGCAGTAAAAATACTTTAAATTATTTAAACCATTTTTAATTAGCTGTGCCATAAGCTCCCCACCTCCCCCCCACCCCCGAAATATTTAGCAAAGCTTAGGAAGCAGTATGAAAATTTACACTGATTTTTAAATAAGTAATAAAGTTCCACTGAAATGACTGGGATACTCCAACTATTGGTTACATAAATGATTATTTAAACAAAAAAATTAAAATAAATTTATTAAGAATTGATAATCTATGTTAAGGCCTAAATGTATTATAATTTATTAATCAATTTAATAAAAATATGAAGCAGTAAATGTTGGCCGCTGAAATTTTAAAGAAAATAAAACTTCTGTATTGGTGGAAGTCTTTGGATAAGCACCTGGAATGGGAGCATGTTGAAGTGCTAATCCAGCTTTTGAAAGCAGTAGCCTTTTCTACAGGTTCAGAGAGAATATTTTCTTTTCAGTTTATTCAACCAGGTCAGTTCAATGGCTAGTTTATTCAAAGTTAAAGAAACCAGTGGCAGTTGAAAAAGCAGAAAAGCTTATTTTCCTTTTCCACTATATGAATAAAAACTAGGTGTCAGACGATGAGATCCACCAGTTCAAAAATCCTGAAGGTCGTTGTGACCAGAAACAATCAATTAAATCCACTAGTTACAGGTAATATTTCCTTTTATTAGTAAATCAATTAGTTTTAAATGCAGAACATGTTTTGATAAACTTACTTTTTTCTTATATATCCAGCATACCCAAGGTAGTTTTATTTAGCTAATAAAGGAATTAATTGTGGTTTTTGTGCATTTTCAATTGAACTCTAGTTTATCCTAATAAAGCTTGACACACATCATGAGGAAAAATTAATCTAGTAAATAAGAAATGCATGTCACCAGTCTCTAGTGTAAAAATTAAGAATATGAAATGTGTGTTAAGCGATAGAATTGCTTAAATAAATATTAGTACTCCTGGGGGAATTCTGCGCCACTGCATGCACGCAGAATTCATGTCCCCCGCAGATTTCTTTGCTTCCCTACAGAAAATGATGAGGAAGCAAAGGAAAGTTGAAGAGTTGCCATGCACCTCTCCCAGGCAGCACGGGCGCCTCACTGTGGGGCTGGGGATGCCCATGGGTGTAATTTGCGGGGGCACTGGGGAAGGAAGGGGTGTGGGATAGGGTGGGGAGGGGGATGTGGGATTGAGGGGCAGGGGAAGAGGAAGGGGGGTGGGATAGGGAAGAGACGATGGGGAAGAGAAAGGGATAGGGGAATGGGGGAGGGAAGCAGGAGCCTGGCATGCGGCATCCCCTCTGCAGCAGCAGCTGGGGCTCCCCCATTAAGCAGACCCATCGAACCCCCACCCTGATGAGCCCCACCCACTGCACCCAGTCTGCCCCCAACAAGCCTCCCGGTTCCCCACCTCACTGAGCCCTAACCTGCTTCACTTGGAGCCCCCATCCCACCAAGCTCTGCTGTCCCAGCACCCAGACCCCTCTGCTGAGCCCCCCTCCACCTGATTCAGCCATCTTTATTCACTTTAGTAGTATGTAGGCTGCAATTAGTCCCAATGTTAATATGAGCTGTATATATACATCATATTGATCTGTTGTTATTCTTTCCACTCTTGTTCCAAAGCTACAAGTTCATCTGAATTATGTGTACAGAAATAGCCTTGTTGCATATACTAAATATACTTTCCACCTTTTGAACTACCCACTGTTTTAAATTAAATTGTTTGAGAGATGTTGATCTTGATTAATGTGTACAGTGCTTTGCAGATGTAAAGCCATAAGTGTTGATTAGCTTTGATGTTCTGTGCCTGACTCCTGAAAACTACTTCCTGCTGTCAGTGGGAGCTTGTACTTCATACATTAGATACCTAAACAACCAGTTTAAATTTTCCATAATCATTCTGTAAGCATCAAAACTTTATTCCTCTTCTGAAATTGCAAAAGTTACCAACACTCGGTTCTTCCAAACTAGGTGAGCCTAGAGATCCTGCTGTACGCTGATGACCAAGGCTTGGTCTACGCTTAAAATTGAGGTCAACCTAGTTACATTGCACGGGGGGGTGAAAAATCCACATCCCTGAGTGAGGTAGCTATGCTGACCTAACACCCAGTGTAAACATAGCTAGATCAATGGAAGAATGCTTCTGTCAATCTAGCTACTATTGCTTGGGGAGGTGGTGTTGCTGCACCCATCGGAAAAATCCCTTCAGTCATTGTAGACTGGGTCTACACTATGAGATTATTCCAGCATAGCTACAGTGCCATCACTGTGCCAGTGTAAGCCATATGTATGCAATGTGGACTAACAGTGGTGGCTCCTCTTGCTGTCATGGTTTTTTAAATACCTTATTTGTATCTTTGCCTCATGGGAATAGGAAATTTTCATGGAATATAACTGAGGATAAAAGATGGAGAATTTTTATTATGGCATCTTTACATTACTAGTTCTTGGGAGCACTCACTTAACAGAACAGTACTGTACATCCATCCTTTTTTGGTACCACAGTTACACATTTTACCATAACTTTCAGTTTACAAGTAAATTGCATTTTCTTACCTTTCTATATACTACTATTGAACTGTATGCGAGCCCTTTCATTGCATACTACCCTAAGTAGAAACACAGGTATATTTATTTGATACACAATTTGGTATCTGTGTGTCTGTTAAGACTGCTGTATAGATCACATATCTGATGCAACCTCAAAAAGCCAGGAAACAGTAGGCAGGCTGACAGAATATATCGTTTAGTCTTCCCTCTAGAGATGCCACATACCACAGCCAATGAATCTCAACCAAATCTCTACCTTAGTCGGAATGCCAGTCTTCCAATATCCTCTTCCCTAAACTCCCACCAACAGAGACCAGACTCTTCTTCTGACTCTCCTTTGCTGTACAGTTCTGGGAAACCACACCCAGGTTTGTGAAAGGAGTTGCTGAAAGGGTGCCACAACACTTTCAGGGCTGACTTAAGGCTATGGTGTATGGTGGATGTGGTATTAGTGAAGTCTGGGTCTTTGGGTGGAAGAAAAGCAGGTATCTACTGTGCTTTTGAGGCATTGTCAGGCATGTTATGTAGCAATCTTAATTGATATGCAACACTTTATCAATTTTTCCAGTCCTTTCATTTTTTTAAAGGATCTCAGTAGCAGCAGCTCTTCATTTCATGACACAGTTTTTTTTATGAAAATGCCTCGCCAGCTTGGCAGCTGGGAACTTTGACAAAGTCCTGGTTTTTATGAATGGAACTCCTGATAACTATAAAGAGCATGTTTTATTTGCTATCTGATATTTTCTTCACAACTGTAAGTGCTGGAAACACTTCCTTAAAAAGCAAAGGTTGAGATTCTGGAGCATCAGTGACGCACAGATTTGATGATCGTAATCAGAACAGATATGTTATGGATATAATGTCAAATAAAAAGATCATAAACTTTCCCTTTGCTAAAATTTACCATAGTCAAACTTCAAATCTCAAATCAGTAATTTAGATGGGCTAGAAAAATTGTGAAACTCAAAGTAAACATAGAGCCTCCTTCTAACTAATTTTTAATCTTAAATTTATGTAAATACTTGGAAAAGTCCATTTTTACTCACGTTATGAGCTGGAAGATGCAAAACTCAATCCCTGCTTAAGTGGAAAAAACAGCCTAATGTAACATGGATCTTCTGCTGTTTTTCATAAAATGCTTGTTGCATAAATTTGCCTGAACTGTGTTCAGTGGGAAAAAATTACATAACGTTTACATATGGTTTTACCTTAGGGTGAGTCCTCTCCAGAGTTTACTTTTGGATGAAAGCATGCTCTCTTTCCAGTAGAAGATGGTGACCCTGGAGTATGATCATGGAGAAGGGGATGAGTTCAGTAGAAGTGTTACCTTCCAAATCATCCCAGGTTACGGCTCTAAAGGTGATGGTGAAGGAGCATGAAACAAAATCGATCCAAAAAGGAAAACCAGTGGGATTTGTGCTTGTACATGCAGGTAAGATTCCAGAAGTTGAGAACTGAGGTGGTTTTTTAAAATTTGTAATAAAATCCTAAGTGAGTTATGCAAACCTCTGTGGCTGTTTCTGCTGTGAGTGAGAGTTCTAATGCTAACATGATGGCCTGGATTGTCCTCCAGGATTCATGTGCACAGAACTGTGAAAGGAAGAGTGTGTGCCATCTGTGTCAGATTTTAATGTATGCCTCAAGAAGGTTCTAAGCCAGGGTGTCTACTACCTTTTAAAATTTGGAGCTGGCAGGCTAGCTCTAGATCTTGTGGATCCCTTTCTGAAATCAGTTCGGGAATCTCAGTCCTCAGTAACCCACCTATTTTGGATACCTGAGTGGTGGTTTTACTGGGTGCTTAAAATTTAAATTCCTTTTTGGCCTGACTTCCCATGTTTGGTTTTGGTACAAGAGAGAACTCTTTAGTGTAAGGTTACCATACGTCCGGATTTTCCCAGACATGTCCGGCTTTTTGGTCCTCAAATCCCCGTCTGGGGGGAAATTCCAAAAAGTCGGACATGTCCAGGAAAATAGGGAGGGGTCGTGGGGCTTGGATCCGGGCTGGAGCCGCTGGGGCCGGAGCCGGAGCCGCTGGGGCCGGCGGTGCTCGGCCGGCGGTGCTCGGCCGGGGCTGAGGCCGGTGCTGGGGCCCGTGCCAGATGGGCCGGTGCCCCGGGGCCCGATCCGAGCTGGAGTCGCCGGGGCTGGAGCCGCTCGGCCGGTGCCCCGGGGCCGGAGCCGCTCGGCTGGAGCCGGTGCCCATGCCCCAGGGCCCGATCCGAGCTGGAGCCGCCGGGGCGGGCCGGAGCCACTCTGCCGGGGCCAGCGCACTTGGACGGAACCAGGGCCAGTGCCCCGGGGCCGGAGCCGGGCCGGAGCCGCTGGGCTGGTGCCCATGCCCCGGGGCCCGAGCCAAGCTGGAGCCGCCGGGGCCGGCGCGCTCGGCCGGAACCGGGGCCGGTGCCCCAGGGCCCGAGCTAAGGTGGAGCTGCCGGGGCGGGCCAGAGCCGCTCGGCCGGGGCCAGTGCGCTCGGCCGGAACCAGGGCCGGGGCCCGAGCCGAGCTGGAGCCGCTGGGGCCAGGGCGGGCTGGGGCCAGCGCCCCAGGGCCTGAGCCGAGCTGGGCCGGAGCCGCCGGGGCCGGAGCCACTTGGCTGGGGGGCCGGACTGGGCCGCGCCTCCTTGTGCCCCCTCCCCCGCTTACCTGCTGCCTGCCTGTTTCAGGCTTCCCGCGAACATTTGATTTGCGGGAAGCAGGGGAGGGGGAGGAGCAGGGGGAGGAGCGTTTAGGGGAGGGGGCGGAGTTGGGGCGGGGACTTTGGGAAAGGGGCGGAGTTGGGGCGGGGAAGGGGGCAGAGTTGGGGACGGGGAAGGGGCCCCTTGGAGTGTCCTCTTTTTGTTATTTTAAAATATGGTAACCCTACTTTAGTGCCTTTTTGCAAAGCTTGAACAAAAGCTATTTAGTTACTCTTAAAAATGTGCAAATGTGTAACGTGCCAGTACTTCTGGCTCAGTGAAGTTTCCTTCTTTCCTACATGTTTGCTGAATTTAAGTTAGGGTGGGTTTGGGATAGTCAAAGGTGGAAGGAGCATTTCCCATTCTTCTGTTATCCAGCATGCAGAGGGGTTCAGGCCGGTTTGTTGGCACTTATCCATGCTATGAGATAACTGCAATTTAACAACCCATACATTTAGGGCTGGCATTGGGCTGTGGGAAAGAGCTACATGACTTGTCTTGTGCACAGAGTTTCTACCATGCTTTGTCAGCACTACTTAATTGATGGATTGGAAAGGGGGCATCAGATGGGTCATATCATGTTGTCTGAGAGATCAGCTAAATTATGGGACTGTTAGGACTCTATGGATATTCAGGCAGTGGAGAAAGGGAGAAGTTTGCTCCTTGTTCCTCTCTCTTTACCTTGCTGCTGCGGTGATTCCTGCTTTCAATCCTGTTGTGCATCTTCCTGCCCATCACCCAGTTACAAAGCAGCTCCTTTTTCCCATCACATGCACAGTACTCTGATCCAGGCTGGTAAGGCAATGCTTGAAGGGGCTGTGTATTCAGCTTCACAGACTCTTGCAGCTGTGCTGCCTCAGAACTGAGCACTGTGCAGTTCACGTGTGGTGTCCTCCACACCAGCACCAGTCCCTTCAGCCAGCTGCCCTTACAGCACCAGAAACTTCTTACTGTTTCTTCTGTGACCCTAATCCCACAATGCTTTGTGGCTACAAGGGATGATAGAATATGTTGGATAATGGGATGACTCTTTGGGTCACAGCATAAATGCCTTAACTGTTTTGCTACCTGATCACATGGTGGTATGCTCTCTCAAGCACAAGTGTTGTGAAAAAATAGGCTAAATGGTGATCCCAGCATGCTGTCTAGGTGAAAACTTCTTTAGCACGGTTTGACATCCTGACTGATTGCTTTGGTTGATGCTTTATTCTTATGTTGTGGGGATAAGGGAAAAATTTTCCTCAATTTGTGGGTCTAATTTAATAAAAGAAAGGAAGTGAGCTGGAGATGTGTGAAGGGAAAAGGAGCACTTTAGGGTGTTAGGCTTGAGGAAACACTAGATTTTATGTGCACCAAGATTTTTCAGACTTGTAAATTACCTATGTTTGCAGTTATACCAGGTGTCCCTTCCACCTCCATTGATGCTTCACCCATTGGGAAATTAAGGTTCAAAAAAACTTCTAGTATAGTTAACGTTCTAGAGAAAATAATACTGTACATTTAGTTCCTTGATACTACAAGGAATCTTGTTAAATATAGTGGCAGGTTCATCTTTAGCATTTGTTTCTGGACCATAGTGTGAAGTGAATTATTTGTATTACCATAGCTCCTAGTAGCCCCAGTTAGGGACCAGGACCCCATTATAATAAGCACCATAGAAACATGGAACAAAGACTTATTTTGCCCCAAAGAGCCTACAGTCTTACAACTGCAGCTGATTAAAGCAGCCTGGTGATACTTAAAACGCTCGAGGAGCTAAAAATAGCAATGTGTATTTTTTAAAAAAACGAATAAGACCTTTAAGGTGAGCAAATATGTGCAGGACACCTTGCTCTGAGTCAGTGTTTAAAGACCCTGCTTGTACTGTTTTAAGAATAAATGGACATGTTTAATATGCTGCTGCTTATGGCATATTTCCTCCACTATTGGTGTTAGTTTCGTTTCTGATAAACTAAACTGATTGTTTAAAAGAAGCTTAAGCACAGACAGCACTGAAGATGAGGAAGAGGGAGCTGGGATGAATATCACAAGTAACAAAAGAAAAAAAAAGGCAGTTTGCTAGTATTAAATGTTAAATTACTATAAGCCTATGGCATCCGTTGCTGATAGTACTTGTACTGGTTTTCTAGACCTGTGGCGGCAGAAAGGAGTGGCAAAAGGTTAGGGTATGGGCAGAGAGATGCTTGGAGTCAGTTTGGGGAGGCAAGGAACAGGAACAAAATGGAGATTGAAAATGACCGTAGTAGAGACATATTTCATGTAATCTTTCTCAAGAAACTGCGTCTGGCAGTCACAGAGCAGAAGCAGTAGTTTTAAAAAAAAGCTAGTGCAGGTATCAAAGTGGAAGGAGGGCCAACTCATGTGATCGAAGATACAAAAGAAAAAGTGGAGCATGACTCTCTTAAAACCATAGCAATATTTTTTTTGGTGGCTTAATATAGTGACAACTGTCATGTCTGAAACTCTCCAGGAATAGGCAAAACTAGACTCTCCCAATGAATATTTAGAGAGTCAAAATATCTATATAAAATACTGGGACTTGTACCTCTCCACTTATATCAATAGTGTAGATGACTGTCAGTGGCAATACTGGATTAATTTTGAAATGCTTGAAAGTGTTAATCTGTGATGGAAGTAGATCAGTAGTCTCTGTTTTATAAAATGACATAGAGTTATGTACATCTGAGTTAAGATGCGGTTGTCAGCCTGTATTGTAATTCCTGGTGAAAACACTATCCCAATATATTAGTTTGAATGCTTACTGTAAGCTTGACTTAACTTTGTTTTTCTGTCTTTAATAATAGGTGCAGGTTATCATTCTGAATCCAAAGCTAAAGAATACAAACATGTTTGCAAAAGAGCCTGTCAAAAGGTATGACTTCCCCAGTTCCAAACTTTTTTCTTTAGAGGATCAACAGGCTTCTAACAAATTTTAGTTCACTAGAGTTCAATTTATAAAAGGTTTTAGGGTCTAGTCTCTAAAGTTTTGATCTGTTTTGTGAGAGTTTTGGATATTATTCAGAAGTGCATAAAGTGTGTTTGCATGAAGTGTTTATTTTGGGATTCATTAACACTATCCCCTGGATACAATTATGTACTGAAGGGTTGACATTTCTGTGGACAAAAAAGAAACAGCAATAAAAAAACAGGAACCACTGTGCACTCCATAAGGGAAGAATGGTAAAACTTTGAGAAGTGTGATTTGAATAATAGATCAATAAATATTATTTCATAATCCCCCAAAGGATTATGGTTTGTACTATACCTCTTTCACTTGCACAGAAACTACGTACACATTCTGTCTCCTTCAGAGGGCTGCAATACATGTGGATTATTAAAAGAAAAGAGTGGTGGTTCTCTGCTCATGCAACAATTTTGGTTCCAGGGCTTGCTCTAGGTACACATACAAATTGTGTTTTTCATTTCATATCATGATTCCAAATCATGTTTCCATGCTACTTGAAGGCTGGCTGGCAGTCACTGGTCAGGACTATATACACCTAATATGTGTGGCCTGAGACAACAGCTTATTTATGGAAGATCCATCCCTCTATGGACATCTGGCTGACCTGGATATTTAAATGGTGATTTTGTAGTGATTTTATTGCTTTTCTCCATAAGGATATCAGAAACTGTCATTTGGCCAAGATACTACAGCATGTCTGTGGCAGAATTTGGAATAGAATATGAGAAGAGTTGATTAATTCTTCCCGTTAAGTTTAGGCGCTAATTGGATTAATGTTTTTTCCCTAGTGTAACTTAATGCTTGTTTAATGAAATGCTGTGTGTTTACAGTTTGACTGAGATTTCATTTTAATATAACCGTTCAAATGGGAATCTTGAGGTCTAGGTAGCTGGATATATAGAAAACTACATTTACTTTTGGCCTATATATTAAATGTCTTATAGATTATTGCTGGTGTAGAGATTATTGGATTCTTTTGTAAAAAGACTGTTGAAATTGGAAGTAACTTGCAAAATATCTGAATACTTGCAGATATAAAATCACTTCTCCCTGATTGCATGGTAACATCTCCATTAAAAAGTAACCCTCAATGCTTTGATGGAAGATTTATATGGCTGACTTTTTCAGGGGAGTCTGAAGGAGTTGAGTGTCTAAGTCTCATAGACTTATTTGAAAATCCCACCCCTCATCTCCAAATACCAATCTCACTTTGTAACTAACAGAGTTTCAAAGCATGCAGTATCAGTACAGTTTGAGTAGTTTAACACTGAACTTCAGTCCTACCTGGTATCTCTGTTTTGTGATACTACTTTTCCACTTACTTGCCTGAGTGATAAATTTGCTTGCTGTTGAGGATAATGCTAATGGTAACTTGAGATTCCATTTGGTTCCTTGAGCTAGGTAGCCAACATAATGTTTGAGTAAGAACAAACAGCATAAGATTTATGCTGCAACTAAGGACAGGTCTACACAATGGGGTTAAGTCGACCTAAGTTATGTAGCTTAGGTTGACTTATTTGGTGTCTACATGGCGCTGGGTCAGTGGGAGAAACTCTCCCGTTGACGTACCTTATACTTCTCGTTCCGGTGGAGTACCGTAGTCGACGGGAGAGGATCGGCGGTTGATTTAGCGGATCTTCACTAGACTCACTAAATCAACCTCCGGTGGATCGATCGCCGCAGCGTCGATCTACGGTAATAGTAGACATGCCCTAAGAATGCAGCCCTCATTAGTTCTTGTGAGTTCACTGAGGGAATTTGCTGTGAGTAGAAGTTCTATGTTTTTGTACAGCGTGGATCTGGGAAATTATTACATGGCTCCAAAAGTTTATATCTTTTTAGGGTCAAAATTGAACAAAGATCATCCCTTGTTTATTTTGCATTTATGTTGCTAGGCTTGGCAGAGGTTTGAGTTTTATTTTTTTATAATTTCAAAAGTGATTATTTTTAAGCATTTTAATATTTTTAATAGATTTAAATTTTCACAATTTCAGGAACACGGGGGTGGGTCAGATAATTATTTAATGACAGTAGATGGAGAGAATGAAAAAATTAAAGCTTTGTAAATGGTCAACATCACATGTCAAAATATACAAAATAAATATCCTTAAATCAATTCTAAGACGTTCTCAAGCAACATTTTTCTTACTGTGCTTATCTGTAAATTTCAATTATCATTGATGGAAATATATTTTCGTCAGTTGGTGTATATATGGTGAAATCAATGTTTACTGACATTTAATGATTAAAAATCTAATCCTTTCAAATGTGTGTGTTGCTAACATCTGGACAAACTTACTCAATGGTACAACTAATCATTTTAATGGCAGCAACTCAATATGACACAATATAATTTAGGGTTGGTTTTTTTGGTGTCAGAGCCCTATCATTAGTTCAAGTGTGGGGGAGACATATGTTTCTATAAAATTCAACCGTAAATTTTTTTTGCCAAGTGCAGTGTGGTTTCATGATGCCAGAACAATAATATCATGTATTCAAATCTTGTAAAGACTTTCTTCTCTCACAGTGCCTTTTGTCTTATTTGTCCTCTTAGGCTATGTCTACACTGGCAATTGAGCAACAAAACTTTTGTCATTCAGAGGTGCTAACAACCCCCCCCCACGAAAGACAAAAGTTTTGCTGTGGCAAGCGTCAGTGTGAACAGCGCGTTGTCTGCAGCAGCACTCTCCCGTTGACAGTGTGAATGCCGCTCATTGTGGGTGGAAGTATTTTGTCAGCAAAAGTGCCGACAAACAGCGGCTACACTGCCTGACTTTTAGCGACATGCCTGTGTCGCTAAAAGCTGTATAGTGCAGACAAAGCCTTAGGGTACGTCTATACTTACGCGCTGGTTCGGCGGCAGGCAATCGAACTTCTGGGTTCGATTTATCGCGTCTTGTCTGGACGCGATAAATCGAACCCAGAAGTGCTCGCCGTCGACTCCGGTAATCCTGCTCGGTGAGAGGAGTACGCGGAGTCGACGGGGGAGCCTGCCTGCCGCGTCTGGACCGCGGTAAGTTCGAACTAAGGTACGTCGACTTCAGCTACGTTATTCACGTAGCTGAAGTTGCGTATCTTAGTTCGAATTGGGAGGTTAGTGTAGACCAGGCCTTAGATTGGAATTTTCTTGTGGTGGGGATTCTGTCTCACTCAGTGCCAAGAAAATCATTAGAACTAGCCATACAATTATTAAATCCAAACTCATCAACTAAAAATTCTGTTTCACAGGCAATTGAAAAACTTCAGGCTGGTGCTCTTGCAACTGATGCAGTGACTGCGGCACTAATTGAACTAGAGGTACTTCTTATTTTTAATTCAGGAATTAAACCAGGTGAACATGTTATTGCCATATATCCCAATTCTATATAAAGCTATACATTTCAACTTGTAACTTACAGAGAATACTCTTTCAGTGCTTTAAATAGACCTATCTGTGCAAAAGTAAAATTTAGTCTGCAATTTGCCTTTGACTTTTTAATTGTCTTGCTTGCCCTTAATGTATTAAAGAGGTTTAACTGCCTTCCAATATTCAAATTGAATATGTATTTATTATACGTCAGCAGTAATAGCATCAAATTTGTTTTACCAGCCACAGTCTCTAATATCTGATAATACTAAAAGTGGAGAATTCCCTGCAAATGCAGGATAGATTCTATCTTTGGGTTTATCCATTTCTGACTTCTTCCTATCTTATTAGACACAACCCACAGATGGCTTCTTGGATGAGATAAATGATGCTCTGATCATTTCTGTTCATTACAGAGCTCATAACACATTAGATGGTCCATATTTCAGCCTTATTTTCCTGGTGAAATTTCACATTGAGTAGTTACTTTCTACTTTGCTTGATAGTAGATGAAACAAAACAAAACCTCTACAACTTCAGTCAAAGTTACTCTTAACTCCCTCTCCTTTAAAGCTCTTGTGTAGTAGTAGTGCTGATGTAGCCACCTCTGGGGTGGCACGCATTTCAGGGTAAATGATATTATGCATATTTTTCAGCGCTTTTGGATTATTTTAGGAAGATGCTGTATAAATATAAAGCCAATTTGTTTCTTATGACAGTCATGAGATCATGTTAAGGTGAATAGTTGTATTGCATTGTGGAGAAGAGGTGGCATAGGTGATAGACATTACTTCATTTACATTCTGTTTCAAAATGGCATATTAGTAAACTTTGTAATAATGAATTATAACTCTAACATGGTTTGCTAAACTTAATAATTCTTTATTAGATTTTGGTTTAGGTGTGAGGATGATTGTTAGTGGATACGTCCACAATTAGCCTTATACGTAACTGAATTTAGCTTATAAAATATCCTCAGAACACTCCTTAAAAATTCCATTTTGCTTGATGAGCAGAGCAGTCTATCACAATTTTCCTCCTGGTGTTTATTCAATCTTTTAGATATGTTGGACCCAAGTAATCGAGTGCTTTAAAGATAATGACCAAGACCTTGAAATTGACTTGATATTCTATGGGAAGCCAGTTTTCCGAGTGGAGGATATGTGTGATGTGTCTGTGGTAGTCTGTGTTCCTGAGGGGAAGAGCTTCAGGATTCTGGACTAACTGCTGTTTCCTAAGGGCTGATGGCTTAATATCTAGGTATATTGCTCTGTAAAAGAGTTTTTCTGAATAGAATGCCAACCTTAAACATAGTAAAATGTAAAAAAAAAAAAAAAAATTTTAGCTACTTCACCTGCCTGAGAACCCTCCCCGTTTTTGTAACCTTTAGAACCAAATCTTCATTTAAAAAAACAGTCTCTCTCTGTTGCTGTGTGAAACACCATCATAGGAAATTGATATTGAATATAGTAAGTCAACAAAATAAACAGAATAGAGAAATGTATTCTCCTCTCTTCCATTTATAGTCATTTTGTAACTTCAGTAGATTAAAACTGTAGTTTTTCATGTTGACTGTCCCTTTAATGAAGTAACCCCATCCCTCTTGTCTTTATGTAGCAAGAATATCACCTTTCCTAAGACAGTGAGTATTCTGATTTAGCCAGAATGTATTGTGAGAATCTGTATGTAAATTAAGTCAACTCGTTAACTTATTTTGCTATTGTAGTGTTGATTTTAATAATAAGTAGGGCTGTCAATTAATCGCAGTTAACTCACGCGATTAACTCAAAAAAAATAATCGTGATAAAAAATTAATCGCGATCAATCGCAGTTTTAATCGCATTGTTAAACAATAGAATACCAATTGAAATTTATTAAATACTTTGGATGCTTTTCTACATTTTCGTATATATTGTATTCTGTGTTGTAATTGAAATAAAAAAAGTGTACAAAAACAAAACAACGTAAAACTTCAAGTTCACTCAGTCCTCTTTCTTGTTCAGCCAATCGCTAAGACAAACAAGTTTGTTTACATTTACAGGAGACAATGCTGTCCTCTTCTTAGAATCACAGAAGATTAGGGTTGGAAGAGACCTCAGGAGGTCATGTAGTCCAATCCCTTGCTCAAAGCAAGACCAACCCCAACTAAATCATCCCAGCCAGAGGTTAGTCAAGCTGGCCCTTTAAAACCTCTAAGGATGGAGATTCCACCACCTTTCTAGGTAACCCATTCCAGTGCTTCACCATCCTCCTAGTGAAATAGTTTTTCTTAATATCCAACGTAGACCTCCCCCACTGCAAGTTGAGACCATTGCTCCTTGTTCTGTCATCTGCCACCACTGAGAACAGCCTAGCTCCATCTTCTTTGGAACCCCTTTTCAGGTAGTTGAAGGCTGCTATCAAATCCTCCCTCATTGATCTCTTCTGCAGACTAAATAAGCCCAGTTCCCTCAGCTGTTCCTCATAAGTCATGTGCCCCAGCCCCCTAATCATTTTTATTGCCCTCCACTGGACTCTCTCCAATTTGTCCACATCCTTTCTGTAGTGGGGGGCCCAAAACTGGATGCAGTACTCCAGATGTGGCCTCACCAGTGCCGAAAAGAGGGGAATAGTCACTTCCCTTGATTTGCTGGCATTGCTCCTACTTTTGTAGCTGGCTATTGCAAGGTATTTATGTGCCAGATATGCTAAACATTCGTTTGTCCCTTTGTGCTTCGGCCACCATTCCAGAGGACATTCGTTAAAAAAAATAATGCATTAATTAAATTTGTGATTGAACTCCTTGGGGGAGAATTGTACATCCCCTGCTGTTTTACCCTCATTCTGCCATATATTTCATGTTATAGTAGTCTTGAATGATGACCCAGCACATGTGGTTCATTTTAAGAACACTTTCACTGCAGATTTGACAAAACGCAAAGAAAGTACCAATGTGAGATGTTTAAAGATAGCTACAGCTACTTGACCAAAGATTTAAGAATCTCAAGTGCCTTCCAAAATCTGCTCGGGACGGGGCGTGGAGCATGCTTTCAGAAGTGTTAAAATAGCAACACTCTCTGATGTGGAAACTACTGAACCCGAACCACCAAAAAAGAAAATCAACCTTCTGCTGGTGGCATCTGACTCAGATAATGAAAATGAACATGCGTCGGTCCACACTGCTTTGGATTGTTATAGAGTAGAACCCGTCATCAGCATGTATGCATTTGCCCTGGAATGGTGGTTGAAGCGTGAAGGGACATATGAATCTTTAGCACATCTGGCACATAAATATCTTGCGATGCCGGCTACGACAGTGCCATGAGAATGTCTATTCTCACTTTCAGGTGACATTGTAAACAACCAGGCAGCATTATCTCCTGCAAATGTAAACAAATTTGTTTTTCTGAGCGATTGGCTGAACAAGAAGTAGGACTGAGTGGACTTGCAAGATCTAAAATTTTACATTGTTTTATTTTTGAATGCAGTTTATTTTGTACATAATTCTACATTTGTAAGTTCAACTTTCATAATAAAGAGATTGAACTATAGTACTTATATTAGGTGAATTACAAAATACTATTTCTTTCTTTTTTTACAGTGCAAATACTTGTAATCAAAAATAAATATTAAGTGAGCATTGTACACTTTCTATTCTGTGTTATAATTGAAGTCAATATATTTGAAAAGGTAGAAAACATCCAAAAATATTTAAATAAATGGTATTCTATTGTTGTTTAACAGTGTGATTAATTGCGATTAATTTTTCTAATCACTTTTCAGCCCTAATTATAAGACAGTCTGAACAAATCTTTTCAGCTGAAGTACAAAGAACCTTTCTAGCGTGCAACAACAGAATAAAATCCTGAGTATTGAGTCTATTTCTCAAACTCTGAAAGCTATAGAATAGATTATAGCTCATAGCTCTTTTTCCAGTGGTCTAGATATTCTTTATTATGTGTTTCACAAACTACTTTCTCTTCAGAATTTTGGAAGATCCAACTATCTTTTTAGGCAAGTGTCACAAAAGATGGATTTTTCCCAGTTCTGCTTAGTTACACAACTCCTATTACATGGAATTCCAGCCAGTCCAAGAGGCATCACTTCAAAGAGTTGCTGAGGAACAAAATTTGCTCTTGATCTTTTATGAGTGAGCTGACAGTTTGCTTGTGGTATGCTGGCTGCTTTTTTTATTTTTGCAGCCTCTAAGTGGAGAAAGAACAGTCCATCTCTGCGTGACTGCATGAACATCTCCAATGCAATAAATTCCATGATTAAGATAAAATGTTAGCAGTTATGTGGGCAAAGTAGCTTACATGTACAAACTAATGAACAGCAACTAACTGTGAATGCTGTTCATATAACCTAATACTACACTGCTGAATTTTATAAAGTGTCATCCGTCATATTTGGCAACCTGATCATGTGTTTCCCAGAATTTCAGCGAGCTGCATAATTGAATATAACAAATGAAGATGCTAACTCCAAAGTCTGTGTATGTTGCAGTAATAAATTAGTGGATACTTCAGAAGACTGATTATTAAAACACTGCATGATTCTTTAAGGAGATGGTCACTGAGCCATTCGCTTTTGCACAATTCTATCATCAGTTGCCACATATGAGCTGACTGTTCAATTGGTCTTGGAACACAAGAGTTGGGTTAATTTTTTGACTTGCAGTGTACAATAACCACATGCTGGTTTTTTTTTGTTTTGTTTTTTTATGGAAGATCGGAAGAAATCCATATGATTAAGCTTTTATGTATCTCTATAGCACTTCAGAGAGTCACTGTCTAGGTGCTGGAAAGAGGCACTAAAGGACACCCAGTTAAATATTTTAAGACTTGATCATGTAGAAGGGGAAAAATAATCACAAGCAGAGCCAAATACTCTAGTGATCAAAGTTGCAAGCACTCTGATTTCTCTCTGAACATATGATGGACACAGTTTGTGCAATAGCATTAGCTTGTGTTCCTCTGACTTATTACAAGGCTGTAAACAGATGATACTTAAGTCAGGGCTCAGAACTGATTATTCATCCTATGATGGAAAATGCTATATAAATAAATGCCAGATTTGTGTTTACTAGTGAAACCGCTCCACTTACTGTGTCTTAATGTTGCAGTTGAACTGGAAAAGACACTTTCAGTACCTCTTACTAGATACCATAAAGAATCTAAAACAAATCTAACCTATCAAGTGTGCAAGTCTAATTAATATTAGATCTATGGCGTTCTGTACTGTAGATCTGTTGCTTTCAATTAAATACTGAAGTGAACTGTGTGATATGACCTATTTTGTAGAACTAGATTGAGTTTTAACTTGAGTACATTAATAGGAAAAGATTAACCTCCGCAGATTTACACTTTTGAAACTAAAGTCTGTGTTGTTAAAATTAAGTACAAACAATTAATTTGCAATGAGAAGCACAGCACTATTACAGTAAAGGGGTCTATGTAAACTGGAAAGTTAAAGAGGTTCTGACATAGTTTTTCAAAATTGTTAATTATAGTTACAATGTTAAAATAAATTAAAAAACTGGTTCCATTTGCTTATGACTTCCATTTGGCATAGTATGATGCATAGGTATGTGTTGAGCTTTGTTTAATTCTCTGACTTTAATTTAAGATTTTCTTTAAGAACATTTTAACTCATTAAACAAAATAGGACTTGATTCATCCCAGGAGGCCACTTCTCAGTGCCACCAACCCTCCAGTAAGAAAGCAACTTTATAATCTTATTGTTTAAATGCTGGCTGTCTATATGCATGTCTCTTGAATAGAATTTAGTAGTCACAATGCTTGCATAAACAAATTGGCCAAAACTATATCAAAGATAGCTGAAGTGTTACTTTAACATATGTTGAAAGTAGAGTGCTATAACTATTTGGCTAGGTGTAATTCCAGGACTGTCAAAAATGAGTAACTTCTACAAGCCTTCCAACTTTGACCACAGCTAAAAAATTTAGTATGCTGTGAAACTGGCAAACATTGTAAGTATATCTTGAAGGAGAGAAGGAATCAAAAAAGAAAATGATAGCTTCAGTAGTTTAGGAGAAATTACAGGATGAAGTGCAATTTTTTTGTTGACAATCTAATTTTTATTTTAGAAGCTAAAATTTTATATCTCAGTAGATGCAAGAATCATAAGTTAAATGTACGTTGCTGGTGATGTAAAAGCAGTGGATGTAGGTTTCTTAAACAATGTCTTCCATGTCATGTGGCTAGGCTCCTTTTGGCTAAAATGCTATGGACAGTGTTTCTTCTCTTCTTCCCTCCCCTCTTCCACTTTTATATGATGACAGGGCAAGCATTTTGATCTGCAAAGCTCATGACTGCACTGCTCACCTCCCCAATCAGTTGAGACTTCTTAGAAATATAAAGGAGTGCTCTGCTTCCATTTAAACATTAAAAGGTAAATTCTTTGAAGTGGCCTTTGCATATTCTCCCATATGGCATGCATCCTCTGATGCTGTTGAAATTTTTTGCAAAGCAGTGCCTAAGCTACATCGTTGCCCGCTTGCCAGCATCAAATGGTTGGAGCTGAGGTTAAAAAAGGTCTGATTGCCCCCGCCAGGTCAATTCATTTTTTACCATGGATGTCTGTGGGTGTTAAGAATATGCTCCAGTACGTCTGTTAGTCTATAAGGTGCCACAGGATTCTGTCACTTTTTAAAGAATATCTCTGTATACCTGGATGGAAGAATTCACTTTTCATTTTAAAACTCTCCCTATTTTTGTTAATGTGTATGATAGCTATGTAGTATTTGGCCAGTTATTATTGAACAAGGGTTCTTAAACATTTGGTCATGGCTGATCTGGCCTCCAAAGATTCAGATAAAAAGAGATAGTTGTAGACGGTGTATTTAATGCTCCCACATTCTCCCGGAAGTGGATGCACAATGCCATTTTCTGTTCGGACAGGGGAGCTCACTTTGTCCAGATTTGAAGGCCCTATATACAGAGCAGCACGCCTTGGGACCACACCAGTAGACAAGATGATCCATGTCTTCTGAAATGAGGCCCTCAGTCCCTAGATTTGTCATTGGACCAACTTTCAGGCCTGTTATGTTGGAGCAGGCCATCTCTCTCTTCAGTCAGGCATGACCACAGAACTAAAGTCTGTGCCAGAGAGAGACTATAGTGCCAAGGTCTTCAGTAAGCATTGGAGCTTTATTGGCACAAATAAACACTAGCTCAGAAGTGGGGCTTCTGCTGCTGAAACTTTACTGATGTCGAGGCTGATTTCTCCTTCTTTGGTTCTAGGAACTACTTAAGTACTGAAATATGGAAACCTAGCTGACACCAACTGGTATGTCAGTGCAGGAAATTCCTTTGGCACTTAAGAGCCTTGTTCTAGTGGAACAATCTGATGTGGCTATCCCTCTGTCCTAGGATCTTCTGTCTGAGCCTGTCACGTCATGATGCATCCATTAATGCTGGGACCTTCATTGGGAAAAATCTCAAAAGCATCAAGCACATCTTTGCTTATAGGACAAATCCACACCAGTGCCACCTCAGCTGCCCTTAAACATAAAAAACAAGTTGAAAGGTATCTGGTGCCAGAGAGTTTACTGCCTTCCCCAAAGAGGAAGGCACTAAAGAGGGTCCTTGTTGCTAAGATTCCTGTTATAGCACTGAGGGTTCCTTCCATTTGCCCATGGTGCCAGTTCTTAGGATTTGGCTCTCTCTTCAGTTAGTAGCTCTGGCACAATCACCAGAACATATGATTGTGCTTCTGTGGGTGCACTCTTCTAGAGATGGTTCTGTTAGTCCAACACCTTTGGAATGAGACAGCAGAGACGAGTCTCCAAGACTTCAGTTCCAGGATTTGTCTGATCAGCCTTGAGCTTGGGAGGCTTAGACAGCTCTTGAAGTTGGGGCGCTTCAGCATTCTGAGGCTCTAATTTTCTGTTGAGCTAGGAGAATTGGAGTTTATAAAGCCTCTTGGAGCAATCCCTCTCAGACCCACTCTTGCCTTCCCTTTTAGCCCTGGGGCTGTGACTTTCACTGGCAGGGTTTTTCATACCTTTGAAAGGTGGAAGATAGTAAAGTTGTCAAAGTCTTTTGCTGCTCCTCATCCTTCCACCTTTCGTAAGACCGCTGAGGTGGTGGCTCCCCCATGCACTGAGTTAGACCTGCCAACATTCCACTGTCTTAATCAAATATTACTTTTTTACACAAGTTGTGACTCATAACAAAGGAGTAGTGTTAAAGATTTTTGACTCGGCTTAGTGTGTACGTTCTATGTGATGTGGGGGAAGCTCTGTTTTTCTAGTATGTGGGCCATATGCTCCTTCTCTCCGTGCTGCACTTGAGGAAGGCAGGGAAATACAGAGATGAGTGTTGTAAAAGGAGCCTGTGGAGTGAGTACTTTCTATTCTAAGGATTCTGTAGTACGGTCATTACAGTGAAAAGTTGTTCAGACACTGTCACTTCTTTAAAGTAATTAATTTTTTTTTCTTGTCTGTGCACTAAGGACATCTGGACTTCACATCCTCACAAACTAAAATGATTGTATCCACACAGATGCTTTGAATTTCTCATAACTGACCACTTATAAAGCTAATAAAATGGTGTATTTATATCCATCTTATGTTCAAATCTACACAATCACCTTCTCATTCTCTCTGTAGACTCTTTACACCCTGACACCTGCAAAAAAAACCCAAACAAACTCCACTAGTAACCTCCTTCCAGACTGACAGTTCACCTTTCAGTATGACCCGTTGTAGTCTCCCCTTTAACCAGTTCCTTATCCACCTTTCAATTTTCATATTGATCCCCATCTTTTCCAATTTAGCTAATAATTCCCCATATGGAACCGTATCGAATGCCTTACTGAAATCGAGGTAAATTAGATCCACTGCGTTTCCTTTGTCTAAAAAATCCGTTACCTTCTCGAAGAAGGAGATCAGGTTGGTTTGGCACGATCTACCTTTTGTAAAACAATGTTGTATTTTGTCCCAATTACTATTGACCTCAATGTCCTTAACTACTTTCTCCTTCAAAAATTTTTCCAAGACCTTGCATACTACAGATGTCAAACTAACAGGCCTATAGTTACTCGGATCACTTTTTTTCCCTTTCTTAAAAATAGGAACTATGTTAGCAATTCTCCAGTCGTACGGTACAACCCCTGAATTTACTGAATCATTAAAAATTCTTGCTAATGGGCTTGCAATTTCATGTGCCAGTTCCTTTAATATTCTTGGATGAAGAATATCTGGGCCCCCCGATTTAGTCCCCTTAAGCTGTTCGAGTTTGGCTTCTACCTCGGATGTGGTATTATCTCCCTCCATATCCTCATTCCCATTTGTCATCCTACCATTATCCCTAAGCTCCTCATTAGCCTCATTAAAGACTGAGGCAAAGTATTTGTTTAGATATTGGGCCATGCCCAGATTATCCTTAACCTCCACTCCATCCTCAGTGTTTAGCGGTCCCACTTCTTCTTTCTTTGTTTTCTTCTTATTTATATGGCTATAGAACCTTTTACTATTGGTTTTAATTCCCTTTTCAAAGTCCAACTCTACATGGTTTTTGGCCTTTCTCACTTTATCCCTACATGTTCTGACCTCAATAAGGTAGCTTTCCTTGCTAATCCCTCCCATCTTCCACTCCTTGTAGGCTTTTTGCTTTTTCTTAATCACCTCTCTGAGATGCTTGCTCATCCAGCTTGGTCTACAACTCCTGCCTATGAATTTTTTCCCCTTTCTTGGGATGCAGGTTTCTGATAGTTTCTGCAACTTTGACTTGAAGTAATTCCAGGCCTCCTCCGCCTTTAGATCCACAAGTTCTTCAATCCAATCCACTTCCCTAACTAATTTCCTTAATTCTTTAAAGTTAGCCCTTTTAAAATCAAAAACCCTAGTCCCAGATCTATTTTTGTTTATCCTTCCATCTAGTTTGAACTGAATTAGCTCATGATCACTCGAACCAAGGTTGTCCCCTACAACCATTTCTTCTATGAGGTCCTCACTACTCTCCAAAACCAAATTTAAAATGGCATCCCCTCTTGTTGGTTCTTCAACTACTTGTGAAGGAATCCATCAGCTATCGCATCCAGGAAAATCTGAGACCTATTATTATTACTAGCACTTGTCCTCCAGTCTATATCTGGGAAGTTAAAGTCTCCCATGATCATACAATTCCCATTAGTGTTTACTTCATTAAAAACATCCATATCCATATCCAAATCGGATCCCGGCGGTCTGTAGCACACCCCAAGCACTATCTCAGGGGAGGCTCTAGTAGCTTTCTTTTCCAATGTGATTTTTGCCCAGACAGACTCTGTCTTATCCATTCCATCACTTCTTATTTCTTTACAGTCTACTTCATCATTGATATACAATGCTACTCCACCACCTTTGCCTTTATTTCTGTCTTTCCTAAACAGCACATAGCCTTCAATACCTGTACTCCAGTACCTGTACTACTATTCCACCATGTTTCTGTTATCCCTATAATATCTGGTTTCACTTCCTGCACCAGTAGCTCTAGTTCCTCCATTTTGTTACCTAGGCTCCTTGCATTAGTGTACAAACATCTTAATTTTTGCCGTTTAGCTTCACTGACATTATTTACCCGATTAGGCACAGACATTCTACCGCCAGTATCACCTATTAGACTGGTATCTTCACTACCCTTCCTCATGTCTTTGCTCCATCATCTGCTCTTTTGGGTCAGGACCCTCAGTTTGAGAAACGCTGGTCTCCCCCAGCGAATAGTCTAGGGCAGGGGTCGGCAACCTTTCAGAAGTGGTGTGCCAAGTCTTCATTTATTCACTTTAATTTAAGGTTTCGCGTGCCAGTAATACATTTTAACGTTTTTTAGAAGGTCTCTCTTTATAAGTCTGTATATAATATAACTAAACTACAGTTGTTTGTAAAGTAAACAAGGTTTTCAAAATGTTTAAGAAGCTTCATTTAAAATTAAATTTAAAATGCTGATCTTAAGCCGTCGACCTGCCCCGCCCGCTGCCAACCTGGGGTTCCGTTCACCTAGTTCGGCAGCGGGCTGAGCGGGACCTGCGGCCGGAACCCCGGCTGGCAAGGGGCTGGCAGCCAGAACCCCAGACCGGCAGCGGCCTGAGCGGGGCCGGGGGCCAGGACCCGAGACCGGCGGTGGGCTGAGCGGGGCCGGCACCCCAGACCAGCAGCGGGCTAAGCCGGCACCCTAGACTGGCTTAGCCCGCTGCTGGTCTGGGGTTCCCTCCGCTGGCTCCTGCCAGCCAGGGTCCCGGCTGCCAGCCCCGCTCAGCCCGCTGCCGGTCTGGGATTCTGGCTGCCGGCCCCTTGCCAGTTGGAGTCCCAGCCGCTGGCCCTGCTCAGCCCGCTGCCAACCTGCTGCTCAGGGTGGGGATGTGGGGGGTGCAAGAGTCAGGGCAGGGGGCGTGGGGGGCTAGGTATGTGTGGAGGGTGCAGGAGTCAGGGCATGGGGTGTGGGGGGGCTGGGTATGTGTGGAGGGTGCAGGAGTCAGGGATGGGGTCGGGGGATGCAGGGAGCTGGGGTGCAAGGGGGGTGCAGGGGTCAGGGCGGAGGGCTGGGTGTGTGTGAGGGGGTGCAGGAATCAGGGATGGGGTCCTGGGGGGGCATGCAGGGGGCTGGGGTGCAAGGGAGTGCAGGAGTCAGGGCAGAGGGCTGGGGGTGGGTGGGCTGGGATCAGGGGGGTGTTCCCAGCCCCCTGAGCGGCTCACGGCAGGGGGCTGGAGGGATATGCCCCGCTCCTAACCCCCTTCCCCCGCCTCTTCTCTGCCTCCTTACCGGTCTGAGCAGTGAGGGCACTGGGGCTGCTCTTCTCCCCTCCCTCGCAAGGGCCATCGGCGGCAGGGAGGGAGAGGAGGCGGGGTTCGACGCAGCACGCTGGGGGAAGTGGTGGGGGAGGGGGAAGCTTGGCTGCCGGCGGAGCCGGTCCTACAGCAGCAGCCGGCAAGACCAAGCTTGCTTCTGCCCCCGTCAGAGAGAGCGGTAGGCGGGGGACGGAGAAGAGCGGGCTGGGTCAGGCAGGATTTTTAATGGCACATTGGTGCCTGCTGGGGTCCGGCTCAGCCCGCTGCCGGGGTTCGGCAGCGGGCTGAGCGGGATCCCGGCAGGCAGCAGCGTGCCATTAAAAATTGGCTCGCGTGCCGTCTTTGGCATGCGTGCCATAGGTTGCCGACCCCTGGTCTAGGGTAAAATCTGTATAGTATAGGATAAAAGTACACAAAAGACTCGGTTTCACGGGGGAGACCAGATTTCACGGTCCGTGTCGTGTTTTTCACGGCTGTGAATTTGGTAGGGCCCTGTTTATAAACCGTTAAGTCACAAACTGTCAACACCCCATGTCAAAGTATAAAAAATAAATATCCGTAGATCAACAAATCATAGCCGTTTCTACTATTTGTTCGTTAGCTTATTTGTAACCAACCTAATTCAAAAGTCTAAATCACTGGATTTTGACTCTAAGTTCTCAGGCAGCATTTTTCGTTTATTGACTGTCTGTAAATTTCAATTATCCATGGAAATAATTTTTCATGGTTTGTATCTGTAATCGACATTCGCTGATATTTACCAGTTAAAAATATAAACATTCCAAGCCTATATAACCCCCCCTCCCCCCCCGACACTCCTCTCAGCTTGAGATCCTACTGTCTGATCTGGATTTCCCAACACTTTTTTTTCCCTGTCTTCTGTATTGCCATTTTCCACATTCTAGTCCCTAGACCCTCCATCTCTGTCTAAACTGCTTTTTTGCATCATCCTTTTAATTTATTAGGACCAAGGTTAGTATATGCTAATCGTTTTCTATGGTGCTTCCATAAGGAACTATAACAAAACTTGATTAACCACTGTTCAGTTAAATTCATTTTAATTCTTTAATTAGATATGGTCTATTCTCCAGTTAAAATTAGTTGTCTAGTACTGATGTCAAACAGCTCTCTTGTGCCACCCCAGAGGCATTTTCACGACAGTCACAGAAATGGAGATACAAAACTTAAAGGGAGAAGACGTGCTTGAGATTTGGACTTAACCTTTCCTTCCCTGTTCTCCCCTTCCCACACCATTTTGTTTGTGTTGGACAGTGTGACATTTCCTGAATGTCTTGCTGCCAATTCAAGTTCAGTGTAGCAAAAATTGAACTAGTTATGGAGTGGTGGGTAGTATGAAAATAGGCAACACTACTGGAATAATTCTGTTTTTTTTTAAATCTGTGATTGTGTAGGTGACTCTATTTGTGTGGGATCCTTGAGGATGAAAGTGCTGTAGAAATGTAGATTATCAATCATAACAAATATACACTAGCTTTGCAAATTTGTTATGAGAACACAGACTAAGCATGGAAGTGTGTGTGTGGCCTCTACTGCGGAGGCTGCACATGTGTATCTGAATTAGTTTGTAGAAGGTTCTTGGTGCCAAATGCACTGATCTGTTTTTTCCTTGGAGAAGTTTTGCTTCTGCCACAAATCTAGTCTTCAACAAAAGGCTTTCCTAGGTTGCTGTATGGCTAGAGTTGTCCTTTATGGTAACACAGTGCATTTTAAATACACCATCATTGTAATGTATATTGAGTTTACACTGTAACATGTCCAAGATAACCATCTAGGGAAGCTTCCTTTTCTACAGCAATTCAGTTACTTGCTGTAGAAAGTTCCATAGATTTTTTTTTTTTTTGGCCAGGTGAGTGTTGTCAGTCTAATGATACTGAGTTTCAGATATGTGAAGCAGGGCCGGCTCCAGCTTTTCTGCCACCCCAAGTGGCAAAAAAAATAAAATAAAAAAAGATGAGCGGCAGCACTTCGGCGGCAGCTAAATCGCACCGCTTCTTCGGCGGCAGTTTGGCGGCGGGTCCTCCCTCTCTTCCTCTTAGGCGGCAATTCGGCAGCAGCTCAAAGAGGAAGAGAGGGAATGAGGGACCCACAGCTGAATTGCCGCCTAAGACCCGGACGTGCCGCCCCGATACCGGACGGAGTGCCGCCCCTTTGAATTGGCCGCCCCAAGCACCTGCTTCCCATGCTGGTGCCTGGAGCCGGCCCTGATATGAATGTGTATGTGTATGTATCTTACTCTGTGGCCTGTTCTTATGTTTTTAGGATTCCCCCTTTACAAATGCAGGAATGGGATCTAACCTAAACCTTTTGGGTGAGATAGAATGTGATGCCAGTATAATGGATGGAAAGTCATTAAATTTTGGAGCAGTTGGAGCACTGAGTGGTATGTTAACTGTATACTATAAAGCATAAATACAGTTCATGTTTAAAGATTATTAATGCTTTCCCTTGAGAGAAGGAGAGCTCTCAATTTCACTCCGAAATACTCCCATTGAAGTCAGTGGAAGGAGGATTGGGCCCATAATTACTATAAAACTCTGTACTTTGCTTTTAAGTACTCTTTTTTTTTTTTTTAAGCATTCTAGTTTGTCATGAAGGTAATTCAGTCTCTGATCCTGTAAGGTGCTCCCATGGATACAGGTTTGTTCAAGTGGAGCACCTTTTAGGCTTGGGGCCTTGGCTATGCTGCAAAGTATAAATAGTGTTGAGATGCTAATAGAATATGTAAAATGAAACAATAATATGGCTTAATCTGCTTTTACAGTCTGTCTACTTGCAGACTTGATTTAATTCAATGTTATGGTGTGTAAGTGTACACTTTTACATTTCATTTGAAACATACAATATCTGACACAACTTTCCCAGAGCTGTCGGAGACAGACATTTGTTGTTACTCTCACTGGCTAAGGCATATTGAGTTTAAGATTTTTTTTGTCACAACTCTGACGTAAAAAGTGAGAAAAATGGTTTACAAAATGTGTTCCTCTAACACTAGTGCAGCTTTCTGTGTGATGAGAAAATGAATCTTGCTGTTAACACAGCATCTCTGTTTTGGTCAATTTAAAATGTCTCTTCACTTGTAGAATCCTATGAAACACATTTTTAAAGAGACAGCATCAAGTTGGTTCAAGCCTCAAAACACCTGAGATGTTGAAAAATATCATAGAAAGTGTGCTACTGACTTACACACTTTTACAAGGGGCATTATAGATTTTTCTGTCTTTGAAAGTGAATACATGTAGTAAAACCAGGGGAGGCTATTGAGGACTGCAAAATGTCCTGTTTTGTTTTTCCTCCATATCATTAAAGCTGATAATCATAGAAATGGAGAAATAAATGAGCAAACATCTCTGAGGATCAGGAAGAGGATCACTCTGAACCTATTGCCTTCTCTTGTAGCTGTTTTAAAGGTGACTGCAAAAGACTTTGAGAAAGAATGGACTTTTTTTTTATTTTTTAAACTGCTTCATGATTTATAGGAGGCCTAAAAAGAAGTGTCCCTTTCTTGCTACAGTGTTTGGCCCCCTTCTCTCTCAACTTTGAATTTCTGGACTCTTGTAGTAGGGCAGTCACATTTCAGTGCACTCCTAAAGAAAATGCTAACTTTAACAGCAAGTGCCAAGCCTTTGTACAGTTATCAGTTTACCATCATATTGAGATCTCTGATATTGCAGGCAATGTCTTTTGCCTTAACAAATGTCATGCAAACTTGTAATATCAACAGGAAACTGAATTCCTAATGTTGGTTAGTGAAAATAAACCCTGCAACAGTTGTGAAACAACATTTAAAATTTTTGTTCCTATTTCTTTTCAGGAATCAAGAATCCTGTTTCAGTTGCAAATAGGTTGTTGTGTGAAGGGCAGAAGGGAAAACTCTCTGCTGGCAGAATTCCACCTTGGTAATTGCTTTGTTCTGCTTGACTTTCTTTTAGCCTTTGGTCTTTTAATGAATGCAATATTTGAAGGTTATTCTTATCCACAGAAGGCTGATGCTGTTTGTTACACATGAGCAATAGCGTGCCTCTAAAAGGAAGACTTGCTTTGTTCTCTCATCTTGGAACATATTATTGTGCACTTGGTGCAGCTGTGAATAGAATGAAATATTGTGGATAGAAGATGATACTATGTTGAGTGTTAATTTCTTTCTTCATGGCTGTTGACACAGATTTGTACTATTACTAAGTTCTTATTCCTAATTTGATTTTTAAGAAGTCCTGTAAACTTGTCAGTTAAAATAACTTTTTTTCTAAGAAACCTGTTTGCCTTTTCTTATGAAAAGATACGTTTTTTCTAAGGGTTAAACTTAAGATTTGTGTAGTTAAAAGAATAATGGATTTTGAAATCCTTTATCTTACTCTCTGTCTTTATGGTGACTCCATCTTTTAACCTAAAGTTGGAAAATAAAGATTACAACGTTTTGTTAACCAAACGAGTTATCCTATCCAAATGGGAAACAGTTTATTAAAGATGCAGCTGAACAATGTAGAGCATCTTTACAATGCATTAAAAATGCAATATTTTTCTTAATATAAATCTGTCCAAATGTTGAAGAGGGAATATGAAATACCTTGCAGACTTTAAGTAGCATACATATTTTGAAAGGAACTTAACTGCGCTTCTCAATAGCGCATCAGGTAACAGTGAAATCAGGAGACAATGCTAAGAGCTAGTATATGAAAAAGCAAACTTTAAAAGCTCAATTAATCAAAAATACTACTTAAACTGCCAGATGCTGGGACTGGATGACAGGGGATGGATCACTTGATAATTGCCCTGTTCTGTTCATTCCCTTTGAAGCATCTGGCATTGGGCACTGTTGGAAGACAGGATATTGTTCTAGATAGATGTTAGGTCTGATCCAGTATGGACATTCTTATGTTCTAAATTCCATCTTATTCCCTGCATTTACTAAGGCTTATAAACATGGGTATAACTATTGACAGCCAATTAAAATATTTATTTCCAGAGTTCTAAAGTCTTTTAGTAACTGCTGCTTGCATGCACAGACATACTGCCTAGTATCTTACTATTGTAATACAATTGTTGTCACTGGCCAAGTGAAACATCAGTATTTCAGACATGGTTTTTCAAATCTTTTTCAAATTCAGCAGATTCATCAAATGTTTTGCAAAAACAGCCAGCGTCTGAAACTGACTGTGATCTTTATCCTGGGAAATATAGGTGAAAGGAAACTGATTGTCAGAAATCATTTATTGCATACCCTTTAATATTCTGAAACATGCTTAACTGGAAATGTATTTCCATTTTATCCCCATTCATTTGATGTATGTGAGTCTTCAAAGTCATCAGCAGTCTAAAAAAGCAGAAGACTTTTCTAAAAAAAAAAAAAAAAAAGAAGCTCTTGCATGTGACTTATTTTAAATGTGATAGGACTTGGGGAGGGACTGGTTGTAAGAAATAAACTTATTTCATGTCTCATAACTACATGTCCTCTCTCATAGTAAAACTATGCAAAGGGTCAACTCTGCAGTTAGTGGGGACTTTCTTTCAAAAGCGGATAGTTTGCCATTTAAAAGCCACCAAACCAAACAATTTGCCCAGGAAGAAGCACTTGTTAGTTTTTTTGTTTAAATTCCTTCTTCTGTGTGTTCTAGCTTTTTGGTTGGTGAAGGAGCTTACAGATGGGCAGTTGATCATGGGATACCAGCATGTTCACCAGGTATCATGACTACAAGTGAGTAAACTGGTTGTGTGAGTAGGAGGAACAGGTCAGAGTGACTTTAAAAATGGTTTCATATTTTGAAGTGCATATCACTTAACTGGCATTAGTCATGGTACATAAGGATGTTTTAATTTCTAGTATTCTGTAGAACTTGGATAATTAACCTTTATAATTAAAACTTTAGCTCCATTTTAGGTCAATAAGTAATGCAAATCAATGACGTAATGTATATAAACATCAAGAAGTTTCCTGTCTAAAGTTGCTGATACTCAAATAATCAAACAATGATACCCTCCAGAACTAAGACAGCATTATACTTGATCGTATTAACTATTATACAGATCCACAATATATTTCATTTTCCAGATAATTTGATTCATAGGCCTTGCTGAATGAAACTTTGTAACAATGTTTCCAGTTTCTAAAAAAACAAAGGTCTTGACAGATTTCTTTGGCTTGATTAGACAGAATATTTTTATACGCCTTGTTTCCTTTTTCTAAAGTCAATGGGGTTTAAGAGTGTTATATACAGCAGCTGCCACCGTAGTCAAGGAGGCTTCTTACACTAACTCTATGCCTACCTAAAATTTCCTTTGTTGCTAGCACCATTGGAAGAAGCAACAGTGAGTGTTCAAGTGTTGACTGCCAAATGGCATTAAGCGCTGTCATAAAATGGCTTAGTGCAGATCTAGATGCCACTGGTTAAAAATGCTCATGGCCACTGTGACCTTGTCTTAGCTTTTTAAAAACTTCAGGACAATAAGCTTAGCAGAGGCAAAGCTTAAATAACATCAGGGATTCCACATCACCTCAGCACAGTCTCAATATGCGTGTATATATAGTAAGGAAAACTTCAGTATAAATGGTTAAAGTCTGGCAAAGTTATACACAACTGAAAACAAGCTCTTATGATGGAAAGTGTCTGCAACCTTAATAGGTGGTGCTACCAGCCCCACCTATAAAATTGCACATACCATACATACAAGCTGAAAATGAATGAATTTTGGAGCCAAATGCAGATTGGGAGATAGAGTTTAATGTGTCCGATCTGGTTGAGTTCCTGTGTTGGACACTCACTAGACTGCTGCGATGGGAATCCACCTTACTGGGCCCTGTGTGACATTTAGCCTCCAGAGTCTTAAGAGTCTAGGCACCAACCCCTGGGTTGGACCTCTAGGCACACACTCAGGGTACATCTCCTCTCCCTAACACCCCTTTCTGAGGGATGAGACCCAGCAGTCCAACTGCCTCATCCCTGGGACCAATGCTGACCCCTCAGGGTCCCCTGTAGGTTAAACATACCTTCTCCCAGAACTGCAACCGTGTAGGCATTCTGGGTTTACAACTCACTTCTTCAGGATAGTGAAAGCCAACAGAGAGAGACAGACTTGGCACGGGATTCCAAAATACCATTGCTCTTTGCTTAATAGCACAAAAAATAGATCTACACAAAATAATAAACTCACCTGTATACCATTTCCTTGTGTCAGGTTCTTCGATACTCTGGTGAGCTCTCAGGCCTTGAGCAGAGCTGTCTGGGATCCTTTCCCTGCCGCTTCTGACTTCCCTTCAGAAACATGGAGCCTCTCTAGGTTAGCTAGGTTTCTCTGACCTTGGCTGGTCTGCAGTTAAACGGGACACCCTGCTGCAAAAGCCTGCCCATCTCTTATCCTTTCCTACCCAAAGCTTCCTGTTCCTGTCTGTGAATTTCTCAAGTTTGTATGTCCCCGTCCCCCCCCACCAACACCTTGTTCCTTTGTTCTGCTGCTTATGTTTCTCCACTCTTGATTTCACCAGCCCTTTGCAGACAAGGTAGAGGAAGTATCTTTTTCCAGCTCCAGCCAGCCTCCTTGGGTGAGCGTACAGTCCATTGTCCCTCATCTGGTAGTTACATGCTTCACCCATGTCAGCAAGTGGTGGATACAACATCCACAGTCAGGTATTCTCTGATATAGTAATCTTTTAATAACTTCATAGTATCAACCAGAATTCTTAAGCTGTACAGACATGTTACCCAAATTACCACAGAAAAGTAGATTTAAATATTCTACGGTTCCCACAAATTGTGGAGCTGATTATTCTGGGGAATCAGTTTCTGAAGTAAAAACTGAAGATCAGGGCTGATAACATGCACCTTGTGTGTCTAGATGGATGACACACTGTCTGGAGAGAGACTTCTGTTTCAGTGAAGTGGGTCGATGGAATGCAAATTTGTATAAAACCTTAATTTGGGATTACAACATTTGGATTAACCCACTATCACTGATAATGTTACAGTGCACTTTAAGGTAGCCTAGCACTGCCTTCTGCCCTTCTAGAACACAGAGGGTGCCTAAATGTAAACTAAAACCCAGGAAATAGAGTAAAGGTATTTTTCCTGCCTCTTCCCCTGCCTGCCCCCCAACCTTAACTCTGACCCTGTGGAAATGGCAACAGGCATTGTGAATAAAGAAATTGTGTCCTCAGCATACTTTCGCTTCATTCCTAATTGGACAGTTGTACTATCCGTAATATGCTATGTCCACTTAATGTCTACACAAGTGGAGTACAAGAATACTTCATCTCATCCTAATAACCCCTTCCATATTCTGGGTGCCCACCCAAATCTCCAAATGTGCACTGGCATTCTCATACTGCCATGCACATTCCCTGTCCTCCGCTCTACTGCTCCTCCAGTGAATACTAGCAGTGTGGCACAGACATTGTTCCACAAAGGTAACTGAAGGTTCTCTCTTAAAAGGTTTTCTTAAGGTGAAGATGAAAGGGTTGTTAACTCAAAATCTCTAGGAAGTGTGTGCGTGTGTGTCAGTTAGGAAGAATGATTAAGTTTAGGTCAGGCTTAGCTAGCTCATGTTTTTGACAATCTGAGTTATACATGTGGATTTTAGGACATTTTGGGAAAAAATGGTCCTTAAACAGAAGACTCTGGCTAAACCTTAACTATGGAAGTTCTATCGCTTCTCATCATGTGGCAGGTAAATGAGCTCATTTCACTGCCTGTGTTCTGCTGGCAGAACTCTAGCCTGTTAGTCGTGTAAAGCCTACCTGGAAGGGATCACAGTGATGCAGGCTTACTTGCAATTCTCTGAGACGGCAGAGCAGCAAAGTGCAGCCCAAACAATGTATAAGCTTAGCACAGGGCAAAGTAGGGGAAGGGCACCCAGGAGATGCCCCCCCCCCCCCCCCGATGTGTTGACTGAGTGCATCTGATAATGAGGTCTGATGGAGCTCCACAGTAAAATAAAACTGTCCTCCCTGATAGAAGCCCAGGACAGATGATGGTTATACCATTGCCTGCCTCTTCCTGTGGTGAATCACGTTCCTTGGGTGCAGCAAACTTTACATGAGCAGGGACATACAGATTGTGTTTGCAGGAGTGAATCAATCTTGGTGGCTGTATGGCTTTATGTAGTCACATGTTGGGTTAAAATCTGTGACACTACTTACAGATGAACATTACTTTGCTTTACATGCTGCTGTCTTTGTCAAAGTGGAGCAATATGAAGGAAAATTAGATCTAATACAGTCACTCAGCTTAGCCCAAGCATAGCTGGGGTTATATATCAGAGTTAAATTTCATTTTAACATACCTATTTTTAATTACTTGCATCTGTTTCTGTTTTCAGTTACGCAGTAGTTATTTAGCAGCTGCTCAGCAGATTGCTGTGCTAAACCCCTTTTATTCCTTTATTTTTTTTGTTTTTTTTTTTTTTAAACCCCCCCCCCCCCCCAACTGCAGTATTCTCTTTTCAAACTGCGTTAAAAGGGAAAGTGTACAAAAACCTCCTCTCTGATACTGTTTCAGTCCACTCCATGAACTGACTGCCGGGGGTGCTGTATGACTAGTTAGAGCCTGATCTGATCCCCAGAGATAGAAAACATGTCCTTACTACTCCTAATATCTTGGATTCATAGTTTATTTTAAACTTGGATACTATGGCCTTGTCTACACTACTGAGGTAAGTCAACCTAAGCTATGCTACTCCAGCTACGTGAATAATGTAGCTGGAGTCAACGTAGCTTAGATCGACTTACTGTGGTGTCTACACTGCGCTGCGTTGACAGGAGACACTCGCCCGTCGACTTACTCGTTCTGGTGGACTACTGGAGTCGACTGGAGAGCACTCTGCAGTCAATTTAGCGGGTCTTCACTCGACCCCCGCAGCATTGATCGCAGCAGCATCAGTCCCTGGTAAGTGTAGACATGGCCTCTATCTTGAATCATTAACATACATGTTGCCTTAATGGTAATCTCAGTATAGAAACGCCATGTTACCTACTCCAACAGAAACATCACATAATACTTATGAAGATCTATATTTATAATTGTATATATCAGTTTGACCATTAACCCAAATTTAATGTTTGTGATTTGACAGTGATAGAAATTTCTATATTGCTGTATCTGTTAATCATATCTGAAAAAAATTAATGAAATATTCAGATGATGAACCCAGGTTGGAATGATTAGAAATACTGCTCTAAAGAACAGAACAGATTTTAGTAGGAGAGGGGAATGGAAAACCTTGTGATTATATAACTTAATTTTTGTTGTGCACTAACAAAAACTAGGATTTAAGCATTTGACAGTAGTAAACTTCTCAGTTATGGTATTTGAAAATCTGTTTAATTTATTTAACTAGATGCCTGTTTGAAACATCCAGTCCTAGAAATATCAGATTATTTAAGCATATGTATAAATAGTACTTCTGTCAAGTGAGGAAAAGCTAGATTTGGCTAAATCTTGCTTTTTGAAAATATTCAAATTTTCTTGAACTTTGTACCTTTTTCTATGAAGTCCTCATCATATAGGACAGCTCTAATGTTGTGAGACTGTGGTTTTAAGACTTGTCCTCTGAAATCTGAAATGCTAGATTAGTTTCCAAAATAGTTAGTACACACTCAAAGTATGCAACATTCTGTATTCAAGTATGTCTTTTTCATATGTGAACCACAGAATTACACCCAAAAATAAGAAATGTATCCAAATAACTTGCTCAGTAAATATTCACCATGAAATATAATTCCATAAAGTAACACCCCAAACTTTATTATGTGACTTGTAATTAATATCACAAATTTGGTCTGAAGAGCTTAACTTCTGGTGATGCCTCAGCTTGGACTATACAGGTATCACCGCAATCATGAAGCCTATTAAAGACCAAACTACTGTTTTAGCATTATATATGCTATTTTGTAAAGCTTTTATTCCAAAAACTCTGAAATAGTTATCAAAAACCTCTGCAAAATCACATAGCTTAGCTAAAAAGCAAAACAAATCTGTAGAGTCTTAGGCAAACTGTATTAAGATGCATTTATGGTTGAGTACATATCAGTAGTTTTGGTTAAATGTATTACAGGGATGTTGCAGTTTTCCCCAATACAACTGTTCAAGAAATTCCGAGGTCAGATTAAATTGAAATAAAATCTAAACATGTTGATGTATGGAAATGCAGTTAGGGTACCCAAGAACTTTACCTCTGCCCTCAGCCATGTAACATGATTATAAGGCACTTTAGTGCTTGTGGTCCTAGAATAGAAAAATATGTCTCTTAGAGACAGATGAGTTTCCTCCCGCCCATTGGTGTAATTATGAGACAGATTTAGGGTGGTTTGTGTGCCCTAAATGTCCATTTCCATAACTTAACATGTTTTAAATTTAATTCTGCATTCCTTTGTTTATATTACACATTTGCTGTAATTTTTTTGCCCTAAGTTGTTAAAGTATTTCAAACTTCAACATTTTTTGTTTAGGAATTTCTTTACTGTATGAAACTGTTAATGGAAGCCAAATACACTTAATAATCATTAATGTCAAATCATTAAAATGTAGTATCAACCTTAAGTCATGTCTAGGGTCAGATTCATGGTATTCTTCTTTGAGTGCTTGCTCATGTCCATTCCACATTAGGTGTGTGTGCTCGCCTGTGCCGGAAGTTTTTCCCTCAGCAGTATCTGTAGGGGACGGGCGCCTTCTGGAGTGGCGCTGCCCGCATGGCGCAGTATAAGGAGTGCCGCCAGCTCCCGCCACCCTCAGTTCCTTCTTGCCGCCAGTGACGGTGCTGGAACATCTGCTGCTTCAGCTAGCGTTGTTTCATTTTCTATTCTTGTGCACTTTGAAAACCTGTAATATAGTTGTATATAGTTAGTAGTTTCTTAGTTACCCTTAGTAGTAGTTCTCAACTTTTCGTTAGTCCCAAATGGGACTCAGCCGGGGGATGGGGCATGCCCCGGTCCCCGGGCTTTAAGCCCTGCGATCGCTGTGAATGGCCTATGCCCATCAGCGATCCACATACCAGCTACCTAAGGTGCTTAAGCGAAGGGCACACAAGTGACAGGTGCTGTATCTGCAAGTCCTTTAAACCTAGGATGAAGAAGGAGCGTGATATCCATCTGAAAGCGTTCCTAATGGAGTCGGCACTCACTCCAGCACCGGAGCAGCGGTCCGACTCCGCACCGAGCACTGCGGCCTCCGTGTGCAGTGCTCCGCCGGCACCGTCCACAAGCCGGCACCAGTCCCCTTCCACGGCTCCGGGGAAGAAGCCAAAAAAGACTGGAAGGGGAAGATCTCCTACCTTTCGTAAGGGACAGGAGTGAGCTGGGGGTGAGCCATGACCTGTGCTGTGCAGCTCAACCCCCCTTCGGGAAGTTGGGCCCCAGTTCAAGTCGAGCGGTGCAGCCCATCTCTTACTCTGCCTGTGACCCCGGATAGCGGTGCAGGCCCTAGCCAGATTCAGGTGCCGTTGATGCCCGAAGCTCTTCGAATGGCTCAAGAAATCCTGACACTCCCTGTGCCGTCCACACCGGCTCCCGCGGTACCCCGATCTCGGGGAAAACCCGCATTGGGACCTATGCGTGTGTCCCTGCCTCAGCAGTCCTGATCCCCATCGAGAGGGATGTCCCGCCAGTGTTTGCCTGCCCGAAGCTGTCACGCCTCAGGACTGGAGAGGCAGGCTCAGTGGAGCCCACTTCGGTCCCCGCACTGGGGGCACCGATCGAAGGACTCGAGGTGTACCTTGCCGGTAGATTGGCACAGACCCTCTGAGGCACGTGCCACCCAGCAAGAATGCAATGACGCATGTCTGTAGAGCCGCAGCGTGATCCTCTGTTCACATGTTTACTGCTCATTATGCCATCATTCAGCAGGCCAGAGATGACACTGGGTTCGGCAGAGCTGTGTTGCAATCTACACGTCCGTGAACTTCTACCCACCTACAGGGGTACTGCTTTGGAGTTGCCTAATGTGGAATGGACATGATCAAGCACTCAAAAAAGAAAAGACAGTTACCTTTTCCATAACTGGTGTTCTTCGAGATGTGTTGCTCATGTCCATTCCACAACCCGCCCTCCTTCCCCACTGTTGGAGTTTCCAGCAATAGGGAACTGAGGGTGGGAGGAGCCAGCGGTACCCTTTATACTGTGCCATGCAGGTGCCACTCCAGAGGGCGCCAGAGCCCGTCTCCTACAGATACTGCGGAGGGAAAAACTTCCGGCACTGGTGCATGTGGCGAGCACACACACCTAATGTCGAATGGACACGAGCAACACATCTCGAAGAACAGTTACAGAAAAGGTAACTGTCTTTTATCTGGCTTTTTGTAATAGATTAGGCCTCTCTTATAGTGTTCTCCTCTTGTTGGACCAAGCTTTATTCTCCCGGGCCAGTTCACTGGGGTAACCTTTTTCTGTGCTTCTTAGTTTCCTTGGATTCCTTTCTTTCGTTGGGGTGGTTTCTTTAATTGAGCCTTTTTAACCAACGCAATCCCACCCTTGCACGCTTTCTTCAAAAATCTGCAAACATAGCAATCCCTTCCCCAAATCTGACTCCTGCATCCGTTAATTCCCATAGCAAGGTTTCCTGGCTCTGACGTCAGAGCCTCAGACCTCCAGGGCTCCCCTACAGTTTCCCCTCTTGTCTGTTTGGGTTTCTGGAGCAGTTTTTCACTGGAACTCCAAGGGCAGTCCACTGGGAGCACCGTCCAGGCTCTTCCACTTCCTGGAGGATCTTGCTGCCCTTTTTTATAAAGGGCAGCTAATTAAGGTCTGCATCTTTCCTCAGGTGCAGGGGGTGGGATAATCCAACAGCCAGGCCAGCTTCAAGCCCCTGACCCCAGAGGAATGTTATCCCTTACTCCTTCACACTACTAGGTGTGGCTCTGGAGGAGCACAAAGCAGCTGGAGCATTAGCCAGTTTACAGTTGCTTTACATTGCCAGAACACCACAAATCGGGTGGCGTGTGTTCCCCAGCTCCCCCCACTCCTTGATATTCTTCCTTTCCCTGTATACAAAACCATCCCAGTTTCACCCTCCCTGTCTGTTAGATCTGATACAACAGGTAGCTCCTGAAAAAATATATTTAAGGATAGCTTTCTTGCTGTTTTTATTAATGAGTGCATCTTTCAACACAGGTTGAAGGAAAAAATGTACGTCAAACTCATGAAGAGTTGCCATTTTGAAAATGGCTACTATAGCCCATTGTTGTCTATGGTGATTTGGGGAAGATTTCCTTCTGCTGCTGGGGAACATTGAGGAGGAAGTAAATGGTGGCAGTCTTTGCAAGGGCAGCTTGTGGTCTGAGTCCCATTTAAAAACAATAGGTGGTGGCAGCCATTTTGAAAGAAGGCAGTCCTTAGCAGAATTCCTGCTGAAGGAGAAACTTTCAGTAGTGAAGAATCGCCGAGAGAAAACTATCAATCCTAAAAATCAAGTGTAGCATAAGCACAAGATTTCAGTGAGTTTCAACTATAAGGGAAGTCTGAAGAGACTCCATTAAGACCATTAGGGACAATGGTTTGACATCAGGAGCTAAACTTATTAAACTCAAATAAATTAATGCATTTACTCAAGAATTCTCAGTGCTCTAATTTTTGGGGAGGATATGTTGTATTCTTCCTAAATGAAAGGATAAATCCCAGTTTTGTGCAAAACTTTAACTATGGAACTGTAACTGGCATTACCAGAATTACTCTATTCTGCTTTATGTGGTGGTTGACCTTGCCACTGAAGTACATGCTGAGGTATTTGTCAGTGTAGGAACTGATGGACTAGAAATTTCATGGGATTTGTGGTGATGATGGGAGCAGGAGGGGAAGACTATCTTAATATCAGCTGGCTGCTGAAAGCCCCTCTTATCCTTGCTATTTTTAACTTTAAAGACACAATTCTATAGTTCACTCTTTTTTGCTTTTGTGCAATCTGTACAGGTGAGAAACTAGATCAACCACTAAATACAATATTACTGCTCATAAGGTCTTCTACATTTGTGTTTTAAGTGTATAGGGCTAGAAATTGGTCATTTACAGGTTTTCATGCTAGAAGAGATCATTATGATCTAGATTGACTATAGACAGAAATTTCACCCAGTAATTTCTGCATAAAACCTGAATCTTGTGGCTGAGTACAGCATAGTTTTTTAGACTTCCAATCTTGATTTAAAGACTTGAACTGAGGGAGAGTCTACCATGTCCCAAAATAAATTGTTCCAATGGCTAATTTATTTTAGATGCTAAACATTTGCATCTTATTTCTAGTTAGAATTTGTCAACATTTCATTTCCGGCCATTGGATCTTGTTATATCTCTGCTATCTTAAATAACTGTTCACTATTCAGAATCTCTCCCCATGTAGGTACTTATAGACCATGTTCAAGTTGTCTCAGCATCCTGTTAAGATGAATAGATTGAGCTTAAGTTTTGCTGTAAGGCAGGTTTCCCAGACTTAATGATTCTGAACCCTGTCCAACTATTCAGCATCCTTTCTGAAGTGTGAGCACAGACTTGCACCCAAATCCAGTAAGTCCCATGATTTCAGTGTGAGAGACATATCACCTTTCTACATCTACACTCTATTCCCCTGTGCAACAGGGTGCTCGGAGGGATTAGTGCAGTTAGTGTACCTGACTTCCAGCCCCTTGTCTCTCTGTCAGGGCAGTAGAAGTGCCTGGTTTCTGACTCTAAGGGTATGTCTTCACTACTGGCTGGATTGGCGGGCAGCGATCGATCCAGCGGGGATCAAATTATCACGTCTAGTCTAGATGCGATAAATCGATCCCCGAGCGCTCTCCCGTCGACTCCTGTACTCCAGCTCAGCAAGAGGCGCAGGCAACAGTCCACTCACCATAGTGAAGACACCGCGGTAAGTAGATCTAAGTACGTCAACTTCAGCTACGTTATTCACGTAGCCTGTCCTCCTGGGCTTCTGAGCTTCTTTTACCCACTTCTCCAGCCAGAGCATGCTTAGCAGACCCAAAAGGGCAGGGCTACCTGGGCCTAGTATTGCCTTTTGACCCCTTTGGGCCCAATGTGGGGTTTGTATACCCCATCACACCCTGTTGGTACATCCAAGGATCATGTTAACCCTCTGAGTCATTGCATTGTCCTGGGAGTCTGTGTTCAGTAGGTCATCTGTCAAGTCCTCTTGAGTCACTACTTTCTGGGATACAGTTAACCATCCTGTAAGTGTGACCTGCCTTTTTCCTGGATGTATGACCTTGAATTTGACTGCACTAAAAAATACATGTTCAAATAACACTAGTTTTCCAAGCGATACAGATCTCTGTTGAACTGATCTATCGTTACTATATTACCAGTTGTTGTCATCTGTGACTTTCTAGCAGTTTTATTTCCTTCAAAAATCATAGATTCAAATATTATTGGGCCAAGAATCAATTTTTTTGGACCTCCGCTAGAAACATGACCTTTGGCTTTGGATGAAAAGTGACTCGCAGTTACTCTTTGAGATCAGTTTTTAATCCATGTAATGTGTTATATTGATTTTTTTTTAAATCAGTGATACCAACCAATCTTGTAATCTCATCATGATTATATAAATTTTAACTGCTATGGAGGCTAAAACTGTGCAAATACTTTTTACCGGTTTTCTGGAGCTGAATGACGTATTGGTATCCCAAATTCATGCTTATGTGCTGCTTATTACCTATAGGCACGTACAATTTCTCAGGTGATGATGGCCTTTGTCCTATGCGCTGCATTTGGTAATCCAGTGGTGTCCTCTTGAAAGGCCATGTTAAAGGAAAACTCTTTTTGAAAATACTATTACAACATACTACACTGAATCAAAACCTATGTATAAGATTGTCTTTAAAAGCAAATCTCTAGGACAGTACGGTTGTTGAAAGCACAAACCTTTAGATAAGTTAAAAATGAAAGTACACTTTAAAGTCAAAACTAATCAACTCTTATGCTGGTGAAAGGTGCTAGAAAGGTTCTATTGCCAGCATGTGAATTTTATCTCTTGAACCTTGGAGAGTTTCATATGTTGAGGGCGCGGTTGAAGTGGCGAAGTAGCCATCCCAGGTGCAAGAATGATGGTAGACGTTCTACAGTCCGCTTACTGCATATTTGGTCTTGGTGCTTTCTCAGTATAAACTAGCTTACAGGACAGTATCAGTAGCAAGCTGTGAGTTGGCCTATAGATTCCATAATCATGTACAGGCATTTGGGCCAGTGGATATACAAGTAGTACAGATAGGCTGTGGCCACTACTTACTCCATAGGCTGGAAAAGCAGCTGTAGGAGAGGGGAGCCTCAGGGCAGGTAGGATGGCCTAGCGGAATAAGCGTCCACACAAATATTTGGACTTTGAACAGATAAGCCAAGAGTAGTGGAAGCGCAAGCTTCCCCACCCTGTCCTGTCAATGTGCATGAGTCTTATTCTAGAAGGATCACTTCCAGGGTGAATAGTTCAGTCTCTAAACCTGTTCAGCCCTTTGCCACTGCCAACAATGCTACCAGTAGTTCCAACTAGTGTTAATTGTGGTAGAGGTCTTTGTATGCTTGTCCATTCAGGACTGAAACCACTAATTTGTTCATTTAAACTGCCACACAGCTTCCAGATGACAGTGGCTTAAGGTCACTGGTAACCTAGAACTGAAGGTCTCCAGAGCCTTATCACTGTCCTGGAGCCATTTAGGTTCCAAGAAATGCACTGGGGCACATCAATAGGACTCCTCACTTCCTTGAAGTTAAACACGTTCTTAAGTGTCTTGCTGGATTGAGGCCTAAGTCAACCTGAAAGTTTGCCTGTTAAAAATTGAACTTAAATTCACATTTTCTAAATGGCTTGTACTTTTTAGGACAATTTCTCAATCCAAACCAAGTTGTAGCTGGAGTAATCTTTCCAATGAAGTGTTGTTCTCTTTTCATTCTTTAGATCAGTTTACACACTAAAGAGCTCTTTGTCTTGAATCATATACAGGCATATTTAATGAATTCCTGCTTTACTATGCTCTGAATGATGGGATGGGTTCCTTTCTTGGCTGTTGCAGGTTGTCCTGGTCCTGAATCTATAAGAAACCTTCATAATTTTTAATGGATTTGTGAAGATTAGCTTTCTCAATTACTTAAGAGAGGAAAGGAGACTGATAGTTTAGACCCCAAATTTTTCATATCTTAAAATTGTTTTAAGCTAAAGAGGAAAATGCACTGGGTGTCTTTCAGTCTTCCCTATTAAATTGCTAAAGATGTAACTATAGTTTCCGTGAAACTTTGTGGGAATTGCAAAGGTAAGTTGTATTCTGCTGGCTAGGCAGTAGAGCAGGTTGGAAACTCCTGAGGAAACCTTCCTGGTCCCTGCCAGGTCACCACGGAACCATAGGTCCATGGCTCAGGTACACCCCAGCTGTGCAGTGTGGTTTGGGGCAGGAGAGCCCAGGTTTCTAGGGTCCCTACAGCAGAATGGGAAGCCTGGGGCCTTTGGATTGAGCTGGGTCTCAGAGTCTTCAGGTGCCTTGCTGTGAGCCTGGAGCCAGGGCTCACAGTGGTTCTAGACTCGCTGTCACTGAATCCAGGAGCTTGGAAATCTCAGCTTGAGCTGTGACTCTGAAAGTCCTGAGAGCCCTGATTTGAGCTAGGGTGCAGAGCCAGGGTTTCCAGACTCTGGGCCAGTTGACGCCCCAGGTGGTGTGAGTCAGGTAGCTCAGAGAGCCAGATGGTCCAGAAGTTTGGAAGCCCTGGGGTGCCCAGCTCTGGGGAAGTCTGCATAACAAGGATCCCTGGCAGCTGCTGAAATTTGTCAGTTTCACTGTTGTCCGCCATTGAATAGCAGTGGTGAAACTGATATCCTGTCAGTTTCACAAAAGAGGTGCCAGGAATCGGGGATCATATTTTGTTTTGGAAACACCATGTTTTGGTGCTTTTGAAACAATTTTTTTTCAGAATTCCTGGTTCATGAGAAACTTTCAAACATTTGGTTTCAGCCTGAACCTGGCCAAAACCAAATTTTGAAATGTTGAAATATTCCATGAACTAGAAACTCTGAATTTTGGCCGGTTTTACTAGGCAGTATCAGTTAACTAATAGATTGCTCCTGGAGCTGTGCTGGCTTTGTAAATGATAATGGTACAGGAAGAAAGCTATTTTCAGCTATATTTGAAATGTAATTAAACATTCTTTTATGATGTAGGGATTTCTTGCATTTAACTTTCACTGGCTTTGGAATATACCTGTATACGTCTCTGCTTATTGAAGGGACTATCCTCTGCAATGTTTCTTCTTTCCCTCTTAGAAGTATAGGGGGGAATTAAGACAAGCTGAGGGTAACCTTAAATCAAAACTAATTTGAACTACAAAAGTGTTCCTGTCAATATGCTTTTTGTGAAACAAAGCCCTCAAACTGAGAATACACCATCATTTTTATTAAGCATCACATTTTTAGTTGTAATTTAGAAAACATTTCCTTTTAAATGTAGTTATTAAATGTGGAAAAACACATGTATGCATCCTCAAGATGTATTGATCTTTAGCCTGTGCTGGATTATGGTGCATAAAAATATTGCCTGTGTATTATGTGGATTTAAATATGTGGGTGAGCATACAGATATGTAATTAACTTAGTTAAGAGGCTATATAAACTTATGGATATCATCAAAACAAGCTCACATGGCATCTATTTACATCTTAGCAGTCCAAAACAATCATTCTAAGAAGCCACTTACTGCTTTCTCTTTTGTCTAGTATTGCTACATGACTGTCAAACAGGGAGATATTTAGGGCATCATAACTTCCAGATGTGTTCAGTGACTTGTCTGCATTAGATATTTTACTCAAGGTTATATTTGAACAGTATCTCCTTTTGATTTAGTAAAAGATGTAAAATCTGTAGTACTGAAACTTCACACAATCTATATCTTAACTTCGGATATTGCTGCTAATCATTTGGGGTGGAAGAGACTTCTGAAGTGAAATACCTTACTAGTCTACTATTTGTTTGAATAACCCTTCATTAGTTAAATGCTTTTAAAATATTTTATAGGGTTTAGTTTAGCAGCTTTTAAGAGGAACAAAAGGAAGCTGGAGTTGGCAGAAAAGGTGGAAACAGATCTTATTCAGCTAAAGAAAAGAAGACAATCAAGTGAAAAGGTCAGTAGATGTTTTGTCACCCTTACCACAAAGATAATTCATAACGCGAAAATTTCACATCTAAATTTTTCATTTTGTAGATGAAGTAACCTGATATAGCATCACAAACCACTCATCTTTGGCCATCTTATACATGTTAGTATCAGTATAATATCAGATCATCTGAATTATCTTCTGTGGTGATAGAACTTCCTGCTATTAAAAGAGCTGTGAAAAAGATGCTGTAAAAGATACGTAAAAGAGCTGTGAAAAAGATGCCTTTTGTCTTGTTTGTGATGTAAATATATCTATACTATTACACGTTTTAAAGTGGAAATATGACCAGTGTAAATATGAGCAGATAAATATCTAATAAAACATTTTCTCTAGCTTGGGATCTATCATTATTTCCCATTTTTTAATGTTTCCTGAGAACACTGCTTTGTGGACCTGGAAGCGGTGAAATTTGAAATATCAGGTAGGTAAATGTGCATCAGTTCATGCATCTAGCATTGACCCTGGCCCACGTTACTTATGCTCCTTTACTACAAAACTGCCACAATTCTCTCCTTCTTTTCTTCCCCTCCCTGCTAGTTTGAGTTTTGAGCCTTTGTTCTCACTTCAGCATCATGTCTCTCTGTTGCTTAATATATAGGTTTACAGTATGAGTATTAATATATAGTTGGCTAAAGTAGGATACTTAGTGAGTACAATACTAAATAAAAGAAAAATTAGTGGTGGACTGTATAATTCACACCTGCAGGGTTGGTCTATTGAAGACTTTACAAGTGGTGCAGCAAGGCAACCGCTATAGCCTATGCCAAACATATCCCTTCGGTGAAATATGACAACTGTGAAAGCTCAGGCTAATCTGTTATTTTTTTAAACATTTACCTGCATTTTGTTTGAGGTCGATGCCTTTCTTGGACAGCAGATCTCCAGACTCTGGTGGCCTGATTCGCTACTGCCTTGTAGTCACTTACCCTCATTTAAAGTGCACGTAAATGCTATGGAACTAGAATGACAAGGTGGGTGAGGCAATATCTTTTATTGGGCCAACATTACCTCACCCATCTTGTCTCTTTAATACCCTGGGACCAACACGGCTACGATAATACTGCATACGAAAGTGTAATAATATTTTACCCTTGCTCTATACAGGTGTAAATGACTGCACAAGGTGGTGAAGAATCAGGCCTATTTCTTCTACATTCTCAAATCATATCTTCCTTATGTAAAATTACTAATTCTCAGTCTTCGAAAAGCTGAGGCTCAGTAGAGGAGATAAGAATTAGAGGGGAAAAATGGGTTATTTACTGGTATCTGAACTTCGCCGGTTGCTTACAGGTTTGTGCACACTTCCCTGTAACTGAGGGAGGAGGGGTCTCTGCACAGTATTGACATTCATGTAATGTGGGGCAAGTCAATGCTTGATACATGTGCTGGTGCATGAGCTTACCAACCTGCAATTTGAAATTTCAAGGGTCATGTGGCAGCAGTTATGGGGAGCACCCACAGACCAGGGATAGTAGGTAGAGGAGATGACCATATATGAGAACTCTGCTTACTGGTAAGTAACTTGATTCATCCCACCACTTTCTCTAAATTTCAGTGAATTTGGTCCTTGTGAAAGAAACCAGACTGACAACGCTGTGGGCTGAAATAATGTGTCTACGTAATATGTAGAATGCAGGCAGTTGCAGGCCAGTGAGAGAGCTTTCAATATGCATCAAACTTGATCTGAAGGGAACAGCTTTAGGGCTAAGGGGGATTTGTTGGTCCCTGGCCTCCCTCGGTTGGGACAAGGGATTAAATAATTGGATGTAGCAATTCTGTAGCACACTCAACAAAAATTACACTGAAACCAGACTTGGATAACTCATTTTGGGCCTGGTTCTGAGCCCACTAATGCCAGTCAAGACTCCCTCAGACTACAATGGGAATTGGATCAGTCCTCTGTGGATAGCTTGACTAGTCAGAGGGTCTTGTGAAAGCCAATTGAATTTCCGCTTCCTTAAGACACAACATTTTTTCACAGCCTTAATTTTTTTCCCAAAGGACTAGTTCACATGTAAATGTCTTGTTTAGATAGTGTTTACTCATTTAACGTTTCATTTTGGACATCCATTCTCTTTGTTGGGTGGATTTTTCAGAAGTCATTAAATGGATTAGAACTTGCATATGCAATAAAGTGAATATTTAAAAATCTAAGGATTGGAGCCTTTACGTGGCACTTGCACATTCCATGATAAAACCTTAATGAGCTTGATTTTTCTTTTTTCCCCATAACAGAGTTCCCCTGGGGTGTCTTTCATATGTTTGAAAAATCTGTTCCATGCAAGTGAATGTTTTAACCCAACGTTTTTAATTACAGCCAGAGTGATTGTCCTAATTTCACTGCAGCCTCTTCAGAAAATAGAAGTCTCCTGACTCAGCTTTATGCGGTTGCAGTTGAGAGGCATATACACTTACATTTCATTGGTGTTAGCCAGTGAGGTACATATAATTTCAAAAGACCAGATCTTCAGCTGGTGTAAATCAGCATAACTCATTGATTTCACCATGACTACATCAATTGAACATTTGGCCAGTGTATTTGTGTGTCGGAAAACTAGCATGTTCATTTGTCTGAATTAGTTTGGAAACTCCACTATTTGGCTTAATAAAATTGAGTCAGTGGAACACATACTGCAGGAATCATTATCAATTAAAGCTTTTGGATAATCTGATACGAGGATATCAGATCCTTGTTTGAATGTGAACTAGCACCTGCCACTGCCATTGTAATTAAGGTGGTGCAAGGGGACTTTTAAAGCTTACAGCAGCATTTCATGCTAAGTTAAAGCGTGGCATGAAGGTTCCATTACCAAAGGCAGAATATTTTACTAGATAAAATATAATCCAAAACTTTGTTCACTACTTCATCTGGTGTCAAAAACATAGAATTCTCAAAATTTCATGCACTTATGCACTTTTATAGTAAACTTCTTCTGAGAAGTGCAGAATTTCCCCTACCCATCTTGGAGGGGTTTCGCCCCATTCTCCGCGTGTATTGGGGGTGGGTTCTCACCTTTCCCTCCAGTGCTTTCTCTTCATTCTTTCACAAAGCTAAAGATGGACAATGTAGGCGAAATGGCTGTGCCATTCTCTCAGTACCTGTCGTTCTGGTTCATGGAAGGAACAGATGTGAAAGCAGAGTGTACCCACTGAGGCCCACAGAGGAAGAGGAAAAGAGGCAGCCTCTGTAGCCTACAGCTCCTAATTAGGGATGTAAAATGTTAAATGGTTAACTGATAAGTATTAGTCTTACCATTAATATACTGCAGGTAACGTTTAAAACAGATTGGTAAAATAATTTTGTGACATTGTAATACCTAATGTGCACATTAAAAACGCCTGAGCACTATCAGGGGGCGCTGGAGTTTGCAGCGCTCTCGCAGCTCGGGGCATCACTTCCCGCAGCTCCCATTGGCTGGGAGCTGTGAACCACGGCCACTGGGAGCGACAGGCGGCCATGCCTGCGGTCAGTGTAAACAAACTGGCTCGCGGCCTGCCAGTAGATTACCCTGATGGGCTGCGTGCGGCCCACCACAGCTTTAAAGTATTCCTCCATAGCACTGAGTACTCCTTGTATATAAGAATTAGACAATGCCGCTGACCAGAGTAGTTTTGCTATCGAACAGTGGTATGTCAAAGCATACTATGGAACTTTTTAGTGTGCAGTAGCAGCATCCACACAGCACGCTAGTGCGCTTGCTGTACACTAACTGACTGTTTAGACGAGGCCCAAGTGAACAACAAAATATTCTTGGTGTATTTTTCACAATTTCTACAACTTAGTTAAAAGTTCTAATCTCTTTTATTCTTTAACATTTCTTTATGAGTTTCTAATTTAAAGTTAAAAATCTGTTTAACTTCACTACATTTAGTGGATGAAGAAACCAGGAACTGACCTAAAATATATTTCCACATCTTCGAGATTGTATGTCCATGCTAAATGATTAGATGATACAGGGTTTGAGAAATTATACTCCTTTGCATGTGAGCTAATCTTAAATGTGTTCATAAGTGGAGCTGTTTCTGTTGAAGTGGACTATAAGTGATTTATTTCCCCAGCTGGGCATGGAGTACTGACTGATTGGCCAACTGTCACCCGGAGTGTTCTGACCGCAGGCACAAGTAATTATCAGATGTTCACTTTGTATCCCCCTGTAAACTTCTTCTTTCCAGTATAAAATGCCATTCCTTTCCTAAATATCTGTTTTAAAAAAAACTGACTTTGAACATGGTTGAAAATGTTTATTAGTACTAGAGGATGGCAGAAGGTCCTGTTCTTAATCTGCAAATTTTTGTTGGCTGTTAAGCTTTTTTTCAGTTATATTGAAACAAGCCACTTTTCTGAAGAATTGCCATCTGCTTGATTTGAGTAACATTGGGTTTGAGTCATATGTACACAATAGTCTTTGTTCAGGCCCACTGCTTTTGAAAAACAAAAGCCCTAAATTGCATGATTTTGTTGGATTTGATTGACAGTACGATTTAGTTTTAAAGATATTTTAACTAACTTAACTGTATGTGAGTATTTTCCTTTTTCTAATTGTGATTTAGGGAGTTTAGGAAATATATACTTGTGCCTGCGGTCAGAACACTCTGGGTGACGTATTACTAATCTTCAGAAATGGCTTTTTAGTAGCCATCACGTCAGCCCGTAGGGTCTTGGACATTGGTGCTTTGATGGCAGATCCTGCCTTTCACAGTATTCTGGATGTATTATCACTTACGATGCTGCAGTCATTCAGCCCCTACCCACCCCCCCCAAAGGATGATAGTGCATTTGACCAGATCACAGGTAACATCTACGACATAATTTAAGAATGTGCTAGTATGTGAGCTATGGAGGGCCACTACGTAGGCTTCAATACATACATTTTAGAAACACTATACCACATCCCATGCTGCTAGATCCAGTGTGGCACTTGGTTCAGCAGTGCTATCTTCAGATCTGGACTGGATTCCAAAGCTCCTTCCTCCCTTTGGGGATACTGCTTGGAAGTCGTCCTTCTGCTTGAGATTCACAGCTATGAATCCTTTTCTGCAGTTAGATGCCTACGCCCAGTCAGCCATTTTTCAAGAAACAGAGGAGAATGAGGAGACCCCTTACAGCCTTTTGCGCAGTGGGTAGAGTACTCATCCAGGGGGTTGGAGAGCTGGGTTCCATCCCCCTCTGCTAGATGTGGAGCAGGGACTTGAACCATAGTCTCCTGCTTCCCAGGAGTGCCCTTACCATTGGGCTATGGGTGCTCCTGGGACAGATTTCTCTTAATTTCTCCTGTTGTTGAAATAGTTCCAGTGTTTTATAAGTAATCACATATTCATGGGGCTAGGAAAGTGAGAATGACTCTACAGGTCAGTGGTTAGGGCATTTGCCTGGGAGATGAGAGAGACAAATTCAAGTCCCTGCTTCACGTCGGGAAGAGGGTGTGATTGAATCAGTCTTCCACATCTCGGGTGAGTGTTGTAACCACTGGGCTAAAGGTTATAAGGGGAGAGCAATCATTTTTGTGTGGGTTTAGGTGTGCTCAGAGCACACACCTACAGGATTGGGTCTTGAAGGCCAGATAGACAGGGGACTGTTTAGTTTGGGTTCCCCCCATGGCTTAGAGCTACTGGACAATGTCAAGATGTAAGGACTTGGGCAGCTGAGAGTGTTTCCAGCCACTGAAATGTAGGCATCTTGGGGACTTTAAAGGTGGAAACATAGGTACCTAGGGACTCTAAGCACGTTACAGAGTTAGATGGTAACTGAACAGGGGGGTTGTGAATGACAGTGGTGCCTAAATGGTTAGTGGTGCCTAAATGTTGGCCTTAAAGTGATAATTTGGTGGCTAAATCCACCTTGTGAATCCCACCCTTAATGTTCTTTTTAACATAGAAACTCAGAAGTTAATTAATGGCAGAACCAAAATTCCTGTGCAACCTTATTTTGGCCCCATTATGCCTACATAGTGTGATAATCTTTAATCACATGATCACTTTTATCGTGCATGACCCTGCCTGGCTCGGTGCAGAGGATGAATGATGCTCTGGTAAAGAATCAAGGTTGTGCAATGAAAGGGGCCATTTGTAGAACCTCTGCTTCATTTACTTAAGATGTTGGGAAGATGTGTAGTGATTGAGTCGGGGACTGCAGGAAGAGAGACTTTCCTCTCCCCCTTGTGGGTTCCAGGACCAGCTGCTCCAAGAAGAAGTCATTAATGGTGACTAGAAATTTCATCTCTGCATCCTGAGGTGACATGTACCCAGACAATATGGGGATAGTTGAAATCCCCCATTATTTTTGGGTTTTCTGTTTTTGTAGCCTCTATAATCTTCCTGAGTGTTTCACAATCATCGTCACCATCCTGGTCAGGTGCTCGGAAGTATATTCCTACTGTTTATACTCTTATTATTCAAGCATGGAATTTCTATCCATAGAAACTCTGATATGATCTGTCTATGATTCTGTGATGATCCTGGCTTCTGACAATCAGAGGTTTAGTGTCACCCTGAGCATAGGGTTACGTCCCTGACTATCTTGGCTAATAGCCATTGATGGACCTATCCTCTGTGACCTTATCTAGATCTTTTTTGAACCCAGTTATACTTTTGGCCATCACAACATCTCATGACAATGAGTTTCACAGGTTATTGTGCATTATGTGAAAAAGTATATCCTCTTGTTTGTATTAAACCTGCTACCTATTAATTTCAGTGGGTGACTCCGGGTTTTTTGTATCACGGGAAAGGGTAAATAACACTAACCTCGTTCTTGAAATACAGCTGAACCATTTTGGCCAAAACCTTCCAGAAAAATTCAGCCTGAAGGAATCACTCAGCATGTGACTAGAAATGGTATTCATTGTAAATTGCTTTAGGTAAGTTAATTTGGGTTTTCACTCCTGGTGACTGTATGTTAGTGGATTACTTAAGCTTTGACATAACTGAAACATAACATAGCACTCCTTTTAACTAAAAATTCTTTTTCTCTAGCTGTATTTAGTGAAGGAGAGAAAGTCGTAAAATTTTAATGTTTTCTCATTGAGGCAAAGTATTATAATATGGTGGAATATTCAGCTCCCTTTGGGGCCCAGGTTGCTTTGTAGTTTTGTGGTGTCGTTTTCTGGGGGGATGATGGAGAGCGGTTTCCTGTATCTGGAGTTAATGCAAGTACAGAAGAAGTTGAAATAGTTCTTTTTGATACTTGGTTAATTGATCTGGTTAAGTAGCAATTCAATTTGGTTTCCTTCTAATTTGTAACAAAATCAAATTTCAAAACCTCAAAAGTTACTGGGACTGGAGTTGTCATCCTCTAGTCAATTTTACTATAAAGCACCAAGATAGAGACCTACAGTTGCTAACACCAGGCTGTGACATTCAATAGTAGGGTACACTTACAAATATACATAGTAGGAAGATTAATAATAATTAAAAATAAAGTTTTTTTTCTTATTCCTCTTTGAGTGTCTGAAAACTTAGTTTCCTAAGAAAAGGCACTAGAAATTTGGAACCTGGTATGTGTATTATGTGAGTCATTTTACTTAGTTACTGGAGTTAATAGCCATAGTGTGTGATATTTTACATCCAGCATTTAAGTTTGTAAGCTATTTACATGCTAAAAATTGAAGTGGGAATTCTAATTTTGTATATTTGAAGAGACTTGTTTTTTCCTAATCTCTCATTTTTAAGTAGAGAAAAATGAATGAACTCTATGGAGAATCTTCCATGGGAGACTCTCCATTCTAGCTTTCACTTTCTCCTTAACTTCTAAAAAGATAAATTACCAGTACAGTGTGACTGTAGTCCTAGCTGTCAGCTCCACTGGAGGAGCATGGGTAGTGACTGCCACTGTGATGCTGCAGACTTGAGCTTTGGAAGAAAATTATTTGAATTCCTCACTTGCTCTTAAGTGTTTTGTTTTTGTTACAGAAGCTGAGGGGTGATGAGCAAGTAGAAAGGAGGAAGAGTGTCAGTTGCAGTCAGAGAAGAAGGATGGTCCTGGATAAGTAGGGCCCTAGCCTGGCAATCTAGAGACCTGGGTCAATTCTCTGTTCTGCTATAGATTTCTTTGGTGGCCTGGGGCAAGTCACTTAGTCTTTGGCTCAGTTCCTCATCTGAAAAATGGAAGTGGGGAAGTACTATCTCATGGGGTGTTGTGAGGATAAATTACATTAGATTGTGAGGTGCTCAAATGCTATGGTGATGAGGGCCAGATAAGTACCTGAGATAGGTGGTGGTTCTAGGAGTAATATTGGATGTGTTTGGTGCCAATTTCAGGTGCTGGTTCAGAAATAATAATGTGGGTGGAAGAAAGAAGCTGCCTGTTACTGGGTAGGAGAAGAGGGGTGAGCTTCCCTTTTTTCCCTCAAGAGTACCAGCTGCGGGGGTGAGCTGTGTTACACCACCTTGAGGTGTTGCTGAGTTCATATCACAGTGGTATGTGAAGATTGCAAGCAAAAATATATAACTGAAGTACTATGTAACATACGCATATTCTTGGAGTGGTAAAAATTCTGATTAATAGATTAAGCCATAACTTTTTCTTTGTCCCACAGCATGAGCTTTTAAATTAGTAGACTTTTGGAACTGGGAACGCTCAAGGGATTGATAATTGGGTAAAGAGCAGCTTTTTGGGGGTGTTGGAGGGGCAATCCTGCAAACACGTACATGGGTAACTTTACTCACATGAGTAGCTTCATTGAATTCAGTGGAACTGTTCACCAGGGTGATTGTGTGCAGGATTGAGTTTTTATAGCAACTTAAATGTATGCCATGGAGCTAGTGACACAGAATACCCATAAATGAGTTAATAGTAGAATTGAGCATAATTTTTTCCATGATTAAATTATTTGCCAAAAAATGCAGTTTTGGTTGACCTGAAACTATTTGTGAATTGGTCAAGTTCGCCAAATAGTTTTGACAATACCAAAAAATGAACACATTTGGTAGTGTTGACATGAAACTTCATTTTGGCATTGCTGAAACATTTTTGGGCTGGTGTAACAAAATGGGGAGCTGGTGAGAGTGCCACCCTTCTTATAACTTTTGGCTCAGTGGCTCGAGAGTCATTCTCCATCTCTTTCCTTGATTCAGTGACTATTCATGAATAAGTGAATTGCCACTTTGAATGAAAATTTACAACATTACAGACCAGGTACACCGTGGACAGCAATAAAGAAGCTTTTTCTTGTTGGATTGCCTGTTAGTTATCAGATTTTGAGCATTGCTTTTGCATAGTTTTAAAGAAATATAATTTAATTTTAGCCCTCTGTTAGTATACTATTTTTAGTAGTTGCTTCTATTTGTATGTCCTGCAGGAGAATGACTCAGGAACACTGGATACAGTTGGTGCAGTCGTTGTTGACCAAGAAGGAAATGTTGCTGCTGCTGTCTCCAGTGGAGGCTTAGCTTTGAAGCATCCTGGAAGAGTTGGTCAGGTGAGTATGTATTTTCAACTGGGGACAATTACTTAGTATTACCAGGGAATGGCTTACATATTTAATAAACAGTGCATCTGTAAACTAGGCAAGAGCCAAGTGGTAGTGAATTGATGCCTTAGCGTTCAAATCTGAAGACCTGGATTCAGTTCTTGATTACTCTGTATGGGGAAATGAGTTTTGTCTAATCTAGAGGATCTTTATCAGTGTTGCAAAACTTCTTCTAATTTGGCATGCTTTCTGGTTATTACATAAGACTGGAATAACAGGTGTGTTGCAGAAACAACAAGGAGTCTGGTGGCACCTTAAAGACTAACAGATTTATTTGGGTATAAGCTTTCGTGGGTAAAAACCTCACTTCTTCGGATGCATGTGTTGCAGGTCACACTTGGGATGCATTGATAGAGAAAGCTAGAGCCTGTTCTTGGTACGCTTAGCTTTTGCTAGTGCCGTTAGTATCTCACTTTTGCCACTCATTAAATACCCCACAAAGCTTAAAAGAAAAAGTGCCACTCTGATACCTTTTAGATAAATTTACTAGTTCTATATGTTTTTGATCAATATGTGAGGAGAATGTGTCCATTTTCATATTCAGTGATGCTCTTTTGTTGTGCTAGAATCTTTTGAAGGAGGTGATAAAGATATGATACTATAAGAACACACAGCATAGATAGGCCTATCAACATGGAGTAACAATTTTGAGACGCTTCAAGAGTCTGTATGCGCTACAGCTTACGTACAACTGGTTAGTCCACTGTTTGGCATCATCCCACGGGTAACTCTCTTTTGGACTGACCTTAAGATTCTTTAGCTACAGCATTTTAAATGGTTCTTTAAAATGTGTAGCTAAAAGCATTTATGTTGTAATGTTTTAAACATAAAACATGCTTTAAAGAACTCCTATGGTAATAGGGCCCATTCCAGCTCCTGTTGAAATGAATGCGAGTTTTACCATTGCAGTAAGATTGAGCCCTTCATCCCTACCTAGGGAGATAAGAGCACCTCCAAGGCACTCCTCTTCAGGATTAACTGTTGGAGGATGTAGCAAAATGTACTGGAGTAGCTATTTTGAATCTTATTCCTTTATCCTATGTAATAATCTCCCCTTTTCCCAAAAACTGAGTACCTGAATTTATAAAAGATCCATTTATCTTCTCAGGCAGCTCTTTATGGATGTGGCTGCTGGGCTGAAAATATTGGAGTTCATAACCCTTATTCCACAGCTGTGAGTACTTCAGGTATTTGCTACTTTTGTAAATATTTTGAACTGCTGTTCAACTTTCTTTCATTTAAAAATTCAAAACAAGTTACTTAATATATAGTGAATTAAAATCTTAAGACTCATGTGGTAGCATACCAGAAAGTGTGTTCTTCAAGCCAGTGAATTCAGTGTCATTAACTACCAAAGAGCCTTTGTTAACATGTTTATGGAAGTTTCAGACAAACTTATTCAGAGTCTGTGTGTGTTATCCTTAAAGAATCCATTTGTGGCTGCTCACCTTCTCATCTATATTTCAATCCATCAGTAACAATTTGTTGCACCATCTGGTAGTCAGCCCCTTCTGGCTGCCCTGTTCTTTAATGAGATTTTCTATCCTTGTTAATCATCTCCTGAAATTTAGGCTTCCTACATGGGTTTTGATGTATTAGATGCAAATAGTCCCCCAATAATATTTTAGTAAATTTGGTATTGCCAATTCCCCTTCCAGCGTGGATATATGTTTATTGTCTAATACTAATGTAACTCCTGTTTGAATTTCCTTATTCTTCTTGATGTACATATTGATAGGACCTGAAGTAGGAAACCTTTTTGGCAACAGTTCTTTACTGTTGCTATGTGACCAAGACAAATGTAGTGTTTTCCAATCCAACAAACTTTTCAGTTTCAAAATAATGGGAGGAAAGTTCATTTCATGTAGCTGATTTGAAGTTAGGAGAAATATTGACTCCTAAATACTTCAGAATTTGTGTAATTTAAGCAAACAATGTATTGTGCAGCTATTGAACCTTAGATTTTTCCATCCTTAGATCTAATTTCGGATTTAATATAATTGTATAGGCTAATATACCTCTGAATTAATTACTTTGAGAATGTGTCATAGATTGCACTGGGTTGGTAATGATTTGTATTGCACAGTCTTCATACAGCACAACAGTAAGTTCAGTTTTATTCATTTTAACTTGCTCTTCTGGCTTACGTTTTGAGCCGGGGTTAAATAAAGAGAGCAAACAAGAAAAGGAATTGAGGACAACCTTATTTGGTTCCTCTGGTAATTGAAATTCTTGGGCATATACCCCCATTCACTCCTGTTTTATCTGAGGGAGAGTCATATTTATCCATGGTTTTTTTCTTTTTTTTTTTTTTTTTATATTGACTTCAAAACCCATTTCCAATAGCATTGTTTTTTAGGAAAGGCTACTCTACTTTATCAAATGCCATATCCATGCCTAAGAATAGCACAGGCCTTCAGTTTTTTGTTCCCTATATTATTAAACAATCCTGATATTCTAATGTTATTCGGATGTCTGTTACATGTGGAACTTATTTAACTAATTTGTATTAACTGAGGAAGGACTGCTTCTATTCTGGCAAGAGACTTTGAAAATATGTTCATGTCTATATTAAGAAGCAAGATTGGCCTTAACAAGTCACATAGCAGCTTGTCTTTTTGTGGCTTTAGTATTATATCATCTGCCCTTTTCATTGTATTGGGGAATCTCCTTACTCCCTACAAAAGCATTGTATCTGGTTTGTCTTCAGTGATGTGACTTCACCTGATGAAACTCTGCTGAAAACCTGTCTGGTCCTGGGGATTGGTGTTGGCATTAATTTAATCAAATTTGTAGCTTTCTCTGTCTCTACTGATCTTTCCAATCTGTTAACTGTTGCTGAGTTAACTTTGGCATGTTAACCTCTCTAATATATATATATATATTTTTTTTCCCAATAATTTTTCCTGTGGGCTTGTCATGGTTTGAAGGCATAAAGAACTGTATAGAACCTCCTCAGTTCTTCAGTAATCTCTCAGGTCTTAAAACTTACTACTCCTTTTGGCATTTTTTAATTTTGCCTTCTCTTGTCTTAATTTATAAGCAGCTTATTAGCCTTCGTCTCCCGCACCCTTTATAATACCTGTTTTCAGCCAGCTTGAGAGCCTCTTCAGTTTTCTCTATAAGTATGGCAGTTAGTTGCCCTCAGAATCAGAGGTGTATAAATGTGCTTCTAGACTCTTTTATGTAGGGTTACCATCCGTCCGTATTTCCCTGGACATGTCCGGCTTTTGCGTCTCTAAATAGCCGTCCGGGAGGAATTGGTAACAAGGTTAAAAGGTCCGGGATTTTTCCCCTCCCTCCCTCCCTTCCATGCAGAGTGCGGCTGCTGATTGGGCGGCTGGGCCTGATTGAGCCGCTCCCCTTGGCCTCCAGCAGCCAGAGCCCTCCCCTGCTCCCCCCTGCTGCCTGCAGCGTGTTTTGCCTACATGTGGACATGGGCATGGCAAGGGGAGTCCCGAGGGGCAGTCAGGGAGCAGGGAGAGGGTTGGATGGGTCCCCGGCCTCCACCTGCCACCCCCCCTCCACACATCTCCCCCCGCCCCCATGGGTCCTTCCCCCTCCCTGTCTCCCTTTCCCTTGCCTGTTTCTAGTACTAGAGCCGGCAGCAACTGCTGTCTGCTGCCCCCGGGTCCTAGTGCCCCCCATCCACTAATGGCAAGACAGGCTGCCCTTACCCTGCCCTTCCACCCTAGTCCCGAGCCTCTCCAATGCCCCAAACCCCTCATCCCCAGCCCTCATCCCCCCGCACCCTAATCCTCTGCCCCAGCCCTGAGCCTCCTCCTGCATCATGAACCTCTCATCCCCAGCCCCAGCCAGAGCCCTCATCCCCCCCACACCCTAATCCTCTGCCCCAACCCTGAGCCCTCATCCCCCCGCACCCTAATCCTCTGCTCCAGCCCTGAGCCCCCTCCTGTATCATGAACCCCTCAGCCCCAACCCCACAGCCCTCACCCTTGCACCCCCTCCTATCCCCAAACTCCCTCCCAAACCCCCTCCCCCTTCCCACACACACCCTCCTGCCCTCAAACTCCCTCCCAAAGCCTGCACCCCCTCCCTTTGCACCGCCTCCCACCCCCAAACTCCATCCCAGAGTCTGCATCCCTCATCCCCTCCTGCACACCCACACCCTGCCCCAGCCCGGAGCCTGCACCCAGCACCCAAACTCTATCCCAGAGCCTGCACCCTGCACCCCTCCTGCACCCTAATCCCCAGCCCAGGACCTGCACCCCAGACCTCCTCCCCCCACCCAACCCCCCTCCCAGAGCCCTAGGCAGGTGAGGGGGACGGGTTCTGGGCACCACCAAAATTTCGACAACCCTGCCACCCATGCGAGTGGATAAGGGTCGGGGCAGTCAGGGGACAGGTAGGGTCCTGGGGGGGCAGTTAGGGTGGGGGGTTCTCAACAGGGGGCAGTCAGGGGACAAGAAGTGGGGGGGGTTGGGGGTTCTGAGGGGGGCTGTCAGGGGGTGGGAACTGGGAGGGAGTGGATGGGGTGGGGCAGGGCTAGGGCGGGGCTCCCCCGCCCATGTCCTCTTTTTTGATTGTGGAAATATGGTAACCCTATTCTATGCAAAGCTTGCAGCCTGTCAGTCTCTTTAATTTAATTTAATGGTTGTGCACACTGCACATTAAGCCTGGGCTCTAACTCAGGTTTGAGCCCAAGCCCCACTTCTTTCCATACACAAGTCAATCCACACAAAAGTTGAGTCAACAAGCACTAAGACTCAGGCCCTAGAATCCTGGTAGGGGAGTGGATCAGAGCCCAAATCCCACTGTGTATCAGACTCTCATTTTGCAGCCTGGATACAGCTCAAATTGCAGGCCCAAGTCAGAAGGTCTGTCTAGTGCAGTATGGACATATTAACACAGCTGTGATACCCGGGTCCAGCAATTGTAAGCCCAGGTTTCCAAAGCAGTGTGTATATTCAAGCATTGGCTTGGAAACACCAAGTCCATAAGCCCAGGTCCCACAGGCCTGAGTTTATAGTGCAGTGTAGACATACCCCAAATCTCCACAATGCTTTGCTAGTGACAGGCAGCAAACTCCTTCAGGCGCTGTCATCACTCAGCACAGCATCATGTGGAGCCCCACACCCAGCTAGGTTGCATGAATGCTCACAAAGCCACTCATGAATCACACAGAGACAGGCACCAGCTTATTCTCCCCAGCCTTGCACCCCAGAGCTGTACCATCTTGCCCTGGTCAGAAACCTAACCAGGGTAAGTTCATTACCCAGTCCACCCCTCCCTCAATGTGGAGCGGACATGCACCAGCCTTTGTAGATTGAGCTGAGATTTCCCAACATTTCAAGCAATATATACTGTTTTAGATAAAGTATAAAACAGATTTATTAACTACAGAAAGATTTTAAGTGATTATAAGTGGTAGACATAAAAGGTCAGAGATAGTTACAGAAGAAAATAAAAGATAAATACACAATCTAAATTTTAAACCTTATTACACTAGGCAGTATTTAGATCAAGCAATTTTCTCACCCCCCTGGATGCTACAGTTCTTAATGTACAGGCTTTTCCCTGAAGCCTGGACCAGTCTCCTTAGATGAAGCCTTCATCTTCTCACAGTTCTTGTTGCTTTTCTCCTCCCCGACCTATGCTGAAAGCAAAGGCATGCTGCCGCTGTTCTCTATTTTATATCCTTAATCCATGTACACTTGCCCAGACACGTTCTGGTGGGCTTTGCTGAGTCACTGGGTTGAACAATCCCCCTGGTGTGGTCTTGTGCAACTGAGTCATAGAGTTGAGCAGTCCCTGTTTTGTGGTGCTTGGGCAGTGTTCATTGAATTATAAATCCCTTGGTTACAACTCCCCTGCTGATTGATGGTCGTTGAGCACCTCCTCGGAGGGGTTTGCCTTCTTTGTATGTCACTAGCAACCTTACAGCATATTTCAGTAACAACCATACAGCAAATTTCAGTAACAACCATACAGCAAAATCTCATAACTCGATGCTCACTAACGATATACATATTTCAGCAGAACAATGGATTTCAGCAGAACCTGACCTTTCATATGATATCTTACATGGCAAACTTTGTATGAAACATATCATAATTACATGACATTGGTGAATATGGGGATTCCAGAGCGCTGCTTTGAGGTACAGAGTGCCACAGTTCTCCTTTCCAATTTTGCTGTGTTGGCTTGTGCTGATAGACTTCTTTCTTCATCTGGCAAGTCAAACAATATATTGAATTACATAAATAGATCAAATGTGATCTCTTCTGTTAAAACTTAGCAGCATTTAACCACTGTTCCTGTTCCTTGCCACTGTTTTTGTCTAGTTCCTGCTATCTGTGGGAGCCTGGGCTCTCCTTTCTTCCTTCAAGGGTATGCTGGTTGCCTGCTGGTGAGGGGAGTCTATTTAGAAGGCGTGGTCTGTCTTAAGTGCATATATTATAACACGCCATTATAAGATTGACATAAGTATTAGAATGTTTGGTAATCATTGGAAAAGGGTCAATTATGGTGGAAAATGTACAATTCAGGATTATATAACTCTTAATTTCCATCACAAAGGGAGAGCTGGGTCTCCACTGTACTATTAACTTTGTTCATTGAATACTATGAACCACAGCCTTAAATAATGTTATGCTCATTAACTATACTGTATCCCTATGAAGTATTTTTGGTGCTATACAACCCAGTTTCCATTTAATTTTCCTATCATAACTGTATAAAATTGGTAGATTTTAATGCCTTAACCCATATTCCAGTCTTGTTCTATATTTGGTCTACTACATCTCTCTTAGGTCAGCCCTGTTGTTTTGGTGATGCATCTTTTTTTATTGCTTTCCTTGGTCTGTTTTCCCAGTTGTTCGGTGACATGTAGGTCCAGTTTCTTTGTTCCTGAACTGATTTGTCTATTCCCAAATCCATAAGTATCTATTTCTCTCCTTTGAATCTGAAAAACCCTTCTGGCTTTCCATTTAAAGGAAAGTCTAAATGGGAAAGCCGACTTGTTTTTTTTAAATATTGTTTTTCCTAGCAATTGTGGTTATCTGGTGCAATTCCTTTCATTTTCTAAAGACTGAGATTGCCAGATCTGGGAACATTTTTATGGGTTGATTTAGAATCACCAGCGGTCCAAATCTATGGGTCCGCAACAAGGCGGGGGAAGTGGGGTCGGAATTCTATGGGTACTGTCAATACAGATGCATGCCTTGCTGCCCAATTTTAGCATATCTTGGAAAATACCATTCAGCATTCCCAGGAGATTTCTTCCTTCAGTTTGTCTCCAGGATGTCATTAATCTTGATTTTCTGCATTCCCGATCTTCAGTGTTCTCTAGTTTTAATTTTGTCTTTTTCTGTCTCAAATTATTTGGAGTCTTCAAACTACTCTGCTAGTATTGTTTACTCATTTAATCCTGTTTCCACCTATATCTTTTTAATCTCATATATTTCATTGTCCTTAATGTTGGTCTGAAGCTCTTCTTTCATCTCCTTATTCATAATTTCTCCTAGCAGATCCTTCAGGTTAGCCTTCGTGAACTGACCGATGTTTCTCTTTCTGTCTCCAGTTTGTCCAGTGAAGGAGAAGCATTACCATTTTCGATGGTGTCTTTGTCTTTTGAGGCAAAAAGATCTTTATGATGGAAAAACTTTCTTCCTTTCCCAGACATGTGGCTTCTATAATCTTTTTACCTCCTCAATGTTTTGGGCTTCCTCTTTGTCTGTCTGGCCCCTCTCAAGATGGCTGTCACTGCACTTCCTCTCCACTTGTTCATCTCTTCTCAAGATGGTTGCAGCTATGCTTCTTTCCCTGGTTACAAATGTAAATTTTAATGGGTTTTATAGCTTGTTGCATTCACTCACTATCCTCTTGCATGACAATGAAGGTTAAGATAATCACTTGCAGGCTTGCCTCTGCCCCTTCTGACTGGTTACACAGATTTTTAGATTGTAATGAAGCATCCTGAAAATGGGGAGAGGATGGTATTGTGGTTAAGGCACTGGACTGGATATCCCTGACTGAGTCTCTAGATCAGAGGTGGGCAAACTACGGCTCGCGGGACCTTTCTCCCCGGCCCCTGAGCTCCTGCCCTGGGAGGCTAGCCCCCGGCCCCTCCCCTGCTGTTCCCCCTCCCCCGCAGCCTCAGCTCACTGTGCCACCGGCATAATGCTCTGGGCGGCGGGTTGGCGAGCTCCTGGGGCAGCGCAGCTGCAGAGCCCGGCCTGAACTGGTGCTCTGTGCTGCGCGGGGCAGTCAGGAAGGAGTGGGGTTAGATGGGGCGGTGGGGGGCAGTTAGGGGTGGGGGGTCCGGGGATGGTCAGGGAGAAGGGGTGGTTGGATGGGGCAGGGGTCACGGGGGGGCAGTCAGGAAGAAGAGGGGGGGTTGGATGGGGCGACGGGAGGCAGTTGGGGCGGGGGTTCTGGGGGTGGTCAGGGAGCAGGGGGGGTGGATGGGGCAGGGGTCCCGGGGAGGCAGTCAGGAATGAGAGTAGGGGTTGGATGGGGCAGCTGGGGGCAGTCAGGGGTGGGGGTTCCGGGGGCAGTCAGGAGACAGGGAGAAGGGGTGGTTGGATGGGGTAGGGGTCCCAGGGGGGGCAGCCAGGAAGGGGGGGGGGGGGGGGGGGGGGGGGGGGGGGGCCGGGCCACGCCTGTCTGTTTGGGGAGGCACAGCCTCCCCTAACCGGCCCTCCATACAATTTCTGAAACTCGATGTGGCCCTCTGGCCAAAAAGTTTGCCCGCTCCTGCTCTAGATGTTAGTGTAGTAATGCACTCATCTGCTAAAATCTACTCCACTGGCCTTGCCACCCCAATCTAATAGTAATATAATTTGCTGCCTGTGGCTTTTTAGTATTCCCCCTCTCAACTGAATTCTAGGACTTTTTTGGGGTAAAGATCTTGTATCTTCTCATTAGTACATATTGTACAGTGCAGTATTTTTACAAATAAACCAAACAAAAAAAATCTGTAGCTCTTTCCACCTATCATCAAAATGCACCCACATTGGGACTGAAAGCATTAGATCTTGTGGTACCAGCTAAAATATGAACAATTTAGAACAGAAAAGGAAGAACTTACCCAAATAAAAAGAGAGGGAGTTTAGGTTGGTAGCTATAATGGGATATTGATAAAACTCTGACTCAGAAGGAAAAGTACTATTTATTGAGTTGACAACATGGAAATCATTATCAAATATCTAATGGTACATCACAGGCAGGGTTGGGCCTGGCTACAAGATCACAGCCCAAGGACATGCTTGATAAAAGCATGTTGCCTGATGCCAGGCTTACAGTATCGAAAATTTGTGTTACTGTATTCCTAAATTTAAGAAAGTGTCCCCTTGAAGGCAAAGGCATTGGAAAATTTCTCTGCTCAAGGACCATGGGGCTGATCTCAAGTTAATAAATGCATATGCACACGAATAGTCCCATTGAACTAGATGGAAGTACTCATGTGTTTAAGTGTTTGCAGGATTGGGGCCATAATTGTTAGTAAGCATGTTTCTAAAGTTGGAGGTTGTTTGATGAAAAATCAGAGGGCAGCTTTATTTAATTTTCTTAAATTATTCTTTACAATAGTCAGATGGGTTTGTTGAAGCCTATGCAAGCAAACATCTTAATACTTAAGATACACTTAAGATGATGTCTAGATTTAATGACTGCCTTAAATAGAAGGTTTTTATTTTATGCCGGTACCATTTTTTTATAGTGGTAAATACTTTAATGGCTATTTACAAGTGTATTATTTATCTTGCTTCAACTCTATTAGTCCTAGTTTGTATGACATTACATTAATTGCAATTCCAGCTAATTGAAATAGACTGCTGATGGTCTGTGAAGCTTAGCCATCTGTTCACTAAATGATTTGAAATTCAAGATAGTAGTGTTTAATCTCTTTTTTTCTGGTTTTCCTATAAACTTTTTGTGTGTGTGATAGAAATGTTGACAGGAAGTCAGAACTCTTGTAATCTATACCATTCTTTTTCCATTTTCAGAAGCTCATAAGCTTTATTTTATAATGTAACGTGTTTTTAGGACATACTTAAAATATATTCAGGTCTGACTCTTGTTTAAAATATGCTCAGCCAACAAGGTGAACAACAAAACTGATTAGGGAGCTGTAGAGACTGAATCGAGGAAAGATTAAAAATGCTAAATGTGTGGCTTCACTAGGTGAAGGGAAAAGCGACATAACCACGTGCAAGTACTTGAAGGGTGAAATCACCAAGGAAGGGAAGGAATTTACTTAGTGATAGAGGATATTGCACTAGGGAAAAAAATTGAAATATTGCGTGAACTACTAGGAAAACGTTCTTGAAAGTCAGAGCTCAGACAGTGGGACGATCGCCTAATGGAAATTTAATGAAGTGCTATCACCTGACACATTTAAAAACAGACTGGACTAATTACTGTAATGAGTAATCATGATTAGCAGAAAGATGAACTAGATGACCTTAAAAGGTCTTTCATTTAATTTTGCATGATTAATTTGTGAACAGTATGACAGAGATAACATTTAAAAGGGACTTTCAAGACATTAACTAACCCATATTGCCTCATCCACTCTAATATCTCTCCCTCCTTGCTGAATTTGAAGAGGTTGGCATATTGTAGGGGGTGGCATTGCTGGGAATTATTAATGGAAGCTTATTGCGGTAAAGTAGGTTGTAATTGGGGTATTCAATTATAAAACTATTATCATCTTCTGCATTATGCTCTTGTTTAACCGTTCATGTCCATAGCATTGTTATAGAATTAAAAATGTAACCTTGTGATAAGGCTTTCCCTTCATCAGACTAAACATTCCAATAAGTATAACAACATATGGATTTTGTCATATGGAAATGCTTAAAAGCTTTTACCAAGATTTCTTTTCTGAAACAGAACTGACCAAGTGGTGAAAATCATAATGTCTTGTTGGGGTAGGAAAGGTGAGACTAAATCACTTAAAGATGCACACAGCATTTCATCTCTACATTACTGGTTCAAGTGTGACCAAGATCTGTAGCAAAATTAATTACTGACTGGGAAGCACAGAGGCTAAAAACTGAATTGACGTGGAGAATGATCGTCCATCCTGTGATTCCGCTGAGCCTGCCTGTTCTGCCAGCCTGGGCACCCTATTTACCTGTCTTGCTGAGCCAGGCTGTTAAGCCTCCTCCAGCACACACATAGGTATGGCCACACCCAACTGCAGAACGACACAGACTCTGAGATCAGCTCTGGGAAGCCTCAGATTAAGGGACTTGCCCCAGCACTCAGGTGTCCACCTCCCTTGGAGTGCTGACCCAAAGGTATATTATGAAATCCGCCTCCTCCCTCAATGTGGAGGAAGGTGTGCACAACTTCTTGTGTCGCCTGCCCCCCCCCCCAGTTAGAAATGACAGAAACTAGGTTTAATCATAAACAAAACAAATTTTATTAACTATAAAAGGCAGATTTTAAGTGGTTAAAGGGATAGCAAACAGAACTCAGCAGATTACTAAGCAAATAAAACACACATACAAAGTTTGTTTCATAAAGAAATTGGTTACAAATAGTAATTTCTCACCCTAGCTATAGTAGCAGGCAGGTTACAGAAAGTCTCGAAAGGCAGCTGCACTGGTCTCCAGCTTGAGACCTCAGGTATTATTACTCACAAGCTAGATGCCCTTCCAGCTTGGACTCTACCCTTCTCCCCCCACTTCAGTTCTTGCTTCCAGGTGTTTCCCAGTGTCTCTTTGGGCAGGGAGGCAGAGGAGAACCACCATGATGTCACTCCCCTGCCTTATATAGCTCTTGTGTATGGCAGGAATCCTTTGTCTCCCAGTGGAAGAACACTGGCATTCCAAGGGGTGGGTCCCAGTACCAGATGACTCAGATCCATGTCTCTCCAGGGCTGTGGCAGCTGTCTGGAGCATCCACAGGAAGACTAAGCTCTTTCACAGTCCATTGTCTTTGCTAATGGCCCATTAGCCCTGTCTGGCTTTTCCATTGTTGTACTTGAAGGGCTAGTTGTGGGTGACGCCCAAAGTAACACATTTGAAATACAGATACATAGTCAATATTCCTAACTTCAGATACAGAAATGATACAGGCATACAAATTGGATAATCACATTCAGTAAATCATAAACTTTCCAATGATATGTGGTTTGAGCATTGGCCTGCTAAACCCAGGGTTGTGAGTTCAATCCTTGAAGGGGCCACTTAGGGATCTGGGGCAAAATCAGTACTTGGTCTTGCTAGTGAAGGCAGGGGGCTGGACTCAATGACTTTTCGGGGTCCCTTCCAGTTCTATGAGATAGGTATAGCTCCATATCTTACATGAGCCATTCTGCATAAAGTATATCTCAGTTATATCATAAGCATATTTTCATAAAGAATATGGAGTGAAAAGTCACACATACATTTTATAGTCCCTTCCTCTAGGGATTGAATCACTTTTGGTGGGAAAGCTACTGCCAGCTTTTCCACCCAAGTACCATAATCAAAGCTGTCGGTGCTTTCCCATTCTATGGGTGAAAATAGAGGGCTTCATTTTACAGTAGTCTCAAAGGCATTATTCAGCTTTCTTCGGGGAGACTGTGCCTCATGTGCAGGGGTGAAATCCACTTGTACATTCTGGTCACTTTGCATTACTTGTGCAAAGCAGCCACACAGGGACTTTGTGAGGCACTCCTCCAAGTGAATTGTCCAAGAGCAGCAGTCCCTGGGAGAGCTGGCCTGTCAGCAGTGGCTCTGCACATCTTTGAGCATAATTGCCATACTGGTTCAGGCTGCAGTCCATCTAGTTCAGAATCTAGTCTCCAACAGTGGCAAGCACCAGATGCTTCAGAGGAAGGTGCAAAAACTGTGGAAGGCAGATTACCCCACATCTGTCTGTGAAGTCCTCCTAATTCCCTGGATAGTCTTATCCATAAATATGTCCCCTCTTTCTTTGTATTGTGGAGCTTACTGCCACAGGATGAATCTTGCTGCGTTTCTGGCCTCAGTGACAAGTATACATTTTTTACTCTGGGGGGAATTCTGTGCCACTGTGTGGGCAGAATTCATATCCTGTGCTGATTTCTTTGCTTCTCTGCAGAAAAATGACTTTCTGATGGGGAAGCAAAGGGAAGCAACAAGAGTGGTCACGTGCCCCTCCCCTGCCGTGCGGACACACAATTTCGGGCAGCCAGTGGAGAGGTAAATCACTCCCGGGAGGGAGGGGCTTCCATGACATGGACCTTTGGGGCTGGCCCGGCCCTTGCACCATGTCAGAGTCGGGTGCAGCCTCACCAACAAATATGTGTCCCCGGGGAGGACTGCAGGGTGATCTCCCACCTCCATGCAGCCTGTGCTCCCGCTGCTATGCTGGAGCCTCCACATTCATTTATTGACAAATAACATTTCCAGAATTTTAAAACATTGTGGGCAGAACTTTTATCTTTTTGGCAAAGAATTTTTAATTTTGGGGCACAGAATTCCCACAGGAGCAATTGGGGGTAGGGTGGGGGATGTCCTTTTTATCAGATTTGTGTGACTTCCACAGAACCCCTTGACACAGGAAGCATTCCAGGTGAACCAGAAGCATGGTCAAGGCAGTCTTTCACTGTGGCGACTCTCCGCTACTACAATACCCAGAAGAACGATGGTAGAAGGGGTGCCAGGTAGGCAGCTCTTAAGGAAAAAAGGAGAAGGCAGGCGTGTTGAGGATAATTAAATGAGTGACTAACCAAATCACACTAATGACTAAACACTAAATGCTGACAAATAATACATATGGGGAAAAATTTTGTCAGAGTTCCTCCACCAGCCTTAATTGTCTGGGGGAGTTAAAGCTCAATAAGGATGGGTGGTATCCCTCCTTAGGTAGCCTATAGCGCTCCCTTTCATGTGGATGGTTCCCCGAGGGCCTGAATCCAGGCTCAGCTGTCCAACAGTCCTCTGATGGCAACAGTCTTTAGAGTTGGTCTGTCACTTCTGGGGTTCGGTCCTCTGAGTTAGTGTTAAGCCCCATGGCTGAGAGCTAGAAAACACTGCAGGAAGCAACTCCAGTACTGTCCTTCTGGCTGCTGTAACCAGACTCCTTGCAGCAGCTATTTTTCTACAAATGCTGCTCCTGCCTGGGGTTCAGGTAGTCCCAGCCACATGCAGAACAGAATGTGAGCTGGGGTGAAGCTACCCATCAAAGACCATGATCTCAGATACTAGAAAGAAGGCTCGTCAGCAGAGCTTATAGTCCTGTTCCAGTGCCATCTACAGTAACAACTGCTTTTATGTCAAATTTACTGTTCTTTTTCACAGGGACAAGGTTATATATGTAGGCAGCACCAGAGCTGAGCTCAGCATGCTCTTCCCCCTTTCAAAGAGCCTACTGGGGCTCAGCTCATCCAGATTTCTCAAACATAAAATTGCCTGGTGGTGGCGGTGAATCACTCTGCTGAAGAGGAATCATTTTAGTTTGTTGCCCTACCACTAATTAGATCTAATGTGTCTTGAGTTGTATGCACTCATTTTTTACAGTGCTGCCTTGAAGTCCTTGTTTTCTCACTCTGTTTTGCGTGACTTTCACCCTCCCTCCACGTTGTCAAGGAGGACAAGACATTATTCACTTGGTACCCTCTTAATACCGCTTCTTCATTGTCTGGAGGGAATCCGTCTTGAAACTTGCAACTACCTTTTTCTTCCACCTTTATAGAGAAGGAGAAATGGACATGAGTGACTGTAGAAGACTAACAATTTTACTGTAGTGAAAATGTCTGTATTATGACCGTAGTGTTTTGCTAACATTTTAAAGATTATACATGTAAATTCATTATTTCCTTGAAGTTAACTAGTCATTGCTCATTTGTGGTAGTTTTGTATGAATTTTTTGCTATTTAGCACTCAAACTTAGCTTAATATTTCTAGTTCTATACCTTTTTGGATGTGTTATGGGGAGATGGATAGGTGACTTCTGATTTAAATGGGCTCCTTTTCTTTATAACGTATGTAAAGGGTTTTAAACACATCTATAAAAACAATTCTTAAAGTCTGGATTCAATAAAATTAATTTTTAGAGATTTCTGTGGCTGTGCAAAAGCTTTCATAGTACAACCTTTTAATTTATTTTTTATTGCATCCGCTCTAAGTTGTAAATTGGCAGATGTTTGTTTTGAATTTTTGCTTCCCAAGGATTTGGACAAGAATGAAAATTAGACTTTTTGCTTGCTTTGCATATTAATTTGATAGCCTGCGTAGACTTCCACATTTTCACTGAAAATTTACTTATCCAATGGGCATAAAAGCTAAAAAATAATTTATACCCAGTAGATTAGTGCTGTGACTTTACAAACTGCTGTGAGCATGCAGAACTCATGAAGGACACCTAATACAAAAGGCAAAATATTTATTAATACTCCTGTGCTTCTTGAATTAATCAGGGATTTCAAATTTGTCAAAATTGTTGTGAATTGTTGAACATTAGTAAATGATACATACTGAAATCTGTAGTTTGTGAAGTAATTTATTCAAGGATGCTTTTGGAGTTGAATTCATCAAAACGCTTACATATTGTGACATTTTAGATTCTTACAAGGAAATACTTGTAAAGAATAATTTGAATTTCAGTTGCTCCCAGAAGCAAATATCTAGGTTTAGAGCCCCATTACAGTAGGCACTGTAGGCGAAATGGTTTATATGGAGAAAATGGTCAAATTATTGGATACCATATTATTCATGAACACATTTTCAATCCAAACAGGGAATTTGTTCATTGTAATATATGGAGATATCCTATCTCCTAGAACTGGAAGGGACCCCGAAAGGTCATCGAGTCCAGCCCCCTGCCTTCACTAGCAGGACCAAGTACTGATTTTGCCCCAGATCCCTAAGTGGCCCCCTCAAGGATTGAACTCACAACCCTGGGTTTAGCAGGCCAGTGCTCAAACCACTGAGCTATCCCTCCCCCTTTAAGCTGCACTTCCCTGCAGAGGCAAATCTGATCGGTAGCATGGTCATTCTGTTAAATCTCTGAGCCACAGGATAGTGCTGGGAGATCGTGTTCAATTGGTTATCCACCATGACCCTCAAGACCTTTATAGTAACTGAATTCTGGAATACTCTCTCACTTTAGGTCTTACATACATTCTTTGTTCCTAAATATATGATCTTGCATATTTGGCTATCATAGAGAGCATGTCTGGACAAGCCCAGTTTACCAAGTGATCCAGATGGCATGACGGCTGGAGTGCACTGGCTGAGGTGAGATCTTGAGGGCACTGATTCATGGCAGGTGCACCATGGGCCTGCTACTTACTGGCATTCCAAAGAGCTGAAACAATCTCCTTTTCTTATATGGAGAACCAAGAGGCTATATGTAGAAAAGACTCTGCTTCACTGTTTTTGACTGGAATGCCCGGTCAAAAAGGGACCCTGGCAGCTCTGGTTAGCACCACTCACAGGGCTGTTAAAAGTCTGGTTGGTGGCGCGGCAGGGCTAAGGCAGGCTCTCTGCCTGGCTCCACACAACTCCTGGAAGCGGCTGGTGCAGGGGCGATCAGGGAAACTCTGCATGCTGCCTCCGCCCCCAACACCAGCTCTGCAGCTCCCATTGGCCATGGTTCCCGACCAATGGGAGCTGTGGGGGCAGGCAGCCCGCACCGCGCAGAGCTGCTTAGCCCGCCTCTGCCTACGGGCTGGACATGCCGGCCGCTACGGGGAGCAGCAGGGAGCCTGCCTTAGCCCCACTGTGCCACCGAGTGGGAGCCGCCTGAGGTAAGCGCTGCCCAACCGGAGCCCGAACCCCAGGCCCCAGGTTGGAACCCCCTCCCTCACCCTAACTCCCTCCCAGACTCTGCACCCTCCACCTGCACCCCAACCTCCTGCCCCACGTCCGAACCCCCTCCTGCACCCAAACTCCCTCCCAGAGCCTGCACCCCAACCCCCTACCACAGCCCTGAGCCCCCTCCCAGAGCCCACATCCCCTCCTGTACCCCAACTCCCTACCCCAGCCCTGAGTCCCCTCCTGCACTCCAAACCCCTCGGCCCAAGCTCAGTGTCCCTTCCTGCACTCCAAACCTCTCATCCACAGCCTCACCCCAGAGCCCACACTCCCAACCGGAACCTGCACCCCCTCCCGCACCTAAACACCCAGCCCTGAGCCCACTCCCATACTCCAAACCGCTCGACCGAAGCCCCTTCCTGCACCCCAAACCTCTCATCCCCAGCCCCACCCCAGAGCCCGCACTCCCAGCCGGAGCCCTCATCTCCTCCCACACCCCAACCCCCTGCCCCAGACCAGTGACAGTGAGTGAGTGAGGGGGAGAGCGAGCTACAGAGGGCCGGGGGGGGGGGGCCGGGGAGGACTGGAGTGACTGGGGGGGGCCTCAGAGAAGGGGCGGGGCAAGGATGTTCGGTTGTGCAATTAGAAAGTTGGCAACCCTACTGTAATGTCAAACTGGGCTTCTTGGAGGAAGACTGTTCAGCTCCAGGATTTCTGCAGTACCACTATGCTTTGAAAAGTTTGCCTGCAGACAGATTCTCTCATCCTTGAGAAGCAGGTTGCTCTCAAGGATACCTTTGTGGAATCTGCACACGCTACCTCCCTGAGGTCTCCCAGAGAGGGACTGGTCACTGGCTGTGGAAGGTGAAGTTAGTAGCAGACAAAGATTATTTGTGAGATTGGAAATGCTATTCAGTAAAAGCTCTTTTATCAGGCACTTCACCAACTGGCAAGTTCTATAAACCGGCATTTCTCATCTGCACTGAAAATCCGGTTTATAGTGCGGTTGGTGTGGGAGGGGATCGGGGTGCCGGATGGGGGGGCACTCACCTCCGGCGGCTCCCCACAAGCAGCTCCCCGTCCCTGCTGTTGCTTGCAGAGGCGTGGCCAGGCAGCTCTGCAGCACACTGCCTCTGTCCCTCTTCCCTGAGTGCTAACTTCACGGCTCCCAGCCTGTTGGCTGGGAACTGTGGCCAATGGGAGCTGCGGAGGCAGGAGGGAGTGGCGCCTGCAGACGGAGACAGCGTGTCTGCCTGTTTGCAGAGCTGCCTGGCTGTGCCTCCACCAGGAGAGGCAGGGATGGGGAGCCACTTGCAGGGAGCTGCCAGAGGTGAGTGCACCCCCCCATCCAGCACCCCAAGCCCCCTCCCACGCCCCAACCCATGCCCCAAGGGTCCTCCCGGACCCAAACTCCCTCCCAGAGCCCAGGCCCCGCAGCCCCTCCCACGACCCTGCCCCTCCACACACACTCCAAACCCCTTCCTCTGAGTTAACCGGCATTTCTAATTTACCAGCACCCCCCGTTCCTCCAGCATGCCGGTTAAAAAAGCTTTTACTGTAGATTGTAGAAAGCAGATGGAGAAATGGAGTAGAAGATCAATTTTGGCACATGCTACTCATAGTGCTGGGGTTGAACTTCCTTCAGGAAAGTTCATGCTAGATGGGTGTGTCTTGAAAAAGTACTTAGTGGTAGTTGGATGCCACCAGTGGATGGATCTGGGAATTTGGAATTTAAATTGCACTTCATTTAACAATGTATTATGAACAAGTAAGAGCGGACTCCTTCTCACTAGTTTATCTCTATAGAAGGACGTAACTTTCACAGGGCTGAGTGATGGTAAACAGGGGCATTGTCCATCCATTTTCCAGGACAGCAATGTATAGATTTAAACTTGTTCCTGTTCAGACCACCTTACGCAATTTGCTTTGAAGAAGACTGTAAAATGAGATTAAAATCATAACATAAATTAAAACTTAAACTTTTACAATAGATAAACTTATCCTTTGGAAGAGGAGAATGTTAATTTACAGTTGGATAGTTGGTAAACTACAAAATAACTTACCTAACTTCTTAGGGCTGATAGGACAAAAGTGATATCACTTGGCAAGTTATATTTTTTTCTACAAAAGTTCTACTGAATATTTATACTGAGCTGTAATGCTTTTTCCTACTTAGCTCTGCTGAAATTAGCTGCTGAAATGGTTTAATAAAAAATGGCTCTATACATTTTAAACTTTGGTTCTTTCTAACAATTGTCTTGAAAATGGAATTAAGGTAGGTATTATAGGCAGTGCAGGTAGTGGTTCCTATTGTTGAGATTGCCCGATACTTTTCATTATAAGATGCTGTTTTCGGTATCCATAACTCTTCCAAACATAGCTATTTGGGCTGAAACTTTCCATGCAGGTATCCGACTAAGGTTGAACTTTTCCAAAAAGTTAAGTAAAATCTGTTCAGCTGTTCCTCAGAACAATGTTTGGGGGAAAAGAGGTTATTTTGCCATGTTAAATTCCTGTAACTGCCTTGTGCAAATACTCTAGTGCTACTGTGTTTTGAAGAAGGCACTTCAGATTTGGCAAGGGGTTGCACTGGTACCAGATGTGCCTTCTTTCATCCCTATGAAACCTGCCCAAATTTGGCCCTTAAAATTTTCTGAGAATCTCCTTCACACACTCTTAGTAGAGATTTCTTAGTTTGGCAGCTAAATTTGGTGAAGATCTTTACTAAAGGCAAGTCTACACTACAGTGCTGTATCAGCGCAGTTGCACGTCTGGTGAAGACACGTTATGCTGACGGGAGAGCGCTCTCCTGTCAGCATAATTACTCCACCTTGGCGAAAAGCGGAAACTATATTGGTGGGAGCGCGTCTCCTGCCAACATTGCGCCATGTGGACAGCACAAAACTTGCGTCGCTCGGGGAGAGGGGGGACTGTAGTGTAGACCTGCCCTGAGACTGCTCTATCCCAGGCCACAAGAGCTGAGAAGGCATTCCCTGTAATTCCTTTTTGTGGTAGCCAGGGACTCTCTGGTGCTGAGCACAGGAACCGAGGTTAGGGAGGCTTTCCTTTTGTTCTCAAAGCTCCTTCTGTTGGAGTGCAAACAGGAGGAGGAAGCAGGCTGACTGGAGTACAATTAACAAAAACTGTATCGCAATACATAAGGGGATTGAATTGAGGTTGCAGAGGCAACATTAATTCTGGCATTTCCTAATGTTTGAATGCTAGATTTTGCAACTGTAATGTTCTTTTAATGTATTTTTGTGTTTAGTATATTAGTGTACTACTTGTACAACATCTATTTTTAAAACTTCATTGGCATATTGGTTCTTCAGCTTTTTCTAGAAATGCTGGTAATGACAACCAGAGTTTTTAAAAATAAAGGCCAAGTACTGTACATTTCCATTCTACATAACTACTGCTTCCACACTACTCGTCACTTTTGGAAGTGAAGATGATAGATTTTGTTAATAACATTTCAGCACATCAACTAACTTGTTCTCTGGGCATTACTATTCAAACTTTTAAAAATAAGAATGAAATTAAATGAATGAAGCATAAGGGTTCTAGGCTCTGGCATATGAAACAGATAATAAAAGAAAAATGTCTGTCTCTAAATAGCTTCTGAGAAGAGAATAATCATCATTTGCAGTGGGGTGGACTGTACGCATGTACACACAATAGTATAATTTTCCATTCTGAAGTCTTCCTTTAAAACAAGTTCCTACACTTTCCTACTGAGGTACAGTACCTTACAATAGCTAGACAGAATTAGGCAACTTGTCAAAGCTCTCTAAGCCCTCTGCATATGGCTTCCAGAAACAGCTGGATTTTCATTTCTCCTTCCATTCAACAGGAGTCTCTTTCATGTCTGAAAATTGAAAACGCGTGTTTTTCAGTGTGGTGCATGGATGTGTGTGTGCCCTCTGGCACACCTGTTTCTAATTTCCTGACTTGAAAGCATAACCCATCAAAAGAAGTAGAAAAACAATTTCTTTCTGACACGCTGTTCAGAGGCCCTTGTGTTGCAGAAGGCCTTCCTTTGCTTTGCCATCTTGGTTCCATCGATAGAAGATTATTGTAAGATACAGAGCTCACATAATATGGGCTGTTCATCTTATGCTGTGCTGGGTTTTTTATACTCTTGTGGTTATTTCAAGCATTAGAATTCTACTAGTAAAGTTTTTTTGCATAGAAAAGACTGTAGTGTAGTTCCTAGTTTCTAACATGAAGCTTAAATTAGGAGCAATGCTCATAAGTAGTAATGGTTAATATAAACTGATCAGTGAGGTATAGTAACAGTTATTGTTTGGTGCAGCAGAGCAAATGTTTGTCATAGGAAATTAGTAACTTCAAATTTGTATGCACTTCAAAGTCATACCAGGTTTAATAACTGCAAGTCAAAGATGGTGACTGAATTTTGAAAACTGATAATTGGTTTATGTGAGAGTTGTACATGGGATAATAACTAATCATTCACCCACTACAGAGAATGTCTTTTAGCAAGCTATTCTGAAGAAACTGAGACACTTATTGCTTCCAGGTGATCATAGAATCATAGAATATCAGGGTTGGAAGGAACCTCAGGAGGTCATCTAGTCCAACCCCCTGCTCAAAGCAGGACCAATCCCCAACTAAATCATCCCAGTCAGGGCTTTGTCAAGCCTGACCTTAAAAACCTCTAAGGAAGGAGATTCCACCATCTCTCTAGGTAACCCATTCCAGTGCTTCACCACCCTCCTAGTGAAAAAGTTTTTCCTAATATCCAACCTAAACCTCCCCCACTGCAACTTGAGACCATTACTCCTTGTTCTGTCATCTGGTACCACTGAGAACAGTCTAGATCCATCCTCTTTGGAACCCCCTTTCAGGTAGTTGAAAGCAGCTATCAAATCCCCCCTCATTCTTCTCTTCTGCAGACTAAATAATCCTAGCTCCCTCAGCTTCTCCTCATAAGTCATTTGCTCCAGCCCCCTAATCATTTTTGTTGCCCTCCACTGGACTATTTCCAATTTTTCCATATCCTCCTTGTAGTATGGGGCCCAAAACTGGACAGAGTACTCCAGATGAGGCCTCACCAATGCCAAATAGAGGAATGATCACATCCCTCGATCTGCTGGCAATGCTCCTACTTATACAGCCCCAAATGCCCTGTTAGCCTTCTTGGCAACAAGGGCACACTGTTGAGTCATATCCAGCTTCTCGTCCACTGTAACCCCAGGTCCTTTTCTGCAGAACTGCTGCCTAGCCATTTGGTCCCTAGTCTGTAGCAGTGCATGGGATTCTTCCGTCCTAAGCGCAGGACTCTTCACTTGTCCTTGTTGAACCTTATCAGATTTCTTTTGGCCCAATCCTCTAATTTGTCTAGGTCCCTCTGTATCCTATCCCTACCCCTTCAGCGTATCTACCACTCCTCCCAGTTTAGTGTCATCTGCAAACTTGCTGAGGGTGCAATCCACGCCATACTCCAGATCATTAATGAAGATATTGAACAAAACTGGCCCCAGGACCGACCTTTGGGGCACTCCGCTTGATACCGGCTGCCAACTAGACATGGAGCCATTGATCACTACCCATTGAGCCCGACGATCTAGCCAGCTTTCTATCCACCTTATAGTCTATTCATTCAGGCCACGCTTCTTTAACTTGCTGGCAAGAATACCGTGGGAGATGAGGTATCAAAAGCTTTGCTAAAGTCAAGGAATAACATGTCCACTGCTTTCCTCTCATCCACAGAGTCATTTATCTCATCATAGAAGGCAATTAGGTTAGTCAGGCATGACTTGCCCTTGGTGAATCCATGCTGACTGTTCCTGATCACTTTCCTCTCCTCGAAGTGCTTCAAAATTGATTCCTTGAGGACCTGCTCCATGATTTTTCCAGGGACTGAGGTGAGGCTGACTGGCCTGTAGTTCCCTGAATCCTCCTCCTTCCATTTTTTTAAAGATAGGCACTACAGTAACCTTTTTCCAGTCATCCGGGACTTCCCCCGATCACCTGAAGTTTTCAAAGACCATGCTTATGTGGCCTACCTGTTTCTCAGCAAAGCAGTTGAAATTTCTACCAGTGCAACATTTCAGTCTTCTCTGTAACAGCTGTTCCATGATATATGCTCTACTCCAACATTATGCCACTGGAGTACATTGGCTCCATTTGTTGCCGTAAGTTAATAGGAACAGGGGATGAACCCTTAACAAGGCTTCTTAAGAGTGTAGGCGTAACAGTCACAACAGGCAAGCAACTAATAGTCAGTGGCTTGGAGCAGCGTAATGCATAGACAATACAGGATTGTAGCTCATGGACTCATTGTGTAAGTGGCTATGTGGCTCATTTGTCCAAAATTTCCTCATTTGTCTGCCAGTCTGTTCTTTGTGCATAGCTAACATAATTTGGCATGTACTAAAATACTTAATATGTATGAGTGAGCAAATTTTTAATCTTCTCCACAATAATTATCCTTTTGAAAATTTTTGGGTTCACTTGTATTTTGTTAGTGCATGAAGGCTTGATACATTTGTTTCTCTCCACTCGTTAGTTTATATTTCTTGGAACATTAAAGTGGATATGTGAAAAATGTGTCTGTGATCTTTGGTGATTAATTCTGGATGTAGATCCACACTAGCATGGTGTCCAATATAAATAGGAGTGGATATTTGACCCTTGGGATCTGTCCCACTTAGGATAAGATGGAGGAGGCCCTTTCTAATAGCTGCCTAACAGCTTACACTTAAGGGATGATCAAGAGACAATGCCGAAGTGAGTAGCTTTATTGGCTTGCTGCTTGCTGTCCTTAGGGAGCACCAAAACCCAGGTCTACACTTCAAATTTAGATTGACCTAGCTATGTACAGTAGAAACTCAGAGTTATGAACTAACCAATCACATACCTCAGGTAGCACCACGTACAGACACACACACACACACACACAGCACATACAGTACAGTGCTATGTTAAATGTAAACTACTAAAAAATTAAGGGAAAGTTTTAAAAAAAGATTTGACAAGGTAAGGAAACTGTTTCTGTGCTTGTTTCAATTAAGGTAAAAGATGGTTAAAAGCAGCATTTTTCTTCTCATAGTAAAGTTTCAAAACTTAAGTCAATGTTCAGTTGTAAATTTTTGAAAGAACAACCATAACATTTTGTTCACAGTTACAAACATTTCAGAGTTACGAACAACCTCCATTCCCAAGGTGTTCATAACTCTGAGGTTCTACTATAGTTAAGCCGATTTAGCCTCTGAGGTTGACGTGGGTAAGATTCTTCTGTCGACCTAGCTACTGCTGCTTATGGAGGTGGATTAACTACATCAATGAAAAAATCCCTTCCATCGAGGTAGGAAGTGTCTGTACTATGGTGCTACAGCAGCATAGCTGCAGCACCTCTAGTGCAGATATATCTGTAGGTTTGGAAAGGGTGGAGCAGACAGTAAAGATGGAGACTCTTGGATGAAGGAGGGTATGGGCTTGCTAGGAGGATGCAAGTTTTTGTCCTGTTCCATTCCTGTAACTTAGGAGGAAAGCCTATATGACTGCTTGTGGTAAAGCTTAAGTTTAGATGACACTAAATATGCATGTAGGCTGTTGTTTTAAAATGCCTTTTTTCCTCTAATGCTTTGTTCAGACTATTAAATAAAAATGCTGTGTTTTAAGAAGCGTGTTGTCAGTATCGCAGATTTCGGAAGGGAGGAAATGCATGTTTGAAACCCAGTCGAACCTGCAGGGTAATAACTGGTTTGCACAATGTACCCGGATCTTGGTCTCCGTAGAGAAGACTCATGAGGTTCCATCAAGAAACAAGCAAGAGTAAGGGGCCGTACACCTGAGTGGGGTGGGGAATACACCCAGATCTGAAAGGGGGCAGACCTGTAACCATGGCAAGCTGATATGGGTTTCTAATATGAAAGACACTACATTACATATGGCAGTGACTTTAACTTGGAATGACTGAGCTAAAGCTCTAGTGACTGATCAGCCTTTTTATACTAAAATCTACAGAGATTAAGTGATGCTACAGGTCCTTCTTAAATATCTCCCTAAGGTAGTTATAGTGTTGCACTGTAATCATCCTACCAACACTATACCTGCATGTTCAGTCTGGTGAAACCCTTCTTCACAAAAAATCCCTTGTATTTTATCTGAAGAAACTTAAAAAATCTGACTTAAAGGTTTATTTGAAACTGTCTCCAAGAGAGACATGTAATTATTTTTGGTTGCATCTTTTTGTTATAGCCTTGCAGACCTACAGCTTATGGTTGATTTTAAGGGCTGTTCTCTAAGGTAAGAATACTAAATGGTTCAGATTCTTTCTGTATAACATCTCTAAGATACAGGCCTTGGCTACACTTGCAGCTGTACAGCGCTGTGAGTTAAACCTGCCTTCGTACAGCTGAGTAGGGAAAGCGCTGCAGTCTGTCCACATTGACAGCTGCCAGTGCACTGTCGTGGCCACATTTGCGGCAATTGCAGCGCCATTGGGAGCGGTGCATTATGGGCAGCTATCCCACAGGGCACCTCTTCCCATTCTGGAGCCGTGGGTTGTGGGAAGGAGGCGTGGGTGCGGGGGATTCTGGGTCCTGTCCCAACGCCCCGTGATACATCTCTTCGCATCCCAGAAATCCCTTTGTTTCCGTCCACCTTTGGCGCCATCTTTCAATGGTTTGTGTGCAGCGCGATCTGTCTGCAGGAAATGGAACCTGAACTGCTGAGGCGTATGCTGACGAGTCTCGCCAGCACGTCACATTTGGCTGTCGAACTATTCCTTAAGATCCAAAGTGACAGTGAGAGTGAGGAGTCAGACGATGTTATCGAGCCACGTAACGTGTACGACACGAAATTGCTTGTGGCATTCACGGACATGCTCAGCACCGTGGAACGCCGCTTTTGGGCTTGGGAAACAAGCACTGAGTGGTAGGATCACATCGTCATGGAAGTCTGGGATGACGAGCAGTGGCTGCAGAACTTTCGGATGAGAAAAGCCACTTTCATGGGACTGTGTGAGGAGCTTGCCCCCACCCTGCGGCGCAAGCACACGAGATTGAGAGCTGCCCTGCCAATGGAGAAGCGGGTGGCTATTGCAATCTGGAAGCTGGCAACTCAGACAGCTACCGGTCAGTCGCAAACGAGTTTGGAGTGGGAAAGTCGACCGTTGGAATCGTGTTGATGCAAGTTTGCAAGGCCATTAATCGCATCCTACTCAGAAGAACCGTGACTCTGGGTAATGTGCAGGACATAGTGGATGGCTTTGCACAAATGGGTTTCCCTAACTGTGGAGGGGCGATAGATGGGACGCACATTCCTATTCTGGCACCACCCCACCTAGCATCCGAGTACGTTAATCGGAAGGGGTATTTCTCTATGGTTCTCCAGGCACTTGTGGATCACCGTGGGCGTTTCATTGACATTAACACAGGCTGGCCAGGAAAGGTGCATGACACACGCATCTTTCGGAACACTTGGCTGTTCAGGAAGCTGCAGGCCGGGACTTTTTCCCCAGAGCGGAAGATCACAGTAGGGGAAGTTGAAATGCCCATTGTGATCATTGGAGATCCCGCTTACCCGTTAATGCCATGGCTCATGAAACCCTACACAGGGAGCCTTGACAGCAGCAAGGAACGGTTCAACTACAGGCTGAGCCGGTGCCGAATGATTGTGGAGTGTGCCTTTGGCTGTTTAAAGGGCCGCTGGCGATCTCTGTATGGGAAGCTGGACTTGGCCGAACACAGCATCCCCGCGGTTATATCCGCATGCTGTACCCTCCATATTTGTGAAGGGAAGGGTGAAAGCTTCACTCAGGCATGGACCTCCGAGGTTGAACACCTGGAGGCTGAATTTGCACAGCCAGAGAGCAGGGCTGTTACAGAGGCCCAGCGTGGGGCTGCAAGGATTAGGGATGCCTCGAGGGAGCAATTTGAGGCTGAAAACCAGCAGTGATATCTGGTGCCCTGCACGGGAGTGAAGTGCAGTAGTTCCAATCTTTAGGAATCAGTGTTTGCTAAGCAGACTTGCAGTGCCTGTTTATTTCCTGGGCTAAGGAATCTTTTACTTTATGCAATAATAAAGAATGTTTTCAAAGCCAAAAAATCCATTTATTGAAAAGAAAATGTATTTATTGAAGAGAAACACAACTGCTTGGGAATCAGAAAGGGCAAGGGGGTGGAGTGGGGAACAGTACAATCACAGATTCGCGTATGTCCTGTCTGGTGTGCTGTGCAGTGAGTGCTGCACTTCAGGATAGCTATACTGTGTGGTGATGGGAGTTGAGTGCAGAGGATAAGGGTTGTGGTTTTCAGGGCTGGGTGGTGAAGATACTGGTGTTGGAGGCAGCTGGTGGCGTGAAGAACCCGAAAGTTGGGGAAAGTGGGTTGGAGGTAACAGTGGGGCACAAGGGAAAGAGTTTTGGGACAAGGGCTGGGGGGCGGGAGGCGTTTGCATTTGCAGTACTGCTCCTTCTGCATGGCTACGAGCTCCTGGATAGCGTCTGCTTGGCGCTCCAGGATGCTTATGAGCCGATCCATGCTTTGCTGCCGGTGCTCCGTGCTTTGCCACCGGTGCGCTGCGTTTTCCTGGCGGATCCTGCTTTCTCTCTCCCTCCAGTTCTGTGCTTTTTCATTCTCTTTAATAGCTTGCCGCATCACTTCTTGCAGCATGTCTTTTTTGGTTTTTCGTGGTCTCTTCCTGAGTCTTTGCAGTCTCTGAGCAGGCGATAAGAGGGACGGCTGAGCTCTCAAGGTTGTTGCAGCTGTATAGGCAAAATGCAACATTTAACAGAGGCAGCATTGTTTATACCAGACAGAGTAATGATTTCCCCCGCGCTTAAGGAGGGCACACACAGGGTCTACACAATAGCATAATTTTCCCGTCCCAAACAGAGCACACACAACCCACAGGAGCCTCAAAATGGTGAGTAAGGGGGACTGATTGTTTCAGGGCTGTACTGCCCTCTGGGTTTCTGTGCCTTGGGGAGAGCCAACAGCTGCAGGGGGCACCTACACTGAACACTGACCCAACATTTTCCACAGGAGTTCGTCCTGGACGATATCTCGATGCTGAGGGTGACCTGGGAAGCAAGGGAGGGTCTTCTACTGCAATGTGGCTTCCGCCCTGGCCCATATGCAGCTTGCCTGTGTGCAGCAATGGTCCCCCGGCCCCTCGCGGCACAGTGGCGCGGACACGTTAGCCTGGCTGGGACAAGGACCACGGTGGCTCTCCCGATAAACCTGCCCAAGCGCATTGCACACGTTCTGGATGAGACATTCGAAGAGATTACCGAGGCCGATTACCGCAATGTGATAAACCACATCAATGCACTATTCAGCATCTAGGCAGGCATGCCTAACCCTCCTCTCCCAAAGAGCCCGCACCGAAAAAATGCCTTCCCGAAAAAAAACAACCGCTTACCGGGAACCTGCTCTTCTGTTTGTCCTCCACCAAGTACCGGCCGCTGCGACTGGCTACCTTCCTCCTGGCTCGAGAAGAGCTCCTGGCTGCATGGCTCCAGGGATTCCGGGGTGTCTCCATCCGGCCCACCACCATCACTCCTGTTTTCCTCCTCCTCCCCCTCCCCACACTGGCTCTGAAGCACTCCATGGTGGTGCTCGGAGTGGAGGTGGGGTTAACCCCAAGTATCGCATCCAGCTCTTTGTAGAATCGGCAGGTCGCGGGGGAAGCACCCGAGCGGCCGTTTGCGTCGCGGGCTTTGCGGTAGGCACTCCGCAGCTCCTTCACTTTAATCCTGCACTGCAGGGCGTCCCGGTCATGGCCCCTTTCCATCATGTCCTTTGATACCTTCCCGAAGGTATCGTAATTCCTACGGCTGGAGCGCAGCTGGGACTGGACAGCTTCCTCCCCCCAAACACTGATGAGGTCCAGCAACTCGCCATTGCTCAATGCTGGGGCTCGCTTGGCGCGTGGAGGCATGGTCACCTGCAAAGATTCACTGATAGCACTCCACGCCACGCCTGGCTGAGCAAACAGGAAGGGGATTTTTAAAATTCCCAGGGAATTTTAAGGGCGGGTCACATGGTTGGTTACCTGAGGCCAGGGCAGTAGAGTTTGAACTGATGACCAGAGTGGCTAGAACAGGCATTGTGGGATATTGCCGAATAATTCTGGAGGCCAGTCACAGCGCATTGGGCGGCCACACTGGCGCTGCAGCGCTGCAGCGGCGGCGCAATACACGGTATTCCTCTTGGGGAGGTGGAGTACATACAGCGGTGTATCCAGGGAGATACAGCGCTGTAAGTGCCTTGCCAGTGTGGACGGGGAGTGAGTTACAGCATTGGGGGAGGCTTTATTGCGCTGTAACTCGCAAGTGTAGCCAAGGCCACAGTCTTTCCTATGATACACAGTGTTAACTCTCATCCAGGCTTTTGTCATTTCATGTCTCAAATTACTGGAACATCCTTTTCCCTGCACACCTTGACAAATACAATCTTGCCTAACCCAGCCATTCAGAATGCTGCTACAAAGATCACTTTATTAGCCCATCACTTTGACTGTCACTCCTCTCTTTGATTCCCTTCAGTGACTCCCTCTTTACTGTGTCAAGCAAACAATTTGTAAGCACCTAGAAGATAATTGGGTGATAAGTAATAACTATCATGGATTTGTCAAGAACAAATTAGGTCAGACCAACCTAATTTCCTTCTTTGACAGGTCTACTGTCATAGTGGATGAGGGGGAGCAGTAGATAGGATATATCTTGATTATGATGAAGACTTTTGACATAGTCTGACATGACATTCTCATAAGCAAACTAGGGAAATATGGTCTATATAAACTTAATGTAAAGTGGGTGCTTAACTGGTTGAAAGACAATACTCAAAGTAGTTTCTGTCATACTGGCAGGATCTATCTCGTGTGGTTCTGCATAGGTCTGTCCTGGGCCTGGTACTAGTTAATGTTTTTTATTAATGATTTGGAAAATGAAATGGGGAGGGGGTATGCTTATAAAATTTGTAGATGACACCAAACTGGAGTGGGTGGAGGAGTGCTTTGCAAGCCCTGTTGGGCATGTCTATACAGCAAATAAAAACCCGCAGCTGGCCCATCCCAGCCGACTCTGGCTCACAGGGCTCAGGCTGTGGGGCTGTTTCATTGCTGTGTAGACTTCCGGGCTTGGGCTGGAGCCTGGAAGTCTACATAGCAATAAAACAGCCCCACAGCCTGAGCTCCACAAGCCTGAGCTGGCTGGCATGGGTCAGCTGCGGGTTTTTCTTTGATGTGTAGACATACACTTAGAGACCAGGATTAGAATTCAAGACAACCTTGACAAATTGGAGACTTGGTCTGAAATCAACCGAATGAAATTCAATAAAGAAAAGTGCAAAGTACTGTGCTTAGGAAGGAAAAATCAAATACAAAATGGAGAATAACTGGCTAGGCTGTAGTACAGTTATAAAGGATCTGGGGTTATAGTGGGTCACAAATTGAATGTGAACAAATAATGCGATGCAGGTGTCAAAAATATTTAAAAAGAGAATATCAATCTGGAGTATATTAACTGGAGCATAGTATGTAAGACACAGGAGGTTATTGTCCCGTTTTACTAAGCACTGGTGTTGCCTTAGCTGGCGTATTGTGTCTAGTTTTGGCTGCCACACTTTAAGAAAGAAGTGGACAAATTGGAAAGAGTCCGGAGGAGAGCAGCAAAAATGATAAATGGTTTAGAAAACCTGACCTATGAGGAAAGGTTAAAAAAACTAGACATGTTTAGTCTTAAGAGAAAAAGACTGAGGGGGGACCGAAGTCTTCAAATATGATAAGGCCTGTTATAAAGAGGATGATGATCAGTTCTCTATGTCCACTGAAGGTAGGATAAGAAGTAATTGCCTTAATCTATAGCAAGGGAGATTTAAATTAGCTATTGGGAGAAACTTTCTACCTTTAAGGATAGTTAAATATTGGAATAGGCTTCCAAGGGAAGTTATGGAATTCCCATCATTGAAGGTTTTTAAGAGCAGGTTACACAAACATCTGTCAAGGATAGCCTTAGTCCTGCCTCAGCATGGGCGGGGAGGTGGACTAAATGACCTCACTAGGTCCCTTCCAGCTCTCCCTATGTTTCTATGATTCTATAAGCTGCTTGTTTTCACTTTCAGGGTCATTCATACCTGTTCTCACTCTGCCTATCATCTCTCACATGCTATTGAGATATGAACTCCCATCTCTAATTGGCCCATGATACAACTTTCATTGTCCACTTGTTAAATTTTCAAACAAGAATTTTTGTGCTTTCTCCCATGCTGCACTCCACACTTGGCGGCGCTCCCAGTAAACATCCGCAAAACTACGTCATTATCCTCCTTCAAATCTCTCAAGAATTAGAACTGTTTGGGCAGAGAGTTTTTGCTGGTTATTGTTTGGAGGTTTGTGTCTGCGTGGGAGAGGAGGGGAGAACCACATAGGAGCAGAGAGAAGTAAGTTCCATATGCAGCACGAACATTCAGTGGGAGCGTGGCCCTGCAAAAAGCTAAAAGAGAATGCTTTTGGACTAAGTGCTGTCTGAAAGGTGCTTGGAGCTGTGATTGGAGAAACTATCTCCTGTTTATTTCCTGCTGTATTCAGGGAAACAAGACTTTGTACTTTCTCTGCAAGTAACAGGATTGCATCAAAGATAACTGAATCCATCATCAAAATAATTTCAAAGTCATGAATTTTGGATAGCCACTTGAGCCAAAAAGAGGCAACAGACACGTTCTCTAGGCTCTCACCTTTGCTTAAATTTTTGTCTATATATCAGATTCAGGATTATGTCTAACAGTTCTAACTCTAATAGATGGCTTTTTCCATCTCCTACCAACTTTCTCGGGGTAGTGTTTGTTTCCTCTGATTGGTTCAGTGAGAGCTCTTATCTTATATGTTAAACACAAACTGGCAGAAGATATTAAGACCTCACAAATAAAAAAATACGGGATTTTAACCTGGCATATAAACTAATTGCCAATGACAGTTAATTCTTTCTACACTTTTATCTTAGCGATGTAGGCTGGTATTTTCAAAGGATCCTGGGCAAATGAAGTACCCAAATCCCATTGAAGATAGCTGTTTCTCCAGGATTTGGGAGCAATCACAACTATATTTTTAGAGAAGAGGAAATTACTTATCTATAACTGCTGTTCTCTGAAGATCTATGTTGTGATTGCTAATTTCATTGCTCTCCCCAGAGAGGTTTGAGGGTTGTGTTAACGTTTTCTCATTGTGTGCTTTTTTTTTTAAGGGCCATATTTTCCTCTTGCTGATAGAGTTCCTGATGTCTGGAGCACATGTGTATATTCCACTTCAGGAATGATAGGAGATGCTCTTTGCTGAAAAAAAAATAGATTCAGAATGGGAGTTCTTCCCTCATTTATATGTGAAATTCTAATGAAATCCAGTAGCGTTGCATGCATGTAAATCACTGAAGAGTGTGGCCAATTATAGAGTTTTGGAAATATAATTGCACGTTCTTGTGAATTTAGTAATTTGTGCTTTGAGATTAAATGTAATAATTTAATCTTTTTTATAATTTCCTTTATAATTTTAATTTTTCATTCACTGCCAATTGATAAAATTATTCAAATGTAGTTTGTATGACAGCTTTTAATACCATAAATTTAGGCTGGCCTTGAAACACAAACTAGTAAGTCATGGCCATTCACTGCTAAAACTAGCAGGTTTCATCTTGAAGGTAATAATATTAATTTCTCTTTGGAAGTAAGATTGAAAGAAGCAGGCACAATTCAGTTGTCATGTTAGGTCAGCCTACATGTGTGTTCAGGATGTAGAGCCTGGTTTTATTGCATTACTGTGTTATATTTGTCTTCAGTATTGTCTCAATCAATTCTAGTATTTGCCATTATTGTAAACTTTTGAAAATCTTTCTTAATTAATTTCCATTTGTGTCTGTAGCAGAATGTTTAAAAGACGGAATACTAATGAAAAGGGAAACAGGAAAATCCATATTTAGCTGGAAAAAAATAACCCCCAAGAAATACTTAAACATATGTGGAATGTATGTTTTATTGGTTACAGAAAACTGTCACAGGTTTGTGGTATTGCAAGGCTGCTTAGTTAACTTTCCTGCCATAAAGAACGGTACTTGCACAGGTCTCCCACATGGCTGCCATTGCGGTTCTTATGGGATCTGTGTTAAGTCTGCCTAGCGGAGATTATTCTAACAGAAGCGTCTTTGGAAGATGGGGAACGAGAAGTCTGCATTAATGATCAGTGCATGCAATGTTTTAGATGTGAAAATCAAGCTGTACAATATACTATGTGTATTCAACAAGATAGGGTCATGTACATAGCAAAAACCAAAAAGCCAGGTTACGTGTTTTATTTTTACTGTAAAAGTCCCATGTCTGACTATTAGAATGAGTACAATATCTTCTAAGACAAAGCCACGTCAGTCCATCCACAGGAATTACATTAGTAGAATCTTGCTACACCTGAATCTTAAATAAGAAACCCCATGGACTTTCAGCTTAACAGTAAACATTGACATCTGCAGCCACTAAAAATGAAGAAGAATATTCTAAGATTGCAAGTATCAGAGGGGTAGCCGTGTTAGTCTGGATCTGTAAAAAGCAACAGAGAGTCCTGTGGCACTTTTAAGACTAACAGATGTATTGGAGCATAAGCTTTCATGGGTGAATGCCATTACATGCATCCGACGAAGTGGGCATTCACCCACGAAAGCTTATGCTCCAATACATCTGTTAGTCTTAAAAGTGCCACAGGACTCTCTATAGATTGCAAGTATCCCAAGACCTAAATATAATAGCAGATATATACCAAAGCTTACAGAAATGAGTCAGACTTTCTTAATTCAAATCTCTAAAGGGTTTGAACAGATTATTTGTAGTTTATATCTTGATACATAAATGACAAACTGACTACTCCAGGAGGAGCGAATAAGAAAAACAACTTAATGAGGTTATAGGTTTGCAGGGATATCTAGATGGGGTCTATTTAAGAATCTAGAGAGAATTTCAGTGTTCTCCAAAAATGAGGGAAAGGTGTTTCGCTTTCTCAGGCCCTATAAATATTAAAAATATTGACAAAAGTCAGAACTTCTATCTCACTTTGTATAGCTAGCTATTAACTTTCAGAGAAACTCCCTTTTAAAAATAATACAATGGGATAATCCAAGGCACTTCCTGTGTCACACAATCACCTTTGATACTTTCCAAATGATCTTCAAGCATAAGAGGCTTTTTCAGAAGGGGGTTAGGAAGCTCTCAGATTTGAGTATAACACATAGCTTTATTAATTGGGATTGGGCAAACTTTAAAAGGCATTCATTCTCCTCAAGCCTATCTGTTTTGTTTATTTAGCGTTTTTAGGGCAAAACAAAGGCACTGTGGACTAGTGGATGCTCTTGGAGCGTAATTTCTTATAACCACTCTCCTGCCACATGAACTCCTGCCTTGTTGACTCATTTGTCACTGGACCTAATTCCTGCTCAGTATCTGTGGGAGCCTTTAGGTGGTCACATTTTAAAGCTTTTCTCCACAACTACAAGGACTAGAATTTTTTTTTTAAAGGCAAGCAGAGATTCTCTCCTAATCACATGAGTCCAGGAGCTAGAGCTTTAAGAAAAAAGCTCATTGCAAGACTCATGATAAGAATCATAACAGTTAACAATAGGGAGAGGCAGAAATGTCTAGATCACTACCCGGTGTTGCCATATGTGAGTAAGAGGGTTATGCTCTAGGCAACATCTCTGTTAGTCCTCACAGTTGGATCGCTGTGGTGAGTCCTCGAGGTCTGTAACCATGGGGGACCTCACCTAGAGTGGTCCCAACCGTAAATATCTATCTAAGAGTTGTCTCAGTTCTCCAAATCAGGAAATATAAGGTTGCAATGAGGAAAGCTAAGAAAGCAGCAAAAAATAAGTGCATGTTGGCTAGATCATGAGACTTTAGTTTGGGGACTGGATATGGTTGAAGGAAGGGATCTCTCCAGGCAGGAAAGTGAATGGATATAGGGAGAAACTAAACACTTCTCATCTTTAGCAAATTTCTAACTTAAAAAGTGTTCTAAACTTGTATCAAAATGCTAGTCAAAGTCTGTCCTCTGAATTTCATTAATCAAGCCCAGAGGAAGGTTCATCTCATGGGCTACTGTTCTTGCAAAGGCAATGCTAACTCTACTAACAGTGACTCTCAGGGGAACGTGACAAGTCTTGAACTGTCCATATTTTCTGTGACTTAGGGAAATACCAAGAAGTTTGTGGGTGAAAGGTTGAGGGGGGATTTCAGTTAGGATATGAAAACCGATTAATGCTACACAGGTTTAGTAGTGTTTGGAAAATGAATGGATTATACTGTGACCCAGTTTTTCTTGGTAAAGGGTGCTATAAGCTGTTCTAACTTTAACATTCGAGCCACTGAATTTTGCAATGAGAGCTTTTCACTATGCTAGGATTCCCCCCTCCCCAAAGAGATGTGAGGGCTGTGCTGTGCTACGTACTATAGTCCACAATTCCCTTCTTAACTAGTGTTTGACTGTGAACTAAGAAAAACACCAAAAATCATAGGGACAGGTCAGAATTATGGTGCTGTGCTGGGATCCTTGTGGATAATGCCAGGCTTCTGGAATGCCACTGGGAGGACACATTGCTCTTTTGCCTTACCCTTGGCACTTAGTTATAGCCTGAAACAGAGCATGAATACATAGAATTGGGTAATGATGCTGGTGCTTCCCCGACCCTTCACAGCATGCTCTATTCCACAAACTAAACTCCATTGCTAAATCTGCATCGGCAATGGGGAGCCCAAAGTTCTGCTCTGACAGACTCTATTGGCAGTTTTTCAGTTGCACACTTTTTACATACTTGCTAAACTGCAAAATTGAGTAATCGATGGTTGGTAGGTTTAAAATGATCCCACTGTAAACTGGCTTGTCACTATTTTGACTTCCTTTCCATTATGATGCTGAACTAAAGTAAACTTCAATTTCCTGAAGTTTCCATGTGCCAGAAACAGTTACATTAGTCTGTGATAATACATAAACTTAAAAATGATTGTAATGTGAAACAGTGGAGCACACAAACAAGACTTATCTTTTTATCAGAAACTGATAATCAGTTGCACATTAAGATTACTTATTTATTTTGGAAACCTGCTGAAGTATGTTTGAGTCATTGCAATATACATAAACTTAACTTCCACAGAAATGAGCTGATATTGATGGCTAGATTACAGGTGAGCGAAGCACAAATTTGAACCCAAAACATTTATACTGTAAGATCTAGAAAAGATTAGAAGATTCTCCACCACATCGCTTATTTCATCTGTAGCTCCTGCATTAGTCTTTTATACATAATAGTTTCCAGGTTTGGGTCGAGAAGGAGACAGTGCAAAGCCTGCAATAATACATGATCTAATACTTATCAGCTTCCCCATTTTGTTACTTTCTATAGCCCTCAAAATTCTAAGTAATCCATCCCCAAAGTAATATAGTAAATCCTTTCCCCAACCTTTGCCCTGTCAAAGAGTAGGTGATGTATTGTATAATAAATTCTCCTGTTGAAAAATAGATGTTGCTGTATTGAAAACTGAAGTAACAAATGTTTCCTTTTAAAATTGGGAAAATATTCTTCTCATTACTTATCTGTCCCTACAGACTGCTAGCATGTGATGTGTTGAAAGATTTCCAAATGCACTACTAGCAACACTCTGTAAGTTTACTGCTTTATTAATAGGTTGACATGAATGCTAAAAAAAAAAAAATCACTGTTAATCCCTGGGGATGTGTGGTATGGTGGTAGTATTGAAAGTTGGTTTTCCTTGTAGTTGATCCTCGATCTCTCCAAATTCAGATTTCCCAGGAATGTCAGTGGGCTGCACATGTCCTATAACCCACTTTCAGTTTTCCATCTCTCTCAGCCTTTTGTAACAAACTTAATGTGTCGGAGCTCTTTAAGAAAGTCATTCTCAAGGGAAATAATGATCTTATACATCTTGTTTAAAGATGGTTAATCTCATTTTGAGGCCTGTTTTAGGAGTTGCATCAAAATCTTGAATTAGTAAACATCTGCTTGCACTCAAAAAGTTGGAGACACATGGGCTTGTCTTGGTGATTTTTCTAATTACTTTACTCAGTCTCAGATTTGTACTTTTTTGCATCATATGGCTTAAATGTGTGTGTGTTTTTTTAAAAAAAAGCTTCAGACCATTTTGCCTAAGAAAAGGAGTAAAGTTACTCTTCCATCACTCATTTTACTGCAGCATCTGGTTTTTTGGGTTTTATTATAGTTTGTTGTAAAAGCACTACCTTTTGCAATGATAAAATATTCATTAGTAACCTTCTCTAATTTGATTTCAAATAATTATTCAAACTACTAGTCACACATAAACAGATAGTTGTGGGCTCAGTTTTCCTTAATTGGGGTTGATTGCATTTGTCACCAGATAAGAATAGTCAGAGTTTGTTTAGAGAATTAAAAAAAAAAACCTCTACGAAGAATAACAAAGGAAGTTGTTGAGGAAGAAATTTCAGCGAAGGATTAGAAATTATTACTTATGTTTTAACAGAAATTTTAGGATTTCTTCTATTTTAAGAGCAGGATACAGGAGAAACTGTTCAAAATCTTGTTTCTTTCTCCCTTTTTCTACTGTTACTAAATATGGGTACCCAAACTGTGACCTGTGGACAAAATGCATTCTGTAGCACCCCCATGGATTTTCCATGTCTTTTTATACTGTACTGTATCTTGCATACATATGGGAGAATATCTCAGTTCCATTTTGGGCAGGGGCTTTCTGGCATGGGAAGTAACATGGCAATGTTAGAATGGTCTCACGAATAACTGCTTGTAGCAGAGTATATCAGTTCATATTGTATTATCATAGTGAGGGATGCTGCTTGCGCCTTTTCTGTTTTCTGGGAACCTTGCATTTTAAGGTTGATTAAGAAGTTGACAGGATTCATGGAAGTGTTTCCCCCTTCCTTCCCCTTGTGCTCTCAAGAGTTGCCTCCTTGTACTATGTAACCTATGTATTTAAATTGCTAAGGCTAAAGTATATCATATCACAGGACATTTTTAAACCCATTTTTCTTACATTCAATCCATATCCAATTATAACAGACTTTTCATATGAGCAACAGTTAATTTGCATTTTATTTGCTCTAAATTATGCAAATTAAGTGTGTGTATTTCTGCAGGGCTATTAATGTTACTCCTGTGGGAATTTTGCGTCACTGTGCACACGCAGAATTCATATCCCTTCACAGAATTTCTTTCCCGCAGAAAATGCCCCATTGCCCCTGCACTCAGAACCCCACAACAAGCCCCTGTGCATCCAGATCCCTCACTGAGCCACCTGCACCCAGATTGCCCCACACAGGATCCTGTCACCCCATACCTGGATCCCCTTCACACTTGGATCCTGCTGGGCAGAGCCTTTCTGCCCACACCTGGTGCAGAGGGGCAGGATCCCAGGGTGTTTCTGGGGCAGGCCCAGCCCTTGCGCTGTCAGGGTCAGGTGCAGCCTCACCGCCGAATCTCTGTCCCAGGAGGGAGTGGGGGGAAGCTGTAGGATGATCTCCCACCTCTGTGCAGCCAGTGGCCTGTGCTTCCCACTGCCATACTGGAGCCTCCACATTTATTTATTGACAAATAAAATGTGCAGAATTTTGCAGAATTTTTATTTTTTTAGTGAGGACTTCCCTCAGGAGTATAATTTGCATGGGTAATGCTCTTCTGCCACAGCTCAATCTGAAGGTCTGATCCAGCAAACTTTTATCAGTGAATTATGTACAGTTGTATTCTCTGTGTTATAAAAGGGTTTTGCAGCGTAGGGCCCTATATTTAAGATGTCCCTTGATGAATGAGAGTAAAAAAAAAGAAATGGAGTGAAATGTGTACAAGGTTTTCAACAATCATGTAATGTGACTAGTTTTGACTACTAAAGAATACATCATGAGAATGCCGTAACTCTTTGAAATCTTGCTTTTTGTTTACAGTCTCTGAAGAGAAGAATAGGGCATGTAGCTTCTGTGTTTAAGGGAGGGTGATGGTGCGACAAATTGCAACAGGACAGGGAGTTCTAGGAGTAGATTGCCACATCAAAGGAGGCATGAAGATGGCAGTGGGACGGAAACTAGTGAGGCTTGGGCAGAGGATAAGGAGGAAGGGACAAAAGAGGAGCAACAAGGTGAAATCAGAACTATTGAAGGTTTTGAAGGGGAGAATACGAAGGGATTTTCAAAGGCACCAGGTGTTTTCAGAGCAGCAGGTAGGTGACTTTTCTAAATTGGGTTGCCCTCTCGGGGTCTCTGCTAGATTACCATGTGGTTTCACATATTAGTTCGGGCATATCTGGATATGTTGTACATAGTACTTCAGGAGAATAACTTGCATTGACTCATTTATAATCTGCGCTTTTACTGGTTTTATAAAACAGATGACACAAATTCAATGGATCTAGAGAGTGCAGTCATCTAAGGGTATGTCTATGCTGAAGCTGGGAGCATGTGGGTAGATAAATGTGTTAGCTCTCCTAAAGATGGCAGTATAGCCAGGGGGAGCATGAGTGGCGGCTCAGAATAGCCTCCCAACTACGTACCATGGGGGTCTGGCCAGGATTGTACTCAGGTAGCTAGTTTGAGCTATCCACCTGTTCTACCCCGGTAACACTGCTATTTTTAGTGCACTAGCTCAAGCAGAGCTAGCGCGTCTGTCTACCTGCTCTGGTAAGCACCCTCCCAGCTGCAGTATAGACATACTCTTTATCTGTACTCTGAGGAAAACTGTATTGGCGAACCAATGTCTTTTTTCCTCTGTTGCTACGAGGATTCTCAAGACACTCCCTCAAATTCCCCACCCCCACCCTCCCATTCTGACCTTCCATCATGCTGAACTTACTTCTTTTTAAAGAAGGTAGACATAACTTTGTTCAGGACTAATCAGTGCTAGCTTGAGTTGGTTTTAAATGTCATTAGAAATTGCCCCGAGAATCGCCTTTGTACTCCTGGGTCTTGTCAGTCTAGGAAGGAATGACTGACTGACTGCAGCAGTGAAACTTCCACTGGGCTGGCCAAGGGATCATATTTTTCCTCTTAAATGGATGAAGACTGCATTCAGGTCTGTTATCTGAGGTTCTGACTAAGGATTCAAGCTTCTTAGATAGAAAGTGAACAGCCATGACTAGTACCTTCCCTATTAGCACTTGCTTTGGGTCATGGTGTAGAAGGTAGAAATGAGGCTACTAGAAGTAAAGTGAGTTGGGGATTAACAAAATAATACTGTTCAGAAGAAGCACAGTTATTTGTTACCAGTTCTGTAAGCACCCTTTCCAAGTTAAGAGTTTGCAGGTAATATAGAATTGTTTCTGGATACCAAATAAACTAATAAAATAGAGGTTCTCTGACTGTGGCCTAGTCTACACTACAAAATGTTTCCCAGTAGAGCTGTACTAGTATATAACCTTCCTAGTGCACTCACTTTATACCAGCAAAGTGCTTTTGTTAGCATAGCTTTTATCGGTTTGGCAAACAAAATAAGGTATACCGGCAAAAGCTAATATATGCTAATATAACTGAATCTACACTAGGGCTTTTGCCAGGGTAGAAATGTCACACACACAAAATCTCAAGCCTAAGCAACACTACTATACCGGCAAAAGTTTCTAGCGTAGACCTGGCCTATATGACTCCACATTCAAGCAATCTAGTTACTTTCCATGAAATTAGTACTTCAGTTTGTTTAAAGACTTGTTGGAAACACCTCTATCAAATTGTCTGAAATATCTCTCAGTGGAGTTTCTCCTATACTAAATTTCTTTTCCATGTTTTGCTAGTAATGCCTAATGAGTTGAGTTCTTTAAAATCTGCATTAATGTATCTGAAGTTTGTCTGTTTGGCTAAACAAGAAGCCAAGAATAGGGGCTGTATGGCTCACTTAAAGGAAACATGCTGGAAGGCTGGCACTACATGTGTACTTTCTGAGCTGCCAGGACTGGAGCACTATAATGGAGTTACAGGCCTTATTTCCAGGCTAACATTTGCTACAAATTACCCCTCTCACTGTTACTTCCACAGTGGAGGAAAGACCAGAAGACCACTGGTTTTGTATTGATCTGTTTTAAATGTTAAAATTTTTGAAGTTTAAAAATACTCTAAGTCTCTTTAAATTACTGCAGCCTATCTTTTGAATGTACAAGCCAGAGTGAACTAGACACTATTCTTATCTCTGGATATTCAGGCTAATTTGTGTATTCAGTGTTGTATACAGAAATAGGATTGTGCTGATGTACTCCTAGGGAGCAGATCTGTTGAGTAAGAATACTCCATTTTCAGTCTCTTTTTGGAATAGAATCACAGACTAAAAATGTGAATGAAATATAAACCAGTGCACTGGTGTCTGCCAGAGTCTGCAGCCCGGCTGAAATAGTCACTGAGTCTGGAATGCTGAAACCTAACCATTAAATATGAGCATTTAACATTTTCACTGATCACATGAAAATCTGCACAATATACTTTGTTGCATCTTACTTTAGCATTGCAGAACTCAGGTTGTAGCCTGAGTTTGGGAGAGTGCCATCAGTTATTTCCCTTCCCCATCTGAACCATGTTTGAGCTGTTTGTTTTTGTGGCATATTAGCCTTCGGTCTCAATGGGTATTATGAGCTTCATACAAATATAGAGAAAATACTTGGGATTATTCTTTCTACGTGCTTAGAAATATGAAGTACTAATTACCCTCCAGCAGAGATGATGGGGACACTGAAGCACAGAAGTCAGGACCTGTGAAGTCAGTGGGAGTCTTTCCATTTACTTCAGCACGTTTTGGATCGGACTCTAAAAATGATTTACCCGTGACCAGATCAAGTTAATAGCAGTCCTGGGAATAAAACTCAAGAGTTTCTGGCTCCAAGCCTGGTGCTCAATCCATTAATTTATGCTGCCTTTTGAAGAGTCAAAGCAACAGTTGTAACTTGTAGTAAGTGCAATAATTTAAATACTGTAGAATAATAAGAATGTTCATGCCCTTATTTAAAAAACTTGAAGCACTATCAACAGTTAATTCATTCGACTGGTGATTTGAGTCAGTACTGGGTTTACAATGGCACCAGGCTCCACACTAAGAAGGGGCCCTGGTGCCCGGACCGTGGCCCTGCCCCACTTGGCCTCTTCCCCTCGAGGCCCTGCCCGATGCTTGCTCCTCTCTGCCCCCTCTCGGCGTCGCTCCCCCCTTCCCCGTGCGAGCAGCAGGCGGGGCTTCAGGGGAAAGAGGCTGAGTGGTGATGGGGCCTCAAGGCAGAGCGGGAAGGCAGGGCCCACAAAAGGTTAATTCGGCCCTGATTTGAGAGCTCTCTTTTAGTAGCCCTTACCCATTTATTTCAATGAAGCTGTTTTCTCAGTTTGTAAAACACCATTAATGTAGCTTATCTTATTTGAGCTTATGAGGTGATAGACTTATTTCTCTGTACCAGTGAGGGAAGAGCATCTTGCTAAAGCCAGAGTTTTAAGCTCTGAAGCAGCAGAGCAGAAGCCTGTTGCGTTGGAATTACACATGGGCTTTGCAGCAGCAAAGCTTTAGAGGCCTTGGAGTTTGTGGGAAGAACCACAGAAATTGAGCATTTTGACTAGTTTATAAAAAAGTAAGCGGTCAGTCCAATTGCTGTCATTAGTTTTGCACTCAAGGTGCAAAGTCTAAGGTTGTGATCGTAGAGAAGAAAAACTTTTAGAGCTGCTTTCCAAAATGAATCAACAGATAAAATTGCATTTTATTGCATATAGAAAGTAAGAAACAATACCCTCATATTTTAATGACAAAATATTAACTGTACTTTATTTGCAGATGCTTGAACCAGACATACTAAGCACCTGTTTTAAAAATCACAATTTCCAGATGTGTGTGACATCAAGTAAATAGATAAATGTAGGTATAACATTTTTAGCTCTAGCAGTCTGAGGAAACACACAGTAGACTCTTTTTTGCAAAGACCTGTACAGTAGTTCTCCTTGATTTTTAGGTTAATGGGATTGTTTTAATTACTTAATAAAAACCATAGGAATACCAGGAAGCCAAAGTAAGGTTGCCATAATCTGACAATGAACAGTGTCCTCACTGGAACTGTATGCAGCGGGTCCTTTGTCCTGCTGACTGGAAGAAAAGGGGGGGATCCCTCTGCAGTTGGTGGCAGAGAGGAGGAAGGGGGAAGTATACCTGGACAGAGCAGGGAGAAACAATAAGTGACTGGACTGGGCAAGAAGGGACTGCCCTTCCAGGTGACCCTAAAGGATCTCACTGTAGTGAGGCTGGCAACACCCACCCTCCTACCCAGGGAATCAGAGTAGAACCAGGTTTCCTCATGATCCACTGTGGGCATTTATGCTAGTCACCTTTTTCCTTGGGGGCTGGAAAGGAATGGCAGGGTGGATTTTTCATCTTCCTCACTGGCTCAGGGAGTAGTCAGGAGGTTAGGTTAAAATGTCTCAACTTAGTAACTACAAAAATGGGGTAGATGTCCAGTGCAGGTACTAGTTATGGAAGGGATATGGTTATTGGCTAAATTGGACAGGAGCGGGTATTCCCTGATATTTTAAGTGAATGAAGTTGTGCCCTAACAAAACCACATTTAGTGCTTCATGTTTTTCTTCCGGTGTGGCTACAGTTGTTGCATTTTTTGAAAATTATTTGTGGAGTAGAATAGCTAATCTCTCCTGTGTGCTTGTAGGGTGGTGGTTTAGATGGAAAAAAATGATATTCATGGAAAATAATACAGATTTTAAAAACAGATTTTCAGTACTGAACATTGGTCCTTCATGTGCCTGGAAAAAAAAAAACGCCTCAAAATAGTAACCCTAATTGTAACATTTGTTCTTGAAGTATACACGTGATGCCTCCATACCAAACAGAAGTAGAATCAGAGGATTGATAATGGGATTTCCTAATGACCAAGGCCAATAACTAGTGACCTAAATGTAAATGACTTTAAATCATTTTCATCTCTCAGCTGTTCAGTTAGGCTGACTTGCTAGCTCTCTAGGAGGCCTATTTTTTATTTTTATTTATTTTTATTTTTTTTGCTAACTGGAGCACAGTTGATAGCCCACTTCAGCTTCCCTAGATAGATATAATTGGGGCCTATTTAGATCATTGCTATCTGATCCTCCCACTGACTAGTGGAATAAAACCTGTCAGCTTGTGGATGACAGAAGAGAATAGTAACATCTTATGCCCAAAAAGTATCACAAATTCAGTCTCCTGTCCAAGAAAACATAGTTGTAATAAACATGCAGCGTACAACTTGAACTGAACTGTACATGCTAAAGGACCATTATAGACATACAGCATACAATAGCAGAAAAAACATAGATGAAAAGACTAACATATACACCAGAAGCATGGGTTAATTAACCTTTCTTCCTGCTTGTCAGTAAATTGCAGAAGGCTATGTTAACACACTGAGGCAGTGACTAAAGGTCTGCATGAAACACTCTCAGTTCCTTAAGACAAAGTTTTGTGAGCTAGAGGAGTTCTTAGCAAGAAACATAAAACCCAAGAGCAGATGTGCCTTCAAAAACCTAATTACAAGTAAACTTCCCTTATTCCCATGTTGTGATTGGAAAACTGAGGCAGAAAGGCTAAATCATACCAGGAGGTGGTATTAAAGATGGGATTAAGTTTGGAAGTTTTTGGCTCTAAAACCTGAGCTCAGATTTACATTTAGTAATATATTATATCATTTATGTAATGACCAGAAGATATCTGTGTAAGGTAGATCTGTGCTTTACAAACTTCTAATCTAAGGGCTAGATTACATAATTATTCACTTGAGTGACCAGTATGATTACTTGTGTGTAGATGACTCATGTGAGTTATGGTTGCAGAATCTGGAGGGAGATGATTAATCATACACCATGATACTTTCCCTTTTCTTCTTACCCCTTTTCCTCACCTGTTTGCTTTCTGTGTATTTAATCCTTGCCTCTTTTCTCTGTGTGTCTTTACCATGGAGCTTTAAGTGAATTATACTGTCAGGTTCGATTGCTGATATTTGGACTTGCAGAGGAACCAATGTCAGAACCTTTAATACAATAGTGAAATCCTCTATCAAATACAGCTCTTTACTGTGTGGTTATAAAAGAACTATCAGTACCTGTGAGTGGTAACTATATTCTAATCATTCTTGGTGGTGATATTTGTGTAGGTTGTGGAGAGCACCTTGTAAGGACCATACTGGCCAGAGAATGTTCACGTGCTTTGCAAACAGAAGATGCCCACCAGGCTCTGCTAGAGACTATGCAAAACAAGTTTATTAGTAAGTATACAATTCATCAGAAAACTGCCTAACCATACATGTTTTATCATTTCTGTTTGAAAAGAAAAACAGTCCATTAAAATATAATCAGATATATTTTTGCAATTCCTCTTGGAGCTACTTGGTGGTCTTGAAGCTGTAGACAGAGATTAAGTAGTATGTTGTAATGTATTTAGTGAATGATAAATTAAACCACAGAAAAATACATACAGGAAAGGGAAATATATTCCTTGGTTGGGAAGTGACTGAATGTTAAAAGCCAGGGAACAGATAGTTTAGAGGGAGGAATTTTCTAGGTTGAATCACTGACTATAGTATAGAGTGAGTTTGTTAGGAATTAGTGATTTAATAATCATAGAGGCTATAAAATGCTTCTTCCCATGCCCCCTTTTTTACCTAGTGGAAATTAAGATCCATTTTATTTTTTGATTAAAAATCCTGTGTGGACAGATTCTGGTTTGTGAATTAAATAATTTAAATTTTTTCAGAAAAAGAAATATAGATTTCACTGAAGACAATAAATAGAAAAGGCAAATGCTGATTGTTTTTTTTCTTCCCCCTTAACATAATGATTACAATTGTGGATCCTATTCAGTCATTCTGTGTCACATATTTTTGACTATTTTGTTGTATGTATGTATGAAAAATATAAGTACAAAACTTGAGTAAAATAAAGTAAGAAAACAAATGTCACCCAAAGCGTCAGATTTTCACGCTCTAATCAATTCTAGATAAACCTAGAGTCCAGGAGATACCATGGATTACAGTGAGACTTTTGACATATGTAGTATGTCAAGCTTCACTGTAGTCTAATCTTACAGCATTCAGAAACATAAGGACTGTTTAAGTTCCTAAGCAGTTGAGCATAGGTCATGTGTCTCTTAAGTGTGCAAGTACCTTGCTCCTGGGTGATGTGGTCAGGGGCAGTGCCTTACTGGAAAACTTCTTAATTGCAACTAATTACTTATTTTTATTTCAATCTAGAAATACCATGTTAAACCTTCACACACAAACAATATATAGGTGTGTGAGCCTCTAGCACAGTGATACTCAAACTGAGACTCAGGAGCTGAAAGTGGTTCTTTAATGTGTCTTCTGCAGCTCTTTGCAGCACATGATATTAAAACACGGTGTGATTTAATTATTAACCAATCAGGATGCAGTAAATGAAACAATGAATTCACACTGCTGTGGCTCTTTTGCGTAATGTTGCTCACTAATTTGGCTCCTGAACCACTGAGGTCTGAGTATCACTATCTCCTCTAGCTACTGCTAGAACAAAGAGAGGGCAATGGAAACCTGATACGTTTTATAATGTGCCTGGTACCAGGCCTGAAGCTAACTCTGATGATAAGAAAGCAGCACTGTGTGCAGTTTACTGCTTTAATCCTATTTCTTAAACTCTGATTATGCTTAAATCTATGTCATCAAGGTATAGTCAGGTTGGCTGGTTTGTTGTTTAAAAATATAAATCCTAAATATTCTAAATGTCACTTGGCTAGTCATAATTGAAAATATTACACTGTCTGATGCCATTTATTGCAGTGCAAAAAGGGCTCCGTCCCTAAATCCAGGTGAGACAAAGTCAAGAAAAATTGGAGAACTAGATTGTGGTGATAGAGACAAGCTCTGGAAGTCAAATAATAGTTGTGATGAGGGTATTCAGCTTGAAGTTCTGAAGAGGTAATATTTAATTTTGGTGTTAGTTTGTCAAGTTATTATAGTGGAACTGAAATGTTCATGATCCTTCCTGAAGGTTTTCTGGAAACAGCAAAATGGCAAAATCACTTGAAATTGTAAATAAGGTGTTTGTTTGTGATATTTAGGTCAACTAAAAGTTGCTGCCTAATGTTGACCAAATATTTAGAACTTGCTGGAAATTTCCTTTTATTTATTTGTCAGAAACAGAAACTTTACCTTAAGCAAAGAGAGACTTTTCACCTTGCTTTATATTTTAGTGTGTATTTGTATCTCTGTATCCCAAGGTGAAGTTTGAAAATGAAGAAAATATTGTGAAATTAATTCATGTTATGATAAAAAAAAGAACACTTGTTTACACAGGTACTTTATTTAATATGATTTGTAAAAATAATCAGTTGGTAGATGCCCCTTCCATGCTCTGGGTTCCCTTGCAGTGCTAAATTTTCATTCTTGTAAAATGTGTATATGACCAATATGCTGCTTAATTATCCCTGAATAATTAAGATCAGTAATAAACAGCTTCGGCTAAGACAAAACTCATCCCTTCAGATGTTATTCTCCCATGACTGGGAGAAAAGATAGATCTTACAGTATGTTCAGAAGGCTAAGGAGAAAGCAAGTTTTAGAGCCTATGGGGTCTTCACTGCAAGTGTCTTGCCATTAGCTCCTCTCCATGTAGGAAGCTAGATCTCCATCTTGAGCACTGCATCTGACCACCACTGCAATTTGTGTGATATGGGGAGAGAGGCAATTTTTTAGGTCCCGGTAGAATATTTGTATTGCAGAAGTGCCTCAGAGCCCCAGTCAAGGACCAGGACCTCATTGTGTTAGCCACTGTACAAAGACAGAACAAAGATGGTGTCTGCTTAAAAGTAGCACAAATATATTTTTAGCACATTTTAACCATATACCCCTGAGCCTACTGGCACAGAATTGGGCAGTAATCTGCCTAAGACAAGCAGCTATATTGTAGGCAAGATTTACCCATTTTATAACATTACTGTCTAATTCAGAACAGTATTGTGAAGGTGTTGGGCAAATGCTGGAGATATGGATCCAAATCTTTGTCTTAAAAAACCATTCTTGGCAGTTCTAATTTACCGTAATGGAAAATGTAAAGGGAAAGATTAAATGTAGCCCAGTTCAAGACATTATATGCTCTCTAGAATTCTTATATTACTAATTGAAATAAGAGTTTTGTTAGATCCAGAACTTTTTTTTGATTTGCACACCAAACCAAAAGAAAACGGCTGACAAAAATAGTTCTTTAATAATATTGTATGCTAACCAGCTGATTACAGACCAAAACCTCAGGAGCTAGTTAAGTAGCAAATGCAAGGGTGGGGGAATAGATATTCTTTTAGGTTGATTTGTGTTTTTTTTAATTACTTCAAGCAAAAATACTCATGCCATGATTTCCCAGTAACTTACTGTTTCTTGGTGGTAAGAAGCTTTTGAAGCAATCTTGTATAGTGAACTATTCTATTTTTAAATGGCTATTACATGTGTGATGCTGGTAAGCCAAGTACCACCTCTGGCAAAGACCTAGGCATCAGCTTACAAACTCATATCAGGAAGCCAGGCCCGTTCACTCGTGTATTGGTATATACATCAAAGCGATTGTTAAATGTGTAAGAATATATGTAGTGTTTAAACTTCATGAAAACTAATGGGATGTTATTAACATGGTTTTCACTTATTTGTATCCTGTTATAATGTAATAGCAAACATTTATATTGTATGCAACTAAATAACCCATCTAACGAGAAAGAAGCCTTGTATAATGCAAATGAAGAACTTTAACAGGAAAGTGCTAATTCTCGAGCATTTGAAGGCCAGTGGACATTGCTCTCTGATCATCGCACACAAAGACTCTAAATGCATTCCTCTCTCTCCGCCATCAAAGAAAAAGCTTGGGTAGTCATTCTGTCAGCTTCTTTTCTGTAAGAAAATGCTGTATGTATGAACATAAGGAAAAATTCTTCCTCTCTGGATTGTTTGGATTGTAATAGGACAGAATAACTGAATGAGAAGACTGAGATCCCCAGAGTTTTCTGGGTAGTGTTGAGAGGCTTTTGGGAAACTGGCAGATTACTACATCTCTGCTCCATTTGAAAGTATAAACTCTGACTCACTGGTACATACATTTTTACCTGCTTTAACCTCTCAGTAACTCTCATTCTTTTCAGCTAGCTAATAAGCCATTAGTTAGTTTACTATAGAATTGGCTGCCAACATTGTTTTTTGGTGTGAGATCTAGGATGGAAATTGACCTGCATTTGTAACTGGTCTCTTGGGTCTGGGTGCAATCTGAATATTTTATGATTTTTTTGGTGTAAGTGACCATTTATCACATAGTCCAGCTTGCCTGAGTGGCAAGATAGACTGGAGTGTCTAAGGGAACTGTCTGTGACTCCATGATAAGACTGATTTCACCAAGCCAGTAACAGACATGAACTCCCGGATCACTATATCAATGTTCTTTAGTATGAAATCTTTTAAATCCAGTGCAAACAATGTTAAAGGACATCATTACATTGAACGCTACCTAGCCTTTTATCTGCCTCACCTGTGGTGCTAATAGTGAAGAGGATAATGGAGAAAATTGAAATGTTGTTTGGTAAAGATCCTGAAAACCTTAGTAAACTCTAACCCCCTCAATATTCCTATCTGTTGGTAGTTTTCAGTGCTGGCTGCTCAGGACAGGCAAAGCTCTTCCCAGTTGTATCCACAATATACAGGTCAAGGCACCAGATATTTAGAGCAAGGGTGCAGGGACAGGCTGGAGAGAGAAGAATGGAACCAAAGTAAGAATGGGAACTGGATTGTGGAGAAAACAGGAGTTTCATGTTTCTTTCCTGGGTTTAGAAGGATGAGACCTCAGTGTGTCCTTTGAACCCCAGATTCAGCAAAGCACTGAGCCCCATTAAAGTGGATGGGACTTAAGTATGTTGTTAGGTACTTTTGCTGAGCTGGGGTCTTTTCCTGCCTACTCATCCTCACTTGTTATGCAGTTTGTTGCATCATGGCTTTTCTTAAAAGCTGTGCTTGTGTGTGTTTCAGAGGGGACTCTCCTGCACAAGCATTTCGGCAAGGTAAACTTAATTTGTAGAAGTCTTGGGGAATGTATTGTCAGTAGGTTGTCCAGATAGGACAAGATAATGAGAGAACAGTATCATCTGTGGTTTCCCTGTTGATCCAGGTGGCAAGTGCATAACCTTTGGGACTTCATGACCTTGGTGCTATATACAAGGCTTTGGGAGTAGAAACGAAAGTGTGCTGGGGAGGAAAACATGAATGAAATAATAGGTTAGAATAGTGCAATATTGAAGGAACAGATACTGAGGAATAAGAAACAGAAGATAGTCAGCAAAAGTCTTGAGAAAGGAAACATGAGGTCTGTGGGCATAAATTTAAGTTAAAAAAGTTGATCTAAATGAAACTATTCTGAAAAGATTAAAAGAAATACCAGGATATTGAAGGAGAACAAGTAGACTTCTTTTAATTTAGTTTGTGGCAGTAAGGCTATGACAATACCAACACAAGAGCAGTGTTTACATACAGTTTTATTGTGGGGTTTACCAGTCATAGAAAACTCTGTCTGAGAAAGATGGGCAGATTTACTTAAGTTTTGTGTGATAGGGCATCTGAGTTTTTTTTCTATGTCTACCCTGGATCCTCTGTACTGACTGCACATTAAGGAGACTCCTCCAAAAGCAGTTATTCCTCTTGGTGACTAATTGGAAAAACATCTTACTATATGAAAGGTTTGCTAGAAGCCATAGATAAACAAGCTGGTCTGCAGGATGAACAGAAAAGCCATTCAGTAGTGACAAACTTGGGGCTGTTTCAGTGAGGCAGATTTTGGCAAAGTAGGAATAAAGTCCATGTGGAATGAAAAGTGTGTTATTAATCTAGTTAGGTGGGACAGAATAACATTTTTGAACTAGGACTGTGCTTAAACTTGCTTTTAAAGGCTATCATCCTTTCTGGAGATGAAGATTTTCTGATTACAAGCATAATCGGAAGTCAGAGACTCTGGGTTCAGTCCCTGGCTTTGTCCCAGACGTGCTGTGTGAACTTAAATTAGTTATTTTGCTTCGGTATCCCTTAGTTTCCCCATTTATAATAGGGATGATAGTGCCCAAATTCACAGGAGTTGTGAGTTAGCTCATTCATGTTTCCAAAACTCTTGGAAAGACTCAAATAAAAAAGCAGATTAAATGAATAGCATTCATTGTCAAAATGCTCATTGCTTTTGTTAAGAATGGAAAAAAAATTGTGTTCTTATTTTGTAATGTGCATTAGGCCTGTTTGTAATTAAAACCTGTTTATTATATATTCTCAGTCACTTCTTTCCAAAAAATATTTGGCACAGGTTAGATATTGATCCATTACTCATAGCTTACTATTAATGCATATTGGTATCTGTGAATGAATACAGAAAATCCAGATGAATATTACTGCTTCCAGTAACATATCAACAGAGGAGTCTCAAACTTAACAGTGCAGTTTTGTGAGTGCTTGGCAATTCTGAAAATCAGGCCAACGTTAATTTTTGCAAAATATTACCCAAGGGGAAAATTTATGCTTAAATATTAGGCTTAAACTAAGTAACTCTTATTTTCTTGTGAACTGTCACAGATTTTGATTTTCGCTGATATAAAGCTTACTTAAGCTATATTATACCATATAAGTTTTCCTTCTACTGTGAAATAACTGGATAAATTAGGTTAATAGCCTACTACAGACAGCATGGCTGGTTTTTTTGCTCCTCTTTCTTAAACTTGTACTTCGTGGTCACATTAAACTTCTAAAAAAATAGTTCTGGACCAAGCCAAAAAGAATGGTTTAGCAAGGGAGAACTGAAGTGGATAGTCAAAAGTAAAAATGTAGTTGTATTGGACCCATGAACAGCTGATTTTGGCCTTTGCCATCAGATCCTTGCTTCCTGTTTACAGAACTCTTGAAATCTCTGCAGAACCTTGGGAATTTTTCCAATTAGGGAATGCCTGGCTTAGACACTTGGAGCTGTTTAAACAGCAGGTGATGTGCTTCCCTCATCCCTTTGTTTAGAGCCAAAATATTATGGATAACACACAATTTCTGATTGAGTAGGAGGTGGGGAAATTCAATTTAGACTTTTGTAAATGGAATGGGTTTAACGTAATAAATAGAAGAGCAGTAGATTGGTACACAGAATAAGACTGATGTTCTATGAACACAAATATCTTTCATACAAAACAGTGGATTTTGTTACTCATCCATTCCTTTCAAATGTGGCCAAGTTTGAGGAATGCAGACTTGAGAGTAAACGTTTGTGCCATCTCACAGGCAGGAGATTCAGACTGTCCACATGGAAATATTATGAATTGTAGTTTAGAGTTTCTTATAAAGTATTAAAGAAAACCCTTTGAAAACTATAAACAGAATCTGATGCTTTTCAGTCCTAGGAGGCAAAAATATTTTCAAATTTTTGTTGCCTAGGTTGCTGTATTAATGTATTTTAGGGTACAGTTTGTACATGAAATAACTGATCTGCTCTAGTTAATTATCATTGGAAAACATTTATGTATCATTTTGGATACACTTAACTATAACATTAAATAATTCAATGGAAAATAACTAAATAGGGGTGTGGTTATAGCTCAAGTTCATTAATAGTATCCATTATCTGAGACCTTGTGTAATCTGAATTCAGTCCAGGGAATAGAACAGAAATTGCATTAGCGGTGGTGATGGACAATCTCTTGATGTCAGAGGATGGTGGGCAGACCTCTATTCTCATATTCTTGGACCTCTCTGTAGCATTTGTTCATGATATTTCTGTCCCATCTGAGGGCGGTTGCCAAAGTTAGGGGAAAGGCAGTGAAATTGTTTGAGATCTTCCTGGAGGGATGCCCCTAAAGGGTTTGGATGGGGAACTGCAAGTGAGATGGCATCTGGTGGCAAAGGTGCAGAGTCTCACAGGATCAATTCTCTTTTAGCTCTTCTTCAATACTTACCTTCAACCACTGGCAGAAATGGTGAGAGACCGTGAACCCAAGTGTCAAGATAATGCGTAAGTCTACCTAATCTTCGCACTATGACAGTATCATTAGACCGGATTTGCCAATTGCCAGTCTGAGATTAATTTATGAATGAATACTACCCGGCTGAAGTTGAACCCTCGGAAACTGGAGATCATGCTTATTGGAGAAGGAAAACACGTTGAGGACTGAATGCTCCTGAATTCTTTAAGTACACCAAGCTCTTGCAGACTAGCTTCAGCAAGTAAAACATTCTACCTTCTATGGCTGTCTGTCTAACAGCACCCTACTCTGGTGGATGATGCCTTGACTTCAGTTGTTGCATTCCTTTGTTACTCCTGACTTGACTACACCAAAACATTCTACCCTGGTTATGAAAACAGCAGCTATTTGGAAACCTCAACTAATACATAATACAGCTGCATGCTTCAAACCTGTCCTCTGTGGTCTCTGCTGGCTTTCCGTACAGTATCACATCAAATTCAAGATCTTGGTCTCTATCTTCAAGGTATTTTATGATTTGGGCTCAGAATATTTAAAATCATCTAAAGTGCTGGGATGAAGATCATGATTGATAACACCATTCCACAGGGACAAGGTAATGGCTTGTATGGTAAGAGTAAGACTCCCACAGGATTTAAGAATGTTAATTTCAACACCTTCTGTTCCAAATCCAAGGAGTATTCTATTGACCTTGCTTTCACTAGTGCTTTCACATTTATACACTCATGTACAAGCCATCCTCTCCCTGGAGGGAGAGAAGGAAAACTGACTACTGATTACCCATTCCTGGCTGGCCAAGTTTTGAAATCTAATTTCCTGATTTAGAATGTTAAACATGTAATGATATTGTTATTTCAGAGTCTTATAGACTGCAGAGAAAAATGTTTTAGAAAAATTGATCAATGTTGTCTACATCACCAGTTATCAGGATTTCTTGGTTGGTTTTTTGGTTGTTTTTATTTTGTTTTGTTTTTTGTAATTGACATGAGTTACAGATGATCTTGTAACTCATGAATCATGGTGGAAAAATCCCATGAGTAATTTATGAGAAATTATCTTCAGTTTAAAAAAAATAATAATGAAGCTCCACATCAGTATATTCATTAAAATTGGCTACTTCCTAATCTTTTGATGGGAGGATTTAGACACCCTTCTTAAATAGATTTTTAACATTTGTTTATAGTTTGTGTGTTTTTCACTCTAAGTGAAATATTTACCCCGTGAAGGGGCCAGCACAGGGCCTATGCACCACTCAAATCCCCATTAAGTCTAGTGACTGGTCTTCAGCAAGAGGAATTTCATCCTCTGTGCTTCCCACACTATCACTTCCATGAATATATAGGGAGGTTTGCAAGCGCATAACTTAGGCATTGCTCTTTGGCAGTGTAATTTATATTGCATATATCCTTTTTAAAAAGAGCTGTCATGCTATTAACATTCTTGTATACTCTCAAATACTAGATCATAACTGTTCTATAAAGTAAACATTTTGGGCGGGGAGTGGGGAGAACAAACAAGTTTTAGCAAACTGGTCTTCAGTGTCCTAATCACATCTGTGTGGACCATCCTGTTGAAATCTCTCTTCTCGGCAATCATTTTGTGACTGTGCCCTGGACACCAGTAGCAAATAATATTTAGCAAGGTAGACTGAAGATATAAACTTGAGCTATGAACACTAAATGTAATTGACTCACCTATAGTGCTAATGAAGATGTGTTGCTGATTGTTTATGGAGATTCAAGGTACAGTAAACCTGGCTGTATTTTGATGTCTATAATGACATTTCAGTTGCTAAGATTGCACCTTCCTAAAGAGAACTTCAGGAGGATAGCTCAAAAAGCCAAGCAAACTCTGGCAGGAAAATCTGACGAGAGAACCTTGCAAACTCCACTCTCGGGAGAAGGGTTTAACATTTTTTGGAGCTCCCAGGATGGGAGCTCTCCTAATACCACACAGGTCATGGTGATTGATGGGGAAAAGGTCCATGCTCAGATAGCCACTGGACTGCCAGGGGACAAAGTTACACAGCATGGCCACTTCCTAGCTCTGCCATGGGGCCATCCCACCTCCCAGAACCTTTGCAGCATCCATTGTGGTCTGGAGGGGTCCTTTGAGAGCTTCCAGCCCAATTGGTAAAGAAGCTAACATCTCTCCTTTTCTTCAGCCCAGAATCTGATTAATAAATTTAACTGTAAAACTGGAAATCTGGAATTATAGTCAAGATCCTCCTTTGTCCTCATAGGTATTCACCATCAAAACTGCATTGTTTAGTTATTTGTGTGTATGTCTTTCTGTTTTGTTTTTTTTTAAAATATCCCTCTAATGCAGAGGTGGGCAACAGTGTTTACATTTGCACGGCCGCCCGCATCTCCCAGAGGCTCCGGTTCGCCGTTCCCGGCCAATGGGAGCTGTGAAAAGCGACAGCCAGCAAGTCACTGTGGCCTGCGCCGCTTCCCGCAGCTCCCATTGTCCGGGAACAATGAACTGCGGCCACTGGGAGCAGTGGGCAGCCATGCAAATGTAAACAAACTGTCTGGCAGCCCACCAGCAGATTACCCTGACAGACTGCGTATGGCCCGCAGGTTGCCCACCACCACTCTAATGTAAAATATGTGGAGGTAGATACCATGTGTGTACATATCAAATATAAGTAATAGAACCGTGAAAGCTTTAATAAAAAGCATTGTTACAACATTCATCATTTGCTTCAGACAATGAGCATACAGCTCCTTAAATGAAATTATCTCTCTTTAGAATCACTCACTGCTCTTGTGGGTTTTGTTAAGGTTTTTTTGCTGACACTGGAGAGCATTTTAAAAATACCTTTCTGTATGTGCTTTAGCAGGCCTTGCTTCTACTTCTGTATTAAAGGGTCTGTTTATGGTTCTCCTAAATGAACACATATTTTTAATAGCATGCACTATATTCAATTATATAAATGTCTTTAAAAATCTGGCATGTAAAGTCTCAAGCAGAGGACAAATTTTTGCTGCAGCTTCTTTAAAAATCCAACTTATTTTAAATTGCTGTGGTAGTTTCAGTTACTTTGTTATCCTAAAATTTAGAGATCTGTGGATCCAGATGCTTTCTTGTGCTTACACATTTAACAAATGAAGGTGCATGAAATCAAAACCTGACTCTCCATTTAGTGTGTATTCATATAAATTACCTTTATCAAAGATACCCTGTACAGCTTTAGCACTAAATTTAATGTGATGCAAAGCATCAGCATAGACCGGGCAAATGACTTCATTTCAATTTGAGGTGTGCACAGGCTTAGTAGTCCAGTGGCGTAGTAGAAAATGAACATCCTTGTGGACTAATTGCCCCTGAACCTTCTTTAGTAACCTAATGCAAACGTATTTAAAACTGGGAAGTATTACTTTGTTTGCACTCCATCAGTACTGCTTAATAGTTTTGCCACTCAAGTGCTTATACCTTTCCATAGTAAATGTTTACATCCAAATGATCAAGACATAAAATGTTAATTACAATGACGCTAGTAGTGGTTCCTGTAGTATGGAGGACAGTAGATCTAAATACAATACACCTAATGGGGGACTGGCTAGTCCATGGAGCTGGTAACACTAAATGGAACACTGCTTCTGCTGAGTTTCACATCTGCCTTAGAATGGATTTACCTATCAGCTATCATCCAATATCAGATCTTTAATGCTCTAAATGAAGAGTTGGCACCAAGCCTGGGTTTCCAATAGGTGGGTCCCCACCATCACCAAATACACCACAACAATTGGCCACTCTTTTTGTCAATCTCGGCAAAGACTAAGTTTTAAATGGACTTGGAAACTAAGGCTGAAGTCTGAGGCAAACCAGAAGGGTCAAGTCTCGTGTCCTTGCACTATTGTGTATCTGTTCGGTGGATCAAGCTCTGGTGGTTGTAATCTAACAGCCTCTCATAAGGATTAGATTCCCCTTAAAATTGGTCGGTTTTCTACACGGTTTCATTTTACAGACAGAACTTGCTTGTCATGTAGTTTCTGAGAGGAAACCTGTCGGCTTTAGCCCTCTGATGCTCAGCCTTAGCCTGAATTCAATGGGAGCAGTGAGTCCTGAGCTGTGAAAATTGGGTCGCTTATTTTTTGGAGGCCATTATTAGATTAAAAGAATAAGGCACACAAATATATGTAAGAAATCACTTCATAGCACTTCCAAACTGTCAAATTGGAATAAAATGCTGAATTATTAAATTCTGAAGTTAGGTTAAGTTGGTGATAATGTCCATCATGATAAAATATAATTTATGTATCTGTTGCACAAAGCTACTGAAGGGCACCTTGTCTTTTCACAGGGGTGGGTTGTTATATTTATCGGCTTGATTCATCAGGTTTATATCTTTGGATACTGTATGCAAAATTCTTCCTCCTTATGCCAACATAAACCTGTGTTGGTGTATGAGAGCAGAATTTGATTATATTTGCAGTTTGCAAACCAGTGGCCCAAACAGAGATTTGCATAGCATCTGCATCTTTCCACTGTCATAAAATACATTTTCAGGCAACCAGTATAGAATACATTTACTAAAGTCTTAATTTTATGTTAAGATATGTGCAAAGAGCCCAATGTGGATTAAGCAAAATCAGTGTGGGTACTATTAGGTCCTATCCTTTTAGTAACACACCATGGTGAATATAATCTACAGGATAAAATTTCAGTAAAACACATTTCAAGTTTTCATGTCTTTTAAAACTTCTAAAAATAGCTGAACAAATATGAAAAATGCTCTGCCAAGTGTTCCTTTTAATTGCTGTTCGTGTGTCCCTTAGCAGTCTGTACTCCTCTTTTCTCCCTAATGTCTTGCTCGCAACAGATGCTGTTTTTAGATCTAAGAGGATAAAATATGTTCTAAACTTTAAGTTCAGGAAGCGTTGAGGACACTCAGCACTTTACAAAGTCAAGTCCCCTGTGCATAGCACGAACATGTGTAGGACTAAAACAGTTTCAAGATCCTCTTTATATCAGTGTTTTTAGATAGCTGACCCTGATGTGTGTGGTATCAAACCTATCTAGCATCCAACATAGCTTGACTAAGCAGATGGAACTTCATGTACACTGTCTTTATGGCTGTTCTAAAATATGTGCAACTCCTTTAGCACAGCTAAAAGTCATGTAGTAATATGAGAAAATAAGTGTACCTATCCAAAAAGGTGCTAAATACAGAAATATGAATTTATTCTTTCCTCTTTTTAATGAGATGAATAAGAAACATTCTCTACCTAAACAATTTGCAGTAAGGATATGTTCTTCGATGGTCCCTATTGTATTCCCCTAAGAGCAGTGTTTCCCAAACTTGGGATGTCGCTTGTGTAGGGAAAGCCCCTGGCGGGCCGGGCCAGTTTGTTTACCTGCCGCGTCCACAGGTCCGTCTGATCGTGGCTCCCACTGGCCGCGGTTTGCTGCTCCAGGCCAGTGGGAGCTGCTGGAAGCGGCGGCCAGTACGTCCCTCGGCCTGCGCTGCTTTCAGCAGCTCCCATTGACCTGGAGCAGTGAACCGCGGCCAGTGGGAGCCGCAATCGGACGGACCTGAGGACATGGCAGGTAAACAAACTGGCCCGGCCCACCAGGGGCTTTCCTTACACAAGCGGCGTCCCAAGTTTGGGAAGCACTGCCTAAGACCTATACCCTTCACCATGCATCCGGAGCCAGAGGCTTTGAAAGTAGTAGTGTCCCTTGGTCCACCTCAGGGGTTCATCCAAGGCGAAGGGTGGGCTGCACCAGCCGTGCCCTCAGTTTCACCACGTGGTCCAAGTCAGAGCCTCTACCGCTCTCTCGTCTCTTGTGATGCATTTTCTAAAACACAAAAAAGATTCTTGTATATAACCAGTATTTTGTTGTTTTTATAGTAGTTTTAGTGTTAGTAGTAGCGTTTTTAGGATTTAAGGACTTTGGGATGCTGTTTTGCTGGTCTCTTTCCCCTCCCCCCCAGCACCCATGATTGGATACTGGATTATGCCAAAGATGCCAGGGTTCAAGATCTGCACTTCCTGCCCTTGCTTATTCCCAGTCAGCAACGAGCACCAACACTGCCTTCACTGCTTGGGGGAAGCCCACATCACATCCAGGTGCAGTATCTGCCTCTGCTTTGCAGCCCGTACACAGGAAGGCCAGGTTCTCCACCTCAAGAAACATCTCACTGAGGTCGTCATGAGGCTGCAGTTGGATCCTGGCCAGGGTCCCCCCTCTTCCCCCAGTACATTGGCCTGAGCAATCGAGGAGCGCACCTCCTGCTGTGGAGCTCCAGTCTGGTTCCACTGGTACCAGCACTATGGACCCTGTTGCGGGACCTAGTCGTGAGGCAAGGAAATGTGCATAAGCATGGCAGTAACTGCTTATGCTTATGCACAATAACTGCTAGCCTCCCTCAAGGCCCAGGAAGGACACTGCATCCTCCACAAGTTCCAGCCATGGAGAAGCAGCGCATTCCAAGGCTCACAGACATGAGAAGAAGCCACATAGAACACCAGACCCATCAGTCCTGGTTACTGAGCTGTGTACCCCTTCTGGATCGGTACTGCCAACATCAAGGGAACCTTTAGTTCTGAGACAGTCCTCTGCTCCGGTTCCGGCTCCAGTTCCAACTACAGAGCACATGCTGCTGACACCAGGGAGGCTTCAGATGGCACCCTGACCTCATGAACTATTTTCCTGGGAAGTGAGATCACCACATCTCCTGGTGCACTCTCCTCCTAAAAGAGTACTCTCTCCTGCATTGGACTTACCTCCTTCAGCTAGTGTTCCTGACCACTCCTCTCTGATTTACCCAGATCTGACAGTACCATCATTTGAACAGTGGTCTGACTTCTCAGCATCCGAGGACTGGGACAGACCCAAAAGTCTGCTCCTCCCGTACCATTGCCATGAATATCTGAAGGCTTCACTGGCTCAGTGGCACTACCCTCCCTTTCTTCAACACGGGAACCATTGGTATCCCGCTCTGAGGGTCCCTCCGCAGCAATTGCTAGATCCACCTGTTCGGCTGTACTTTCTTCTACTGCAGCTCCACAGTGTGGATATCAACAATAGGAATGTTACTGCTAGCCCTCAGCATTCTAACTGCCATAAAAAAGGAAGGGGATGATCTTCTGACTTAGATGCTGGACTCAAGAGACCTGGGTTCAGTGCCTGGCTTAGTCACAGACTTCCTGGGTGACCCTGGGGAAGATCAGTAAATATCTCTGCCTCCACTCCTGACCTACAAAATGGGGATAACAGTTCCATTCTCCTCCTTTTGTCTTGTCTGTCCATACTATAAACTTTTTGGATTGTCCTTTAATAGGTTTGTTCAGCGCCTAGTACAATGCGGCCCTGATTTTGTTTGGGATCTCTACGCTATATTATAATACAGATAAATCTAGGCCTGCTCCAAGGGCCTGCCTGGGACTACTGTCATGTCAATAATGGTACAGCTATGATGCATGTCTTTTGTGTTTTACAACATATATAATATAGGAAAGCCATAAGCACAACAAGAGCAAGATTATGAACAATGCAGCCCATTTTCTTTTGCTGTTTGGACTGTAACTCGTGCATTTGCTGGTTGCTGTTACATTAATGATCCAACCTTACTGTTGCAAAAAGCTATGTTAATGTATTCTCTGGTTTTTAAGAAAACTTAATAGAAAATTGAGAACAGCATAGAGGGAGCAGATCTGAAGTTAACTTCAGGATTTTTATAAAATGCCAACAAAGCTCTGACCATTTAACTAGCCTGTGCAGAGGATCCAGTCCTGCAAACACTTGCTTAACTTTAAGACAGTGGGACTATCCATATGTTTACAGTTAAGCATGTACAGAGTTTTTGCAGGATAGGGGCTGTAATGTAGCTAGCCGTGTGAGGCTGTGTAGTGCAACTCTTTGGGATGGCAGTTTCAGCTTAAGGAAATCTTCAACCACACATCATTGGTACCAATTTTTAAATATTTTTGTATTTTAAAATCACTTCATAAAGCTTTTGTAAAGCACATACACAGTTTGGAGTTTCCAAGTTCAGCCATTTTTTAGTTCCCTCTCCCTCACTTCAGTGAGGAAAATTGCGTTTTGTTTGCTTGTTTTGTTCCACTTTCCAAGAACTCCAAACCAGTTAAAACTTTTTTTTACCAAACTTTTTTTTAAAAAATCATATTTTGGGCAGAGATTGAGAATGGAAAACTGGAAGCCCAACGTCGAGTTTTTCAGGATGGTACGTGAATGAATTAAAAGCTAATGAAAACCGTTTTGGAACTTCTACTATAATAGTCCATATGGAGCAACCACTCTACATATTTTTAAATTCTAACAACTCAGAGCAGGCTTTTGTGGAAAAAAACCCTAAATGTACTGTATCCCCTCCTTTCTCCTGCTTTACTTGCAGGCCAATAAGTGTACCTGGGGCAAAGGAATGTACTGTAACTTTGACTGAGACTCCAAGTAAGTTCCAGCAAACAAATCCCAGTGAAAATGAAAAGGGTCTAGGGAAAATGTAGCATTAAATGTTTTGGCACTAATTCTATAACAAGGAAAGAAATCTACAGCTGGGGCACTCGTTAAGTGGGAACACAACTTTGCATGAATTATTCATGCTGCTAAAAATTTGGCTAGCTGCTGGATAACCATTCTAGGTGCAGATAAAGAAGGTGAATTTACTTGGGAAAGTAAAGGCATGTGTGGCTGGCTTAATTTGAAAACATTTCTTTCGCATACTGGTTTTGAGTGCTGAAGGATGAACATTTCTGAAAAGTGAATGCTGAAGGCACAAGAATGTTATGAGCTATAATGGCCATGCTAAGTGATTATACGGAGTTAGGTAACTTTTATTACCAACACAATTGCGCTTTACTACCTACCCATCTTCACTTAGCACTGAACAGCCCTGTCTTGCAGTAGTATAGATGTTGTTTGGTTTTTTAATATTTGCTTCTGTGCCGTTTATAAATCCAGGTTCAACAATAATATATGAAAATCAAAGATATTTTTTACTTTGTCAAATCAGTCTAAAGTGAACAAGGTGCTCTGGTTTCTAAGAGGAGAACTTTAAATTCTTCCCAGGGCCGGCTCTGGCTTTTTGGCCGCCCCAAGCAAAACAAAAAACGGGGCTGCCAGAACGGCAAAGCAAAAAAAAAAAACCTGCGGCGCGGGTGCAGGGGGACCGGCTGGGGAGGGAGGGGAAGGGAGCAGGCGGGGGAGAGAGAGAAGGGGGCGGCCAGGGCTACAGCAGGGGCGTTGCCACGCGGCCCCTCCCACTGCGCCACCTCCTGCCGTCTGCCGCGGGGGCTCCGCTCCGGTCGGCGGGGAGGGAAGGAAGAGGACTGCCCTGCAGGGCGCTCCGGTCCTCCGTGCCGCCGCCCTCTACAGGGCGGCCGGAGCGGAACAAAAAAAAAAAAGCAGCCGTGCCGCCCTAGGATTGGGCGGAATGCCGCCTCCAACAATCTGCCGCCCCAAGCACCAGCTTGCTCAGTTGGTGCCTGGAGCCGGCCGTGATTCTTCCATATCAAATTGTAATGACTAGCTAGATATTCATATGTGGTTGTATTGTACTGTATTTTTACAGTATTTTAACTCTAGTTAAAATATGGGGTGTAAAGTTGTTGTTTTTTGTTTTGTTTTTTTAAACATTGTTTGGAAATGGCCCAGTAACCAATAGTTTGATGTAATAGTAAGTGAGGCTACTCTTCAGACAATATGGATCTCAGCCAGTTTTAGTATTTTGAAACAACACAATTTATTGTATTTTAACGTGAAACACCCCATAGGGAAAAATAGACACATTTTTGTGTGATGCATACTGCATTAAGGGTCCAAATTCTGCCAGGCACTGAGCGTGTCCTAGTGTGTTACTGAACTTTCAACTCCCATTTTAGTTAGTGGTTGAGGATGCTACGTCCATTGCAGGATCGGGATCAATGAGCTAAACTCTACCCTCAAATACTCATGTGGAACTTTTATTTAAGATAATGTGCTCACATGCATCTAATAGCAGAATTTGACTCTAATTATGTTACCCATGTTTTGACATTTCAGTGTTCAATATCTTAGCAGTGCTACGTAACAATGAATTTGGTTTTTGTTAACTGACACTTGTGTGAATCCTACTGATGTCTAGACCCCTTATGCTGAAAAGTGAAGTTACTTGGACACTGGAAATTTTGGAGTCCAATGTTAACGAGAAAGCAGTTTCTCTTTATCTACTATGATAATTTAAAGACACATACACTATCTAAATATTAGACATTTAAAAAAATATAGCCCATTATTTTTCTAAAATTCAATCCTAGAGTCTAATTTTTTTTTGCAAGCACATCTATTTGAATGTGCAAAAAACAGACATCCAAATACTTTGTTTGCATTGCAAACGTGGGGCTTTACCTGGTGCATTTGTAAAGACTATTCAGAAATTTACTGTATGCAGTAAAGCTGTCTTCCACCATTGATCCACAATACAGGAACTTCAAAAATAAAATAAGGAAACTCGGATGTGTTGTTTTATATGGAATGGCTTGTCATTACAACACCAAACACCAGCTGTTCATTAATTGTGATGGTGCTAGCATCAAGCCTGTCACCAGCAAATGCTACTTTCTGTTAGTAACATAAAAATGAGATGCATAGACAGTGCATTTGTAAAGGATTGCTGCATTTGTCATCAGATTAAAGTCACTTGGCCTTCAGCTTTATATTTTACAGCACCACCCAGTGTGCTGTAATCATGTGGAACTGGACTGCCTGCTGCGTTCCGTTGAATTATAACATAACGTTTTGAACTACTCTAGTTAACGGGAGTGTCAGTGTTTTCATTTAAACAATAACAAAAAAAATCAGAATTTCACATCTGCAAGGCAATAGCAGGAAAATATTCCTTTCAAAACGTTTTGTCTTACAGTGCCATTTTTCAGTTTAGCATTTTCCCGTTAAGTGCACATACTGCGTAACTGGGCTTTTTGCTGGAGTAGTTCAGAGACCTCCGCCTGCTTAGTACTATGGCAGACACACCATTAAAAAGCCTTTTAACCTTTTAGTAAAGATACAGAAACACAAACACTTGAAATGTAAAGTAAGGCTTTCATTTTAACAACATCCACCATATTCTTATGCAGGCAGCTTCACATCCAACTTCAGAGCCTTCTTGCTCAGCACGGGTACCCAATACTTCCACCTTGGCTAGGAATGCCCCTGCAGACATTGTGGTGTCCCCATCCCCTGCCAAGGAGATTGTCAGAGGGAAGACACCAATCCCCCTCTCCAGTGCCAACAAAATAGCACATTCCTCAAAGGCGGGAAGATTGAGATCTCCAAGTACCATCTACTAGCAGAGCATTGGATATGGAAGGTAGGGTGTCAGTGTGGCTCCCTGGTACCAACCTCTGCTTCTTCCCTCCGGGCCTTCAAGACTGTCCCCTGCTGAGATGCCAGCATCCTCGGTGCAGCAACTGCTGGATTGTGGTAGCCACTTGGTGCTGACGGCTCCTGAAGCTTCCACAGCTTTCCTGGCTCAAGTACCTATAAGGGACATTTGTAAAGCTGCGACATGGTCATCAGTGCATACTTTTACAAGTCACTATGCTAGATCTCGGCAATCCAGAGATTATGCAAAATTTGGATGAGTAGTTCTACAATCACTGTTAAGATAGACTCTGAAACCCACCCTCCTGCAGACTGAACTGCTTGTGAGTCACCTGAAGTGGAATGCACATGTGTAATCTCTCAAAGAAAAAATGGTTACTAACCTGTTCTGTAACTGTTGTTCAAGATGTGTTGCACATGTCCATTCCACGACCCAGTGTCCTTTCAATAATAATAATAATAGGTATATCTCCATATATTATATTATTATCTCATAGAACTGGAAGGGACCCCGAAAGGTCATCGAGTCCAGCCCCCTGCCTTCACTAGCAGGACCAAGTACTGATTTTGCCCCAGATCCTTCTATGTCGGAGTCTCTAGCCGGTAAGAAGAAACTAAGGAGGACTGGAGGCAGCTCTGCCGTTTATACCACTGGACTGCAGCACAAGAGTGCTAAAAGTGCATGCACCGCTCCGACAGGTGGTTCTAAGGAAAAAATCTTTGGCTCTGGTGCACTGGGCACACACTTGAAGTGGAATGGACATGTGCAACATATCTCAAAGAAAAGTTACAGAACACATTAGTAACCATTTTTCTACATGCGTCTGACGAAGTGGGTATTCACCCACGAAAGCTTATGCTCCAATACATCTGTTAGTCTTAAAGGTGCCACAGGACTCTCTCTTGCATTTTTCTAACGTGTCTTTCAGTTCTTGTGTTGATGCTTATAAGGCAGAATATTCTCAGTAAGGCAGATACTGGCAGCCTATTTAGGGAAACAATCAAACTGACTATACACAAAGTGCTGTAAAATGGATAAAGTAAACAAACTGGAAAAATGGCAAAAATGTCCCCAACTTTATTCAGATATGAAAATCTTCAGTATTGCTTCTAAATATGAAAGGGCCACAATGTTCAGACACTTGATTTTCAGTTTGACAGTCTCTCTCCAATGGTAATTTGTTACTCAACTCTGACAATAAACTGCGGTTCAGTTTTTAATTCTCTTGATGTGAGAATGAATGGATATAGACTCATAAAACGAACATTTTCAGATCCTTTACCTTATAGACTCTTGTAATATATTTTGCCTTATTTTTGTTTAAGATGCTGGTAAGCATGACATGTTATAAAATGACTAATTTTCTTTAGCTTGATGCACTAAGGCAGTGGTCCCCAAACTTTTTACCTTGTGCTCCGCAGATCCTGCCAGCGGGCGTGGATCCCCAGTAATGGATCCCGTTGGCAGGCACAGCGCCATTGGCCGGGGCCAGGAGTGGAGCTGGGTGGCGCTCCCTCCCCGCCTTCGCCCCCCTGGGGGGGCTAGCCCAGGCCCTGCTGCGCCCCCCCCCCCGAATGTTCCTTCGTAGGGGGGCGTGCCCCACAGTTTGGGGATCTCTGCCCGAAGGTGTTTAAAGATAAAAGTATAAAACCAAAATAGAGCAAAATACCACAAATATGTATGGTACACAAATGCCCTCAGGGCTAATATCTGATCTCAGACACTCTAATATAAATCTAGAGTAACTCCCTTGGAATCAAGGAAGTTGCTCTACGTTCACATTGGTGTACTGAATGTACTGAAATCAGAAACAAATCTCGATAACTAGACTTATGTCATTTTATACATCTATACACATAGGCATAGATTTTTGAACACATTTTAGGGCCCAGTTCTGCCATCTGATCTGCCTAGTGTAGATCCCCATGTCGCATCTTAGATTTCACTGGGACTGCATAGGCGTAAGAGCTTGCCCACATTAATCCAGTGACAGGTTTGAGACTGGACTTTTTACATGTCATATAGGATGGCAAATTGTTCTAGAAATACTGAAAATTTTAGCAAGTGGTGGACAGTAGCCTTAAACCCAAATTATATTGATTTTATTATATTATATATAATATAGTGATTGATTTTATTATATTATCAACCAATTATGTTTAGTTAGCATATGGGGAGATGGAGAAGATGGTAACTTTTGGGGTTAGGTACTATCTATGAGTTTGCACCACACCTATCACATTTGAGCCCCAATTCTGAATGGGGCTGTAGGTGTGAATCAGTGGTGAAACTAAGGGCCTGTCTGTACGGTGGGGTAATGTCCCCTATGGGGGTGATTTCTAAAGTGAAATAAAGTGTTATGCATTAATTGGTCAGTGTAGACCTGGCTCGGTGCGCACTTAAGGTTCCCTAACATGCTTTAGCATAGTGCTGTTTGAAACAGCACTACGTTAAAGCATACTCCCTATGGACTCCTCTGGGCAGGGATGAAAGTTGGCAGAGTTAAGGCAGTGTAGTATAAGTGTCACTTTAACACTGTTTCTCTCAGCTTTCTATCACTTGGGTCTTTTATTGTAACCATAACACTTTCTTGTAAGGGGACCTAAATTCCACATTTCTTGGTTTCCCAACACAGCTTTCGTATTCTGGAAGGTACTATCGAGTGCTTACAACCTTAATTGTGTGTTATTGACGCTTAGGGGAATTCTGGGTTGAGATCCCAATGCCTGATGAGGCAAAAACAGTGTCGCAGGGGATTCTGGGTACATGTCATTAGGGCCCCCCCCCCCCCCGTGAGAGCAACGGCAGACAATCGTTTTGCGCCTTTTTTCCTGGGTTACCTGTGCAGACGACATACCACGGCAAGCATGGAGCCCGCTCAGCTCAGCTTACCATCACCATATGTCATCTGGGTGCCGGCAGACGTGGGACTGCATTGCTATACAGCAGCAGCTCCTTGCCTTTTGGCAGCAGATCGTGTATTACGATTGGTATCCGTCGTCGTCGTACTCCTCAGTGAGTTCAGCCAGAGGTGCCTGGGCAGACATGTTTTGTCTCCTGGAGACTCAGTCCTGCCGGCAGTCCTATTGCACCGTCTTGACGATGTTGGCTAGCAATCATAATGCAGCATCTTCTGCCAAGCACCCAGACGATGCTGATGGCTATCAGTCATGCTGCACCGTCTGCTGCCAGCCTAAGATGTAAAAGATAGATGGACCAGGTTTGTTCTGTGTTCATTTGCTTCCCCCTCCCTCCATGAAATCAACGGCCTGCTAAACCCAGGGTTTTGAGTTCAATCTTTGGGGGGGGCCATTCTGTGTGACAGTGTGTGTTTCTCCCTGATGCACAGCTACCTTAGTTGATTTTAATTCCCTGTAAGCCATGTCGTCAGTCGCCCCTCCCTCCCTCCGTCAGACAATAGTTTCGCGGCTTTTTTGAGCCCAGACGCCATAGCACTGGGATCATGGAGCCCGCTCAGATCACCGCGGCAATTATGAGCACTATGAACACCACGCGCATTATCCTGGAGTATATGCAGAGCCAGAACCTGCCAAGGCAATACCAGGCGAGGAGGCGACATGGACATAGACCTCTCACAAAGTACGGGCCCCAGCAATGTGCAAATCATGGTGTTAATGGGGCAGGTTCATGTCGTGGAACGCCGATTCTAGGCCCAGGAAACAAGCACAGACTGGTGGGACCGCATCGTGTTGCAGGTGTGGGACGATTCCCAGTGGCTGCGAAACTTTTGCATGCGTAAGGGCACTTTCATGGAACTTTGTGAGTTGCTTTCCCCTGCCCTGAAGCACCAGAATACCAAGATGAGAGCAGCCCTCACAATTGAGAAGCGAGTGGCGATAGCCCTGTGGAAGCTTGCAACGCCAGACAGCTACCGGTCAGTCGAGAATCAATTTGGAGTGGGCAAATGTACTGTGGGGGCTGCTGTGATCCAAGTAGCCAACGCAATCAAAGACCAGCTGGTATCAAGGGTAGTGACTCTGGGAAACGTTCAGGTCATAGTGGATGGCTTTGCTGGAATGGGATTCCCTAACTGTGGTGGGGCGATAGACGGAACCCATATCCCTATCTTGGCACTGGAGCACCAAGCCAGCGAGTACATAAACCGAAAAGGGTACTTTTCAATGCTGCTGCAATCACCGGTGGACCACAAGGGACATTTCACTAACATCAATGTTGGATGGCCGGGAAAGGTCCATGATGCTCGCGTCTTCAGGAACTCTGGTCTGTTTCAAAAGCTGCAGGAAGGGACTTTCTTCCCCGACCAGAAAATAACCGTTTGGGATGTTGAAATGCCTATAGTTATCCTTGGGGATCCCGCCTACCCCTTAATGCCATGGCTCATGAAGCCGTACACAGGCAGCCTGGACAGTAGTCAGGACCTGTTCAACTATAGGCTGAGCAAGTGCAGAATGGTGGTAGAATGTGCATTTGGACGTTTAAAAGCGCGCTGGTGCAGTTTACTGACTCGGATAGACCTCAGCGAAACCAATATTCCCACTGTTATTACTGCTTGCTGTGCGCTCCACAATATCTGTGAGAGTAAGGGGGAAACATTTATTGCAGGGTGGGAGGCTGAGGCACATCGCCTGGCCGCTGATTACGTGCAGCCAGACACCAGGGCGGTTAGAGTACAGCAGGGCGCGGTGCGCATCAGAGAAGCTTTGAAAACCAGTTTTGTGACTGGCCAGGCTACGGTGTGAAACTTCTGTTTCTTTCTCCTTGATGAACCCCCCCCC
>NW_020664483.1:10614522-10639773 GCF_002925995.2 Terrapene triunguis | reverse complement strand
ATTTCCGCTCCATCCCCATACACGTTAACAGACTTTTCCAGTAGCTGCACTGGCTGCGAATGCCAGGGCAAATTAAGTATTAATCATTAAACACGCTTGCTTTTAAACCATGTGTAATATTTACAAAGGTACACTCACCAGAGGTGCCTTGTGCGCCCTCAGGGTCTGGGAGCACGCCTTGGGTGGGTTCGGGGGTTACTGCTTCCAGGTCCAGGGTGAAAAACGTATCCTGGCTGTTGGAGAAACCGGTTTCTCCGCTTCCTTGCTGGGAGCTATCTTCATTGTCTTCATCATCATCTTCCTCGTCCCCCAAAACCGCTTCGTGTTGCGTGATTCTCCATTGATGGAGTCAAAGCACAGGGTTGGGGTAGTGGTGGCTGCACCCCCTAGCATGGCATGCAGCTCACTGTAGAAGCGGCATGTCTTCGGCTCTGCCCCGGACCTTCCGTTTGCCTCTCTGGTTTTGTGGTAGGCTTGCCTTAGCTCCTTCATTTTCACGTGGCACTGCTGTGCGTCCCTGTTATGGCCTTTGTCCTTCATGCCCTTTGAGACTTTTTCTAATGTTTTGGCATTTCGTTTACTGCAACGGAGTTCAGCTAGCACTGATTCGTCTCCGCATATGGCGAGCAGATCCCGTACCTCCCGTTCGGTCCATGCTGGAGCTCTTTTGCGATCCTGGGACTCCATCATGGTTACCTGTGCTGATGAGCTTTGCGGTCACCTGTGCTCTCCACGCTGGGCAAACAGGAAATTAAATTCAAAATTTTGCGGGCCTTTTCCTGTCTACCTGGCCAGCGCATCTGAGTTGAGAGTGCTGTCCAGAGCGGTCACAATGAAGCACTCTGGGATAGCTCCCGGAGGCCAATACCGTCGAATTCCGTCCACACTACCCCAAATCCGACCCGGAAAGGCCGATTTCAGCGCTAATCCCCTCGTCGGAGGTGGAGTACAGAAATCGGTTTAAAGGGCCCTTTAAGTTGGAAAAAAAGGGCATCATCGTGTGGATGTGTCCAGGCTTAATTCGATTTAACGCTGCTAAATTCGACCTAAACTTGTAGTGTAGACCAGGCCTGAGCACCTGCAACTTCCACTGAAATTGAAATATTCAAGTCACCCACAGAATTTCATTACTAGAAATATTTGTGTTAAACGCTGTATCTTATTATATCTCTACCCAGATATAACGCTGTCCTCGGGAACCAAAAAATCTTACCGCATTATAGGTGAAACAGCGTTATATTGAACTTGCTTTGATCTGCCGGAGTGCGCAGCCCCCCGCCCCCCCGGAGCACTGCTTTACCGCGTTATATCCGAATTTGTGTTATATTGGGTCGCATTATATCGGGGTAGAGGTGTATTTGTTTGAAATATATTCTGAGATAGTAAATCAAAGCTTTGCAGTTGTGCACCAGATAGCCAAGCAAGAGGATACTAAACGACCTTGAAGAGCTGATCAAAGCTTGTAGGTGTTTTTATATATGTTCTTATCCTTTAATTTGGTTGTATTTCCATTCTGAAGAAAATAATGAATATTCAACCCTTCGTGCTAAACCTGCCTTGGCGTTTCTCATTGTTACTTTTACCACGTAGACAATGTGGGAGTCTAGGTCTTCCCGACCCATCAAGTGAGTACAACATTTACCAGTCAGAAATAATGGCAATTCTCAATAGAGAAATGAAATTTAGAAGTATTTTCATGACTTGGCTCTTCCACTCTAGGTGACAAGTTTAAAGGGGACTGGGTAGGCAAATTTAAAAAAACATCCTTTTGCAAGTAACAACTCTTTCCCTACCTCCCACTTCTACCCTAGGTTCACCTTTCCTAGCCAATGAAGATGGTGTACTCGGTGGAGTGATAGTTCTTCGATCTTGCAGGTGTTCTGCAGAGCCTGACTCTTTACAAGAAAAGCAGACTCTACTAGGTAAGAAGATTTTTGTATAGTTTTATTGTGAACAGGAGGTGCTAAACTCACAAACCAAGCAAGGGCTGGAATAAAAATCATATGTACTACCACCAATTGAAAGCCATAAATAGGGATATCTGGCATAAAAGAGAAGCATTTGTCAGTGAAATACAGGAATGCTCTGGGGGAGGGACAGAGTGGAAGTTGTAAATATTTTTTGTTTTTGAAAAGTATGGGTGAGACCATGCCTCTTAAATTGCCATTTGTGAACTTAAATGTGATCCGTATTGGTCTATGGAGCCAGAGTCCTTTTTAGTAAGAGTGTAGATAATAGTAGTAATATTTTCATTTTAGTTGCTTGGATTCTTTTTTAAAAATATTTTTAAAACACTTTCTCCCAATATAGAGTACCACATTTCTGGTCAAGAAAGACGCATGCACATACATCCTGCTGTTAAAGCTGCTCAGTGCATTGCATGTCAAAATGTGCTCTGTACGAATGTTTACCTCTTTTTTTCTCAGAGACCAAAATGTGTATGATGGTTTGGAACATGGACTTGAAATTTGGCAGGGTCACCAGACTCCTAGGGTCAGAAATTCCTTTTGCTGCCCCCATGAAAATCCATCCAGATAAGCCACAGCACTGACATTTGCATGTGCACAGTAGGATTTTCATGTTTGCTCCTGAAATGCCTAATTATTCAGTCTACACTGTGGACTTCCCCCCCTGCTTTGCCTCCAAACAGATGTCACACAGACAAAATGAGTCATTCTCTTCTTCCTGCTACTACTGTATTTCTCCCATCAAAATACTCTTTGCACTAGGAAAATTTGCACTGGTCTGGGAACCAGAAGAGCATATGTTTGTCTTGCCTCTTCTGCTGATTGGTAATAAAATCTGTGCACATTGCAACCCTTGCAGCTTCATTGCTACTCTGGAAGGAAGACACGTCCCACCATTTTACAGAATGATTAATGGTCACTTGTGGCAGATGTGGGAATAGAACACAGAGACCAAATCTCCCACTCCTGTTCCAGCCCCTTTGTGCTGCCTGAGCATTGCAAAAGGGGTGGAATCTGGCTACAGCTACCAAGTTGATAATTCCTTCATCAGAAGGTAACTTTGTGTTAGTGATCCTGGCTTCTACACCAGCACTTTCCCTCTGCACCCCAGTGTAGAAGCCATGAGAGGGGAAATGGGAGAAGGCAGGGCAGCAGATTTCTGCTCATTCTGTGCCAATAGACAGTTAGTGTATGGTCCCTTAGCTATCATAGCTAGTTGTCCATAATTTAGAGCTGCATGCGGGTTAATATAACTTTATGTTGGAGCTGGAGCAGCTTGAGAATCAGAGCGATAACCAGTCACACATTACCTCTTAGAAAGAACCTGCCAAATGTATATCTAGGTATATTGTCTGTAAAAAGAGCTATTCCTACATATGTAACCACGGTTTCATTATTGTTCCGTTTTAGTGGCTGGCCCAAAGATAACGCTTAGTTTCTGGCAGCAGTAGTGGGCAGTTAGTCTTTTAATTCAATTAGAGGTTTTCATGGAAATTAGTGACAAGGGGGACTGTTCTGATCATGTAGTATGACCTTCTGCATTAATACGGGCTATAGACCCTCACCCAATTTCTGAATCAAGCCTGTAACTCTGACTGAGCTCATTTCAAAGCTACATCTATACTACAAGCTAGGAGTGTGATTCCCTGCTTGCGTACTCATACTCAACTCGCTGTCCTCTGAGCTAGCATGCTAAAAATATAGTAGCGTAGCCGCGGTGACAAAGGCAGCAGTTGCATGCTCAGTGACAGTGATGGTACAAGCCCTTAGTTGGTACCCACGGGATTCAAGCTGGTTTGTACTTGGTGTGGCTAGCCTGTGCCACCACTGCTCCTGACTGTGCTACCGTGGCGATGCTACTATTTTTAGCATGCTAGCTCAGATGAGAGCTATCATTAAGTATGTGTATGTGAGCTGGAAATCACACTCCTAGTATATAATGTAGACATAGCCAGTCTGAATTTGTCTGTTTTAAACTTCTAACCGTTGGATCTCGTTATGCCATTTTCTGCTATTAATATCTTCTCTACGTAGGCTCCGTTCAATCTTCTCTTGGGTAAACTAAATATATTGAGCTTCAGCCTTGTACTATAAGATGTGTTTTCAAGGCCTGAAATTATTGTAGCTCTCTTCTGAAACCGTTCTGATTTTTCAACCTCTTTTTTGAAGTGGGTTTGCCAGAAGTGGACACAATATTCTGGTAACTGTTTTGCTAAAGCTGTATGCGGAAGTAACATCACCTCTCCACTCTTACTTCATAGTCACCTGTTTATACATCCAATGATTACTTTAGCCCAGGGAGGTGAGAGTCTATTGGTTATTTTCCGTGATCTCAAAGTCTCTTTGTTTCAATACATCTAGAATACAGTACCCCATCTTGTAACACATGTTCTTTGTTCCAAGAGTAGTCAGGAAGGAGTAACACAATAACAAAAGGGAACAAACATGCACTCAGCACAAAATCAATAGGTTGAGAACAAAATTAATCAAAACACCCAAAAGATGTGAAGAGAAGACAATCTTTAATTGCCTACACACCAATGCTAGAGGCCTGGGTAACAAACCAGAGGAATTGCAATTGCTTATTTATGAGCAAAAATTTGACTTAGTTGGTATTACTGCAACCTGGTGGGATGATTCCCATGATTGGAATGTTAAAATCAATGGTCCTAACCTATTTAGGAAGGATTGAATGAGCAAAAGGGGAGGGTTATCAAAAACGACAGCCTGTTTCCAAGTCACTGACAGTGTGGAAGAAAATGTCTGGAATGCTTATGGATCAATGTCCTAACAGACAATGTACAAGCTAGGGTATTAGTTGGTGTCTGCTACAGAGCATGAAATCACACTATTGGATAGTATGACCAGCTCCTAAAGCACCTATCTATAATCTATGATAGGGGGAAGCTTAGTGATCATAGGGGCGAGGAAGACTTCAATCTGAATAACATATGCTAGAGGTCTCGTGCTGACAGTCCTAAAACAGCCTTAGAATTTCTAAGTACTAGAAATAACAATTTCCTAACAAAGTGTTGCATCCAGTATGGGGGAAGTCTTTATTTAGACCTTGTCTTGACAGAGGAATTGATCACAGAACTAAAAATTAGTGGTAGTTTATGTAGATGTGATCATGACTTTATCCCATTTGGTAGGTGTGAACAGAATAAAATCCAAACCAGAAATATATATACTTGATGCTTTGAAAGGGCTAGTTTCATAATGCTTAAAACAGTTGAGCCAGATCAGATGGAAGGAAGAATTTAAATTGAAAAATGTGAATTGTTTAAGAACATTTTACTAGATGCCCCAAAAGCCACAATTGAGAGAAATCCATGCTGCTTTAAAAAACACATAGTGGCTTAGAGGAGAAGTGAAGGCAGCTTATATGGAAGAAATGGGAAATTGATAGTAATGAATATAAACCAGAAGCTAGGAATTTGTATATCTATGATGAGGTAGACTGTAAGAAAATCAGAAGTGATGGAATGGAAGAAAAAAAAAAACCCCAGAATCTGTTGAGGTTAAAATCACTTGGTGGGAGGAGGGGAAGATGATAAAGGCTCCACTGGGATAGCACTTGGGGTCTGCTATAGACCTCCAGGATCTGATTTGCATATGGTTAGCGACCTCTTTCATATTTTAAATTAAATGAATACTTCTGGGAATTGTGTGATTGTTGGAGACTTTAATTTCCCACATATAGATTGGAGGACACATGCTACTAATAATGGTAGGTCCCAGGTATTCCTGGATTTGATAGCTGACAGATTTCTTCAGCAAATAGGCACCAAACCAACAAGAAGGGATTCCCTTTTAGATTTAGTATTCGTAAGTAGTGAGGACCTCATAGAAGAACTGGTTGTAGAGGAAAGGCTTGGTTTGAGTGATCATGAGCTAATTCAGTTTAAACTAAATGGGAGGAGAAACAAACAAACAAACAAAAAACTAGGGTCCTTGATTTCAAAAGGGCAAACTTTAAAAAATTAAGGGAATTAGTTAGGGAAGTGGACTGGACTGAAGGATCTGAATGTAGAGGAAGCTTGGAATTACTTAAATCAAGGCTACAGAAGCTGTCTGATGCCTGCATCACAAACAAGGGGGAAAACGTGCAGGGAAGAGTTGCAGACCAAGCTGGATGAGAAAGCATCTCAAACAGGTTATTAAGAGAGAGCCTACAAGGAATGGAAGATAGAAAGGATCAGCAAGGTAAGCTACCTCTTGGAGGTTAGAAAATGTAGGGGGGAAATGAGAACTCCCAAAAGCCAAAGAGTTTAAAGTTGCAAAGGAAACTATAACCAATAGTAAATGATTCTCTAGCCATATAAATAAAGAGAAAACAAAGAAAGAAGAAGTGGGGCCACTAAACATTGAAGATGGGTTGGAGGTTAAAGATAATCTAGGCATGGCCCAACTCCTAAATTAATGCTTTGCCTCAATTTTTAATAAGGGTAATAAGGAGCCTAGGGGTAGTGGCAGGGTGGCTAATGGAATCGAGAATAGAGAAGTAGAAATTATCACAGATGAGGTGTAAGTCAAACTCAGACAGCTTAATGAGACCAAATCAGGGACCCAGATAATCTCCATCCAAGAATATGAAAGGGACTGGCACTGCTATGGCACTCATCAGCATAGTGTCAGTGCTTCACAAATAGCAATAAAATTATCTTCACAACCATCCCTGTGAGCTGCACAGGTGTATATATATACCCATTTTACATATGGAGAATTAAGGCACTGAGGAATCAAATATAATTGAAAAAAATATCCACTAATTTGAGACACCTATGGCCTGATTTTTAGTAATACTTAGCATTTTTCTAACACTTTATATATTCAAGGCACAGTTCCTACTGAATTCAGTTGCAGTTATGAGGCTCTGCACTTTTGCAAATCTGATTTCATGTGTCTCAAATTGGGCACCCAGAAACTGAGGAATTCTCAAATAGTGGCCAACTGTGACAAATTTTGGTTTGCGGCTTGCCCAGCATCACATAAAAATTCTGGCTGTGATAGAATGTGAGTATGTTGTTAATAACAACAAGAATTAAACTCTTTAGAACAGGGGCAGTTTCCGTTGTGTTTGTGTCGTGCCTAGCACGGTGGGGGCCTGGTCCATGACTGAGGCTTCTAAGTACTCCAATAATAATAGATAATAAAGGTTGCATGGGCAACCTTAATTCTAGCATGTCCTAACTCTTGAGTGCTTAACTCTGCAATCTTAATTCTGTTTTAATGTAGTTTTTTTGTATGTAATTTCTGAGCATTTAAACAAAGCAAAAATGAATAAATAGATATTCATGTGGAAACCTTCTCACCCATCCACTGCATGAGTCATCAGTAGGTTGGGGATCTTTAGATCTCCAGCATGGACCACTGCCATTCGAGGTAGTGAGCCAGCTACTAGAGGGGGATGACTAGTATCAGTTATCAGTGGGATTCACAGCTATTTGATGTGAGAGGAATGTTGAGACTTGGAAATCCTGGGTTGAATTTCAGGTGCTGGAGGGAAGTGTTAACTAGTGGTTATAGACCCCTCTGCTCCTCACGCCCCACCCTCCCCTGCATTTCACTCAGGCAGCTTCCTCCTCTTCCTTCTCCACACTTACTGGGCCCTAGTGTGGGGAGGAGAGACATTGGGAGCACAGGAGTCTCCCTCCTGTTACTTCCACATGCCCAGCACTACAATGGTCCTCCAGCTGGGAGGAGGAATGCTAGGGAAGTGCTGCTCAGCCCCTGTAGCCCTGCGCTGGAGCTTGCTGAGTGCAGTTGGAATCTTTGGAGAATTTAGCTTCCAAACTCTTATGAGCCTCTGAAAATCAGTTTGTAAGGTGTTTGATAAAGACTTGTTACTTTGCCAGGTTTCTGTGGATTTTTACAGGGCAGGCAAAAGGCATATTCCTGACACAAAGGCCTCACCCTGCCAAATTTCAAGTCCCTGCTCTAAAACATGGAAGTGCTAGAGCTTCTCAATTAAATGCTTGTACAAATTTAGCATAGGCAAACTTTTTATTCTTCCCTAATCTCATTATGTGAAACAACTAACAATTTTAGCTAAAAATCCTCCTGAAGTAGAAACCTGTCATGGAAAACTTCAGCCCAAGTGATGAATTTGGCCAACCATTGTGCAACTGAAAATGGGATTTGTGATGGAGAGTTAGGCAACCATAACTACAGCCATCATTGCCACCTGTGCTTCTAATATGTTGGCTTTGGCCTAGTTCATATTGCTAGCAATACTGCTGTCTTTCTTTTGGAACATACCTCAAACTGCTTAATATCTAGGACCGAGAATCTTGCCCAAATGGTATCTTCAGAGAAGTGAGGATTACTGACCTTGTAATTCTTTTTTCTGTGAGGATAAGGCGGGTGAAGTAATACCTTTTATTGGACCAACTTCTGTTGATGAAAGAGACAAGCTTTCGAATTACACAGAGCTCTTCTTCAGGTCGGGCATGTCCCTAAAGATACTCTGGCAGGGTTTTCACCCACCTCCCTTTAGTGTTTGGAAGGCAACATTGTTTTGTGATTTTTTTTAAATCATATTTATTGATCTATCTCATTTTGAGCCACTAATTGTTCAATTTATTTTGTGACTGGCTTATTTCTTCCAGGGAGCCTTTGTTTCTTGTTCAAACAGGAACTGAATGGAAGGTTCTGAAGGTGGCAGTTAATCCTAGGCAGCTCTTGACCATTGGTTGTAGGGTTGCCACTAACAGTTCCCTGAAGACCCAGTTCTTAGACAAAACTCCCCAACATCTTTCTTGAGCTAGAGAACATAAAATCCAAAAATCTGAGGATCCTGCCAGAGTTCTGTTTTCAAAGAAGCTGAATTACAAGATGAGTAATTTTCCCCCTCAGCCCTTAATTCTAGTCTTTGGGAGTTTTTTAAATTAGATTTATAGTATTGCATTTTAAAGCTAAGCTTTTGCAGTGCAAAACAAAATCTATACAATACAGCTCTAGTTGACTTGTTTCGTACGGGAACCTCCTGTTGCAAACGTAAGCAGTTTGTTTTTTAACTATTCCTCTCCTCTGTTCATTCTCCTTCCAGTCCTCGTATCTAGCCACCTTTTTCTTTCTGTCTGGGCCTCCCTCCCACTTCTCCTGAATAATATCCTTACATCCTCTTCCTCAAGTCTGGGAAAGGTACTGAGGGCAGGTCTACACTACAAATTTACAGCAGCGCAACTATAGCGCTTCTGGTGAAGATGCTCTAAGCTGAGCAGAGAGCTCTTAATGATTCCACCCTCTGTGAGAGACGGTAGCTATTCTCCTTCTGACATAGCGCTATCTACCCCGGCGCTTAGGTCGGTATAACTATGTCACTTAGGAGTGTGGATTATTCACATCCCAAGCAACATAGTTATACCAAAGTAATTTTGTAGTGTAGACCAGGGCTCAAAGGTACTAAATACAAGGACGAACAGATACTTTAGCATAAATAGTTAGCACATAGCAGCAAGGAAACCTGCACAACACTTTCAGAAGACGAGCCTGGTAGCTTAAATTCATAACTTTGATGGACACTAAAAATCTTGGTCTTAAACCATAAATCCAGTGTCTTTATTGTTACAACAATCCATAACTCACTAACCTCCTCATTCTGTCCTGTGACTACTGGGGTATTAATGGGCCATTTCACCTTGAACACACCCCGAGCAACGTAAGTTTCGCCGGCATAAGTGGTAGTGTTCACAGTGCTATGTCGGTGGGACAGGAGAGCTCTTCCCCCATCATCATAGAATGGCTACATGAGAGATCTTACAGTAGCACAGCTGTGCCACTGTAAGCTCTCTAGTGTGGACATAGCCTTAGTACCTTTCCCAGACGTGAAGAGCTCTGTGTAGTTTGAAAGCTTGTCTCTCTCACCAGCAGAATCATAGAATCAGAGGATTAGAAGGGACCACAAGGTACCAACAGAAGTTGGTCCAGTAAAAGATGTTACCTCACCCACCTTGTCTCAAGGATATTTGTTGTAATTTGACATTCTTCAACTGGCCAAAGAGGTCTCACTCTTCTAACAATGGAGCACACTGCCCTTACCGTATTTCCCAGACCTTGCTGTCCCAAGAAACCAGAGATCTATGACATATATCCTTATAGTTCTTCTGACACTGCATTGGATGTAAAGGAACAGTGGGGTGATAAGTCATACAGGGACATAGGGAGGTTTTTTGGGGGGAGGAGTGTCTTTTTGGCACATAATGGTTTCTTAGCGTTGATATTGTAACAATTCTTCAAAAACTGCTACAGAATCAATGGGAGGTGTTTTTCTTACTTTGTAACATCTTAATGTACTTATAGCCCCATTTTTTCCAAAGACTGTGATCATCCCTCCCAGTGACATTAGTTATACCTCTATGGGGTCAGCACCTTTGATAATCAGGCCACTTGTTGTTGTTCAACCATTAAAAAGTCAAAACTATTAAAATATATAATTCCTGAGTCAAGATTGGGTATTGCTGAACATATGCAAGATCTCATAAGTGCAATTTACACTTCACAACACAAAAAATGGATGAATTAGCAATAGGATTATATGCTGTTGTAAGAACTTGACATTACTGACATGTAATGAGAAGTATGCCAAGAAATCAACACTGTCTGCATGAAGGAGTTAATAGAACTAAAATGTAAGCATGATGAGACATGAAAGAACAGCATGTGACATTGTATGTGAATTAAATTAACTTTTCACTTAACACATTTGGTAGCAAGATTAATGACTTGTGTCTGAACAATATTTAACAATAGTGACAAGTCTTCCCTTTCAAACATCTTAGTGCTGTCACTATCATTATTCAGTGATGATATTTGCTTTTTCCTTGGACCCCATGCCCTTATCATGTGTTCTAGTGGCAATTTATGGAGATTCATATCTGCAACTCACTTTGTATCAAGATGAGAATGTATCCTTAGATTTGTATTAAGATTATTTTGCCCTTCTGCATATCTAATTACCTGCAGGATTACCTAACTGACGTTGTCCTGAGCACATTGTCTATACTAAATCATTGCTTTGGCTTTCTGAAAATTTAAACAAATCTTAATGTCATACTATCACATGGCACTGATGCATCTTGCTTTTGTAAGCATATGTTTCAAGAGATAATGAGCAGTATTAAGGTTTGTACTCTCACCTCTTAAAAATTCTTTAAAATTATATAGGGAAAAATGAATATAATTGAATTTTTCAAGTCAAGGTCAAAGGCTCCTCCAGAGATGTTTTCCTATTGTAATTTTTCAAAGTTCAATCAGTGGAGGTAAGGGTTTTGGGAATTTCTGAAATAGAATCAGATTTTTAAACGGCATAATTCAGACGACATTGTTAGATATAAATCAGCATAGATAGTAGATTCCTTTTGGAGCTTTATATGCACTCTCAGTTCTTGAAGATGGCAACACATTATTTTTGTACAAATGACATGTCACATGCTGGATATTCAAATAAGCTATTGGTTTTGTGTCTTTTTTTTTTTTTAAAGAGCTGAAATAAACATACAAGGTAGGTTGAGCATTTTTGTTTTTAATGAACTGTGCTATTCCAGGGAATCTGTTCAGAGCAGTGAATTTACATACATTTGAGATCTTGATTTTAATTCCAGCACTTCTAGAAACTAGCACTATCTGCAGCTTGAAGAGACTCATCATGAACACACACAGCTATCAGTAGTAAAATTCACAGCTATTGTGTAGAATGTAGATGGTGGACAATAAAGGCTAAAATATCCTTAAAACTTAATTAATAGCACTTCACACATTCATTTATAACAGTTATCAGCATTCATTCTTTTGTATTCTAAGTGTATACTGTCTAGTCTCTCTTTGCACTTTGGAAAGTAAAGTTAGAAAATGAAATTAAATTAGTTGTCCAAAAGGAGCTAATTGCCTACCTCACCTATCGCTGAAAATTTCCAGTGTTTGTCTTGTTTTCAAATTCAGTGACTCAATTTCCTTAAAGAAACGGTGATTATTTAACTACAGTCACTTGTGTATTTAGAAAACTCCACAGACAGCAATAGTATAAAAAATTGCAAGATTTTTTTTAAACTAGAAATGTCTATGGCAGGGATCGGCAACCTTTCAGAAGTGGTGTGCCGAGTCTTCACTTAAACTTAAGGTTTCGCATGCTGGTAATACATTTTAACGTTTTTTAGAAGGTCTCTCTATATACATCTATATTATATAACTAAACTATTGTTGTTTGTAAAGTAAACAAGGTTTTCAAAATGTTTAAGAAGCATAATTTAAAATTAAATTAAAATGCTGATCTTATGCCGCCGGCCCACTCAGCCCGCTGCCGAACTAGGTGAACGGAACCCCAGGCCGGCAGCGGGCTGAGTGGGACCAGCGGGACCCCGGCTGGCAAGGGGCTGGCAGCCGGGACCCCAGACTGGCAGCGGGCTGAGCAGGGCCGGCAGCTGGGACCCCAGACCGGGGGTGCAGGTGGGAATGTGTGTGGGGGGATGTTTGCAGGAGCTCCCGTTTGGTGCTCAGGGTGGGGGTGGGGATGTGGGGGGGTGCAAGAGTCAGGGCATGGGGGGGGCTGGGTATGTGTGGGGGGTGCAAGAGTCAACGGGCTGGAGGTGTGTGAGGGGGTGCAGGGGTCAGGGCAGAGGGTTCGGTGTGTGTGAGGGGGTGCAGGGGTCAGGGCAGAGGGCTGGGTGTGTGTGAGAGGGTGCAGGGGTCAGGGCAGAGGGCTGGGGTGCTCGGCTCATAGGGGTGCTCACAGCAGGGGACTGGAAGGGATATGCCCTGTTCCCACCTCTTCCCCCAGGGCCCCGTCTCTTCCCCCAGGGCCCCGTCTCTTCCCCCAGGGCCCCGTCCCTTCCCCTAGGGCCCCGTCCCCACCTCTTCTCTGCCTCCTCCCCAGAGCAGCGAGCATGCTGCGGGTCCGCTCCCTTCCCCCCCCCTCCTCCTTGCAAGGGCGATCAGCTGATCGGCGCAGGGAGGGAGAGGAGATGGGGCAGGAAAGCACCACGCTGGGGGAAGAAGCGGGGGGGGGTGGGGAAGCTTGGCTGCTGGCAGGACCAAGCTTCTGCCTCCTGCCCCCGCAGGAGAGAGCAGTGGGCGGGGGGGCTGAGTGGAGCTAGGACCCCGGCAGGCAGCTGTGTGCCATTAAAAATCGGCTCGCGTGCCGTCTTTGGCACGCGTGCTGTAGGTTGCCGACCCCTGGTCTATGGAAAATAATGATCTGGGAGAACCAGTGCACTCCAATTGTGTGATCCTGTTTTCTTACTATATTTGACAAATTCACTAATTAATCAGTGTGAAGGACGTATCTAAGTATAGAACTCTTTTTTCTCTTATTGTTTGACTTGCACAGATTCTGGCAATATCTTCTTCAAAATTCTCAAACCTGTTTTTCCTAGAATTGTCTGAATTTAAAAAGTGTTCTTCGGGATTAGTGGGTGAATGTAAATGTTCCAAAGGCCATTTTGCTGAACCCAGACTTAAAGTTTGTTAGACAGGTGAAGAGTTCTGAGTATCTATTTGATTTCTATTTTGTACTGGAGAAAGATTTAGTTGTTTTAAAATATTATTCTTTGATAGCAGGTAAGTAATCTAAAAAAGTCTTCAGTATACTACATATATTACACACAGTAGAGTTTTATGAAACTGAGCTCTGGCCGGCAGAAACACTTGATATTTTTGTCACAAAAATTATACATTTGAGAAGAAAAAAGTCTGTCACAGTAAATAGGGATTACCCAGTACTAAGAATAAATCATTTTAACAGTTGAAAATTTTTGTTAAGCAAGGGAGAAAAAATAAAGCACATTAATATGCTTTATATATGTCTGAATTTTAATTTTAAAGAGACATTCTCCGTTTTAGTAATCATACTGTAAAAAAAAAAAAATTACTTACCTTACAAATAAATAAATACAACTTAAAAATGCATGCTACTTTTCACTACATATGCCATTTATTTCTGGTTATTAGTGCTACAGTATTTATTTGCAACTACTACAAGGAGTGCTTACTCTTACTTCCACTGGAATTACTTTTTTCTTGTAAATAATTTTGTTAAATTTTTATAAAAGCACCAAACCTAAACTTTAAGCTAGGTTTGAGTTGTCCCTTTAATTTCTGGTTTTGTTAAAAGTGAAGTTTTTCCACACTTAAAATGAATGCATTTGTTTGTGACTTGTTACATTTTTCCTTGTAGTGGAGTTCTTGTGGAGTCATACAACAGAGAGCATGTGTGTAGGATATATGTCAGCACAGGATGGCAAAGCCAAGGTAAGCCCTAAGGAATAGGTTGTGACCTAAAATCTTGTACAATGACTTCAATTTTATTTTGAATTCATGAAAATTAACTCAAACTGTTGAAATATTATTTTAAAAGCGACGTAAAATAAGATTCCATTTACTCGATTAGCTGCAACCTTGCCACTGATGGAGCACTTTCTGCTCCTTGGCCAGGCTAGTGACCAATACTGTTAATACAAAACATCCTTAAGATCAGACTTCTATAAAGGTCTGCAAGTAAAAGATGTAATAATGAATTAATGAAAAAGAAAGCTACCGATTTGTATGAATCAGTGTGTATTTTAGCATTCTGCTTGGACTTGAGTGTTCAAATCAGCTACCTCACTGGTAGTTTGCCACCCTTGCTCATTTTGATAGTGCTTTTCATTGGTGATGTGCCCTGTGTTCATTTGATATTTTAGATTTGTGTAAATAATGTTTAGACCCTTCCTACTTCCCTTCATAGGAGGTTACTAATAACTCTGACTTTTACAAGGGCATGCCCTTCACATTCTTGTATTTTTAAAGCCTTGCTTATTTAGATTATGATAAATCTCTTATCATTTAATTAAACTGTTTTTCCGATCTTGATCCTAGCAATATAGATTGAAAACATGAATCAAAAGAAATTTACTGCTACATGTTGAAAGGAAAAGTGAAGCAGAATAGGAACTCTTCTGCTTTTAGATAAGTGAAGTAAATGGATGCTGTTTGGTTTTTTTGTTTGTTTTTTTAAGCATTCTAATCAGAATGAGACTTTAGACTGTAATCTAGTACGTAGTGTTGAGTATCTAGTCATCAAGTACATTGTATTTCCTTTTTTCACCATTTAAGGTGATCATTATTCATAGTTTCCATAGGCGTGCATGGTGCCTCACAGATGCATAGGGAAAATAACACCTTTCTCAGAAGTGGTTATGTAAAGGCAACGTCTACAGCAGTTTTATACAGATTTAGTTCTTTTGATTGAGGTGTGATATTTTTAAGGAAACAGGTAGCTATACTGAAACAACTGCTAGTGTGGGTGCAGTTTATAGAGGTGCCTTATATCAGTATAGCTTGTTGCCGTTCACTTACGGGAATAGCTATTAATCCTAGGTGGATTGTACTATTTTAACTATACTGGTGTAGTTAGATGTTACAGTTTTTGTGTGATGACAAGCCCTTAGGCAGATAATTGATATAGAAACTGAAATACCCCGTGATGGGTTGGAAATGAGAGAAGAGGGTATAACACAAAAAAATCTAAGTTTATTCATAGGATCCTTTATCATAAAGAATTCAGATCAGCTTGGCAGTTTCTTGGATGTTTATTGTAAGATTTTGTTTTTGCCTACATAATTGGGTATGAGACTGTGAGAACATAGGGGAGGGATAGCTCAGTGGTTTGAGCATTGGCCTGCTAAACCCAGGGTTGTGAGTTCAATCCTTGAGGGGGCCATTTAGGGAACTGGGGTAAAAATCTGTCTGGGGATTGGTCCTGCTTTGAGCAGGGGGTTGGACTATATGACCTCCTGAGGTCCCTTCCAATCCTGATATTCTATGATAGTTGAGTGTAGTGATGGAAAGTGAAACAAAAGAGAGGGATATGCCATCTAGGAGCGATGTGCCATGGATGAGGACGAGGCGAGCTGTTTTCAGGCATGGGGCAGTGCTGGGGAGAAGACTGGAGTGAGTGAGAGGCAAATGGGACATTCTGGAGAGAAGTGTGGGCAGAGCATACAGTGTGAAAAGGAAAGCAGAAGAAGGTGAGATGCAGGCAGGAACACAGCTGCGTAGAATTTGAACATGAGAGTGAGTGCAAATTGATGTGGAAACAAAACTAGAGAAGGAACTTGGTGAGAGAGGGCGGATCAGTTTTACAGCTAGAGGGGTGAGATGATTTGATGAGAGCCCGGATGCTTTGGGAGAAAGTTAGAGAGATGACCCCAGTAACTGTGAGTCTGAGTGATCAGGGGTGTAGTTCAGCAGTGTTAAAGGGGGGGAGGAGAGGGTTCAAAAAGAGGTTTGCTTTTTGCTGTGTTTAATTAGTGGGATGTCAAGGAGGACAATTTCTCCCTTCTGTGCAGTCCTGTATTTCTGTCTGAGGTAGATTTACAAGTAACTATCACAAATGTGATATCTGAAACCATGGGAGTAGATGAGCTCCTCTGATCAATAAGTACTGTATGTAGAGAGAAACAAAGACAAGGATACCAACAGAGGCTATGTCTACACTACGACCCAGGGGTGAGATTCCCCTGCCATGTACACATACTCCTGCTAGCTCACATTGAGCTAGTGCAAGTATAATTAGCAGTGTAGTCACAGCAGCACCAGCAGTGAAGGCACAGCTGAGCTGTGCCAATTACAAGCCCACCTGAACCGATGAGAGCTACCATGAGTAAGTGTACATGAGCAAGGGAATCATACCCCTTCGCTCACAATGTAGACAATAACCTGAGGGAGAAGGAGGAAAAGCAGCTGGTTACAGAGATGCTGACACAGCGGCCAATGGTGCACACTTTTCTATGCCACATGTACAGCTTATTTCCTTGGATAATCAACTGAAATGCGGTGTCACTGAGTTCTTGTTTATTTTAGATTTTTATTTTAAAAGAATCTAGTTTCTCAAACTCAAGTTAGTGAAGCTAGAACAAGCCCAGCTGCAGATGTCCCAGCATGCAGCAAACATGAATGCATAAACCTGCTTCATTCTTTATATTTTTGATCCTGAAATATACTCATTAAAAGAAGTGAAATGTTAAATTATATTAGAAATAAAAGCTGATTTTGTTTACACAATATGGCTCCTAGAGCTGGTTGTGAGGAAATGTTTGTTCCTAGCTGGTGGTAGCCTGCTGAAGTCTTTAGTATGTCATATGAAATCTGGTTAGTAATAAGCACTAGCAATACAGTGCCATACCCAGAGATGTTTTCCTACTCGCAGTTGCATCGTTTGACATCTGGTGTACATTGTTTTCATATTGCTGGTAAATTCTCCAGCTGGTAATCTTGATTGGGCTGACAGACACAGCTGCTTCTCTTGGTTCACTTTTAAATTATGTTTTGACCTTCATTGAAGAAAGTTAATCCCTCTCCCTTTCTTCCTCCTTTGAGCCTGTGGCTGCAAATGCTTTCCAGAGAAAAACCACAAATGCCTTGGCTGCCGACTTCTATTGATCAAAAAAAAAATCTTCTGTCATAAAGGCTGGAATTTTGTTGTATTGCAAGTAAGGCTAAGTCATAGGAGGGAAGCCAGGCTTGAAATAGAACACAGTGTATTGCAAATCATTTTTTTTTTCTTTAAAAAAGTAAATATTTGGCAAATTTAACATTGTATTTGTGACATAAAAGTACAGAATATCCATGTATAAAACTCCAGAAACAAGCTGGTCAAGTGGGTAGTATAAAATTGACTTCCCTCCCTGTTTATCTAAGTTTTTTGCAGCCTTCACTAGTCCTGGGCTAACGTCTATTCTGAAGTCAAGTGGTTCACATCATGGCCAGCCAAAGGCTGGCTGTTAATGACTGAGGAATTCACAGACAGTGCACATCAATACAGCAAGTCCATTGGTAGCAAAATTTTGTAAAATGATAAGATATTAAGAATTGTAAAAGGAACACACTAATATTAAAATCATAATTTTGTGTGTGTATATATATATATATATATATATATAAAAAATATTAATAGCTTAAGGGTCTCTTCTAGTCCTAGATCACTTAGTCTGACTTCCTGTGACATTTAAATGTCACATAGCTACCCTGTATTGAGCCCAAAAACATTTGTTTGGTTAATGCGTACCTTTCAGCAACGCATCCAGTCTTGATTTGAAGAGATGGAGAATCCCCTCTTCCTTTGGTTATTTTTTCCAATAATTAATCTCCCTTGCTGTTAAAAATTTGTGCCTAATTTCTAATTTGAATTTATCAAGCTTCAGATTCCAGCCAGTGGTTCTTGTTATGCCTTTCACCACTTGATTGAAGAGTCCTTTAGAGCTCACTATTTTTTCCCGGTGAAGATACTTATACACTGTAATCAAGTCACCTCTCAATATTTTGGTAAACTAAACACTTTGAGTTCTAAGTCTCTCAATGTACGGCCTCAAATCACTTGTGTGACTGTTCTATGTACCCCCTCCAATTTGTCAACATCCTTTTGAAAATGTGAACACCAGAATTGTTTACAGTATTCTAGTATGATGGCATGTCTACCAAATGTTAAAATGTTGCTGCAGCGCAGCTATAGCACTTCAGTCAAGATACTACCTATGCTGATGGCAGGGCCTCTCCTATTGGCGTAGGTACTCCATCTTCCTGAGAGGCAGTAGCTAGATCAACTGGAGAATTCTCCAGTTGACCTAACAGTGTCTACACCGGGGGTTAGGTCAGTTTAACTGTGTCGCTTAGGGGTGTGGATGTTTCACACTCTTGAGCAATGTATTATACCAACCTAATTTCCTAGTGTAGACCAGGCCTCAGTCTCACAAGTGCTCTATAAAGAGGTAAAATCACCTTCCTACTTCTCTTCACTGCTTCCCTATTGATACATCCAAGCATCTCATTAGCCCTTTTTGCCACAGCATCACACTGGGAGCTCATGTTCAGTAGTCTGTCCACTATGACCCCTAAATCCTTCTCAGAGTTGCTGCTTTCAGGATATAGTCCTCCATACTTTAGGTATGGCCTGCATTCTGTCTTCCTAGATGTATACATTTCCATTTGGCTGTATTCAAATACATTTTGTTTTAATGGGCCCAGCTCACCAACCAATCTTAGTCATTCAGTATCACTGCCCTGTCTTCATCATTGTTTATAACTCCACCAATCTTTGTGTTAACCACATATGTTATTGGCAGTGATTTTATATTTACTTTCTGATTTCTGATAAAAAATGTTGAATCATGTCAGACCTGGTACCCATCCCAGTGGAACCCAACAAGAAACACCTCCATTAGATGATGATTCCCCATTGATAACTAGTTCTTGAGATTTCTGAGCCAGTTTTTAATCCATTTAACATGTGTTTTCATATTGTATATTGCTAATTTTTTCATTAGAATGCTGTGTGGTGGTAAGTCAAATGCCTAGCAAAAGCCTTAAGGGTATTACATCTATGTAGTTACCTTTATGAACCAAACTTGTAATTTCATTAAAGAATGAAATCAGATTTGTTTGACAAGACCTATTTTCAATAAAACCATATTGACTTCCATTAATTATATTCCTATTATATTATATTAATTATATTCCTATACTTTTAGTTCTTTATGAATTGAAGTCCATATCAGCTTTTCCCAGCTTTTTCTGCTTACCCGGGATTGATGTTGGGCAAACTGGCCTATAGTTACCCTGAGTCATTCTACTTGCCCTTTTTGAATATTGGCACAACATTTCATTTTCAGGAATTTCCCCGGTATTCCAAGATTTATAAAAAATTTATCAACACGTTAGAGATCTCCTCAGCCAATTCTTATAGGAATCTTGGGTGCAAGTTAACCAGGCCTACTGACTTTTAAATGTTTATCCCTAGTAGATGCTATTTAACGTCCTTCTTAGTTACCAATGGAGTGGAAAATTCTTAATTATCCTCGTGTTATATGAATAAATCATCCTCCTTCTTTCCAAATACAGAACAGAATTATTTACTGAACACTTTTGCCTTTATTTGCATCATTAACAATTTTACCATCTGCATCTAGTAATGGCTTCATACCACTGCTAGGATCTCTTGTTCGAAGTATACTTAAAAATTCTTCTTTATCCTTAGTTCTGCCAGCCATGACTTTTTTTCCCCTGATGTCTTTAGCTTCCCTTATCGATTTTCTGCACTTTTCTGATCTATATGGAGTGCTATTTATTTTCCCTGTCTTCCATTTATTTTATATATACTAATTGCTGTCTTTACTTGGCCACCGAACTAGGGTGGGCTTTTAGCCAAAGTTTTTGTCCTCTTTGATTGTGGACTTTTGGCCAGCTAACAAACTTTTCGTAAAGGACTCCCAATTTTCATTCATATTTTTCAGTCTAAATTTTTCTTTCCAGTCAATTTAGCTCAAGATTTTTCTCACTTTGGGAAATAAACCCTTTTGAAGTACCAACTATTTTGGTACTGTTCTCTGCCCATATTGAATGTAATCAAGTCATGATCACGGGTCCTGAGGCCATCACCAACTTCAGTCAAGCAATAGATTAATCTTTATATGTCATTATGAGATCCAAAATAGTTACTTCATGTTGGGGACACTACTGCTTGTGTTAGAATATTATCTTCTTTCATTTTTAGAAAAGCATTTTTTGTAACTCAAGTTAGACATTTGTAATAAGGCATTTGATCGAGCCTATAACAGTAGCTCATCTCCTGTGTGTTTTCATTAACTTGTTTCTGCAGTAAGTGGGGAAAAAAACAAACAAAAAACTTTGAAACAAAAAGATGCACACTCTTCAGTGGTGGTGTAGCATTATTAATTGCTTATTTAAAAAGGGAAGCGGGAATTTCAGGACTTAGGATAAGAAATCCTGAAACACAATACAACTACAGCTTACAGAATGGAAGGCAGCCTTGGGGTCTAGATATATTTTTGTTTTAGCAAACTGTTCAGTTTCGTTAGTCTGTTTCCTCAAGTACCCTATATAATCTCTGGACTATTTGGTATGCATAACTCAACGAATTATAGTATTTTTAGATATTTAACAAGTGATTACTGAATATTATTTCAGAGAAACTATTAAATATAGAACTTTATGAATGGAAGGAGAAATATGCCTGTCTAGTCCATCCATATTGGTACATGGCCTTCTTGTAAATGCTTCCTGATTCAGTTGGACTATTGTTACCTTATGGCTGGTCTCGACTACCGGGGAGATCGACCCTGCTGCAATCCAGCCTGCCTTCTAACTCACTATAGTAACTACTGTGACAAAGTTCCTCCTCTATCTTGGTGGGTCCTGCGCTTATTGGCGGATTTTCTTGCCTCAGAGATTCACCATGTGGGTTGGGGAACAGCCCAGAGACCTTCCCCTCTGGAAGAACCCACAGTCCAGGTCAATTGGGAGGTTTGGGGGGAACCCGGGCCCGCCCTCTACTCCGGGTTCCAGCCCAGGGCCCTGTGGACTGCAGCTATCTATAGTGCCTCCTGTAACAGCTACAACTCCCTGGGCTACTTCCCCATGGCCTCCTCCAAACACCTTCCTTATTCTCACCACAGGGCCTTCCTCCTGGTGTGTGATAACACTTGCGCTCCTCAGTCCTCCAGCAGCACACCCTCTCGCTCTCAGCTCCTTGCGCCTCTTGCTCCCAGCTCCTCACACTCGCACCACAAACTGAAGTGAGCTCCTTTTAAAACCCAGGTGCCCTGATTAGCCTGCCTTAATTGATTCTAGCAGCTTCTTCTTAATTGGCTCCAGGTGTCCTAATTAGCCTGCCTGCCTTAACTGGTTCTAGCAGGTTCCTGATTACTCTAGTGCAGCCCCTTCTCTGGTCACTCAGGGAACAGAAAACTACTCATCCAGTGACCAGTGTATTTGCCCTCTACCAGACTCCTGTACCCCACTGATCTGGGTCTGTCACACTACCCTATACAGGCTGCAAAGTAGCTTGTCCTTAGCCAGATGGGACATTCCTCTGACAATAGTAAGGGTCATACACCTCTACATGCCTGCTAATATTTTAATTAGATTCCTGCCCCTCATGAGTTCTCTATCTAAAGCAGTATGTATCAGAATTCAGTGCTACAGAGTGGAAAAGGGCACCCATATTAGAGAGGATGCTGAAGGGATGTGTGGGACTGTCTTGCCAACTACTCCTACTAAGCCAGGGGAGAGGGGAAGATCTGACTTATCACCACAGCCTCTTGAACACCTGATGGCCCATGGTATCAAGGCAGCTAAGAGATCAGACTTAATCAGTAAGGACAATTCTTGATTGTCTGTAACCAGCAGAAAATTATTGACCCTGACTGTTTGTGCCATATAGCAATCTGAAGCATGACTGAAAGATATAAAAGGAACCAATCAAGTCCAAGTGTGCCTGGAACTGCCCAGCAAGCATCTCAAATACCTTTCTCCAGAAAGAGAGGAGACTGATCAATTATTAACCAAAATGTTCAAGTTCATGCAAGTCCATTGCTCAGAATTTGTTAAATGTGAACATGAAGAGCATGCCACCCAGTTGGAATGAGGCATTAACCACCTCCCTTGGCAGCACATCCAGGACCTCCCTACTGGTCTTTATCACCAGGAAGGCCATAGGACCATCCTGCGTGTAGTGGGTCAGAACTCCCTAACCATCTCCTACATCTCAGCTAGAAACATTGTCCACATCCTCTTTATCCAGCCTGCCATGATGTCCTCACAACAGTGGGAGCCAAACCTCTCCTTATGAAATTGACCTTCCCTTTTTAAACAACCATTAGAAGATGCTACAACAAGCAACTGCATATGTTCTAAAACTGCAAACAATCTACTCTAACTTGGATGAACAACCTAAAATAACTCTGCCACAGAGTAGTTTGTAATAGAAGTGACCAGAGGAACTTGGCTTCCACCACTGGATTCTAGAAGGTGCAAATTGAAAATAGTTATGTGGCTAGGTCCCAGTCTGCAGCAATAGGTGAAAAAATATATACCTCAGGCTCCATGGATTCATTTACCCAGGGAAGCAAACAGAGAATCTCCATTACAAACTGTTCTCTACCTTGTTTTTATTATTTTAATTGCAGTGGATTCTACTTAAATCAGGGCTGTTTTTTGTTAAATAGAGAGAGCTGCTATAATCGGAACCAATTCTTTTCAAGAATATCTTTTCTAGTCTTCAATAATTGTTCCCCTGCAGCTTTGTTTTGCCCTCTTTTTGTCCATGGATAGCCTCTTTCCCTTTTTTTGCTTTCCCTCCTTCTCTGGGTCAGCAGAGAAGGCGTTAATGTCCTAAATATAGGCACTAAATACGTGGAAATGCCAATTTAAAATGAGTCCAGGCAGTCTCGATTTGCTGAATAACTGATGTCTCAGACTTCTAGAACAGTGGTTCTCAAAGCCGGTCTGACGCTTGTTCAGGGAAAGCCCCTAGCGGGCCGGGCCGGTTTGTTTACCTGCCGCATCCGCAGGTTCGGCCGATCACGGCTCCCACTGGCCGCGGTTCGCTGCTCCAAGCCAATGGGGGCTGCAGGAAGGGTGGCCAGCACATCCCTCGGCCTGCGCCGCTTCCCGCAGCCCCCATTGGCCTGGACTGGGGGGGTAAAATGTAAAAGTTTAACCAGTTAAGCGATAAGCATCAGTCTTATCAGTTTCAGTTAATGTTAAACTCTGCTGCAGGACCCGAGCGCCCGGGGTCCTGGCTGCCAGCCCTGTGTGCCTGGGGTCCCAGCTGCCAGCCCTGCGTTGCACTAGGGCTGAGGCAGCCTCTGCTGCCTGTTTGAGGAATGTCCCTGTATTTGAAATTTGTAGGGCAACTACATAGAGCTCAAATCATGCACTTACAAGACACTATTTTGACAACTGCTTGTTAGTCACTGAGATGGAAATCCATGTCAACAGTCGCGTGAGAAGAGAATGGTTACTTATCTCTTGAAGAACCAGTGATTGTAGAAGATTGTCCAGATGGATTCAATGATCCTACTCTTCTATCCTTTGCCCTGGGCCCACTTTGTCCTGTATACCTCCAGGTGTGGGGGGATGGGGGAAGCGAGAGTATCTAAGGTGTAGGCATAGCCCCAGTGGCCATTGCTGGCTAAAGGAATCTGACTTTGTGTACTTGGGGCTCTTGCTTACAAACAGTGTAATCTGTGTGGTGAACGCATCTAGAAGAACCACACTTCTGTAGGGTAACCGTTTTGTGTGGTGTTGAAAATATAATGAAGCTTAATTTGTGTTGAAACAAAAGGAACAATAATGCTTTATAGGATATTCTGGTATCTTGGGTCAAGTATTTGTTGATGAGTTCTCTTATTTGGAGACTGACACCTTTTGAAAATAGTTTTTTTCCTTAGTCATATTTTCCATAGTATGTATAGTCCCATTGCTACCTTTCAAATTACATGTCACAACTCATAAACACCATTGTGAGGGCTTGGCTAAACAGTATTTGTACTGTTTTAACTGTAAGTGTTTGAAATGCTGTAGTTAAGTGGTACAACACCCTCGTGTGGAAGCCGTTATACTAATATAGTTTATTCCTTAAAACTAGTGGAATAAGCTATATGGGTATAAAGGTGCCCTATATCAATATAACTGCATAAAAATTAGAGATTGTACCAGTTTAAATATTAAACCGACAAAAACAAACCATAACTGAAATAGTTAAGTCAGTTAAAAAAAACCTGTGTAGACTTGGTCTGAGTTATGCTTTGGAAGCTAATGCTTTCTAGATGGACATTTGCCAGTTCTGGGCTTAAAGAAGTTTAAACTAGAACTGCCTTCTTACATTTGGTTTATGACTAGGGCTTCAATTAAAAAGTAGTAATTCATTGCCCTTGTAACTACTCTTATTTTCCATTTGAATTCTTTCAGGTTTATTTACCTTGTCTTAAAAATACATTTTTGAGGATAGGAAATGGCTGGTGGGGAGGAAACCACCTATTTGCCTAAGTTGTTGTTTTGTGTTCTAACTCAACTGCTTTAAACACTGCAATTGCTCCTGCTGTTTCTGATCTTTAGCTTTGCTGAGGCCCTAAATGGGAGCTTTATTCCCATCTTATTTCATTTGAAGCAGGATCAAAATAGGCATGTAAAAGAGACTTAATGCGACGTTGAGAAACTGAGTGGGAGCCTGCAGGAAGTACTTGTGGTGCAATTTAATTGTGGGTTTGATTTAGGGTGGGGTGGGGGATGGTACGTGTTAATTGTGGTAGCTTGTTGTAGAAAATATTCTATATGGAAACTGGTATTCAGGAAAAGAATTCCTTAGTTCACATTTCAGAGTAGCAGCCGTGTTAGTCTGTATCCGCAAAAAGAACAGGAGTACTTGTGGCACCTTAGAGACTAACAAATTTATTAGAGCATAAGCTTTCGTGGGCTACAACCCACTTCTTCGGATGTGGGTTGTAGCCCA
>NW_020664483.1:10552229-10604522 GCF_002925995.2 Terrapene triunguis | reverse complement strand
ATTAGCGTCGATTTCCATCCACACCTAGCCTAATTCGATATGGCCATTTCGAATTTAGTGCTACTCCTCTCGTTGGGGAGGAGTACAGAAGTCGAATTTAAGAGAGCTCTATGTTGAACTAAATAGCTTCGTGGTGTGGACGGGTGCAGGGTTAAATCGATGTAACGGCGCTAAATTCGACATAAAAGCCTAGTGTAGACCAGGCCATAGTTACCAGCCTAGAAGTTGCTCATGCCAAGTTACTGGCCAGGTATCTTGGTCATGAGGATGGAGCCGAGTCTGTGTCAGATGCACCTGATGCTCCTGGAGGTTGGCAGCAGAACCAGAGACTCAAAGTCATCAGTCTTGAGAGTCCATTCTTATAGGAATTAATTCCTATGTTAGTCTATGGGAGCTGTTTCAACCTGCTGTTGCTGACTCAATCAGCAGATGACACATTCCTGGACACATTCCTGGGCACATTCCTGGTGGCTCCAAACTGTCCAAAGTTTGTGTTTCTCATCCTTCCAGGTGATGGGGTGGATCCCAGTTTACCCTCCGGGGGTTTTCTGGTCATCCACTTGACACATTCTTCGGCCGATAGATACTCCCTTTCTAGGCTGGCACCTCCCTAACCATTCATATATATCAAGCATTCATCAGCATACATTCCATATCTTAACCATATTTTAATTTACTGTCTCCACCACTTTCAGGGTGTGTGCTAATTCATTTGAGACTCCCGGCCCTTTAATCACAGAGGGTGGGGGGTCTGTCCTAGGAGCCGTTGAATGAAGTGAAAGTCACTTAATGGCTTATAGTGTTTGTTTACATTGTATCAATTACTTCAAGAACAAAGTCTATTAACTTGTTTGTAAGTTTTACATAGTAATAAAGTATCTTTCACAGGATAGATATAATCAATGGTTTCTACAGACAGTAGCTTACAAGTTTTAACAGAAGACCCAAGAGATTTTTGTACTTGGTGAAACTGTTGGATTTTAAAGTGTGGGGGACAAATTATGAGGGGGTCACTGTCACTTGGGGGAATCACTGTTAGTACCTTCTTTAATATCCCTACAATTTCACATTCTGTTTATGGCTTTAATGAAAGAAATGAGCTAATCATTGACAAGCACTATTACTTTTATATGCACAAAAAAGGCCAAGTGACATCATTTTGGAGAGCACTTAAACTGGTGTTTTTATTTTAAAGACTTTAATAAATGCTTGTCATATTAGCTAGTACAGTTCACCTTTCAAGTCATGTCAGAATATTTTATCAAATGAGGCACCAAATAACAATTTTCTTGGCACAACATGTGTAGTTTAAGAAAAAAATTAATCCTAAACCAAGTAATTCAGATTTGAAAGATACATTTGATCCAAAAGAAGAAATCATATACTGTTCTTACAGTAATTAACAATTATTCCAGGCCAGAAAGACTACCCTTTTGGTTTGGGCTTCAAGAGGAGTGGGAAGGGTCTATAGAGTTCAAAAGCAAATCATAACAGAGCTACCTTGCACGGGCAGGGTATTGGTAGTTATTAAAAAAAAAATCAAGAACAAAAAACACCAATGCAAGCTTCCACTCCCAGTATCCTACAAAAATAGAATCATAGAATATTAGGGTCAGAAGAGACCTCAGGAGGTCATGTAGTCCAATCCCCTGCTCAAAGCAGGACCAACACCAACTAAATCATCCCAGCCAAAGCTTTGTCAAGCCAGGCCTTAAAAACCTCTAAGGATGGAGATTCCACCACCTCCTGAGGTAACCCATTCCAGTGCTTCACCACCCGCCTAGTGAAATGGTTTTTCCTAATATCCATCCTAGACCTCCCACACTGCAACTTGAGACCATTGCTTCTTGTTCTGTCATCTGCCACCACTGAAAACAGTCTAGCTCCATCCTCTTTGGAACCCCCCTTCAGGCAGTTGAAGGCTGCTATCAAATCCCCCCTCACTCTTCTCTTCTGCAGACTACCTAACCCCAGTTCCCTCAGCCTCTCCTTGTAAGTCATGTGTCCCAGGCCCCTAATCATTTTCGTTGCCCTCCGCTGGACTCTCTCCAATTTGTCCACATCCCTTCTGTAGTGGGGGGCCAAAAACTGGATGCTATACTCCAGGTGTCGCCTCACCAGTGCCGAATAGTGGGGAATAATCACTTCCCTCGATCTGCTGGCAATGCTCCTACTAATACAGCCCAATATGCTGTTGGCCTTCTTGGTAACAAGGGCACACTGCTGACTTGTATCCAGCTTCTCGTTCACTGTAATCCCCACTTCAAGTGATGTTTGTCTGCTCCTTCTCTTTCATTATAGATGAGATTTGGTAGTCTAAACCAATAGAGGTCCAGGACTACTGCTTTTCTTCGTGGTCCACATAGCAGCTGTTCTCCTTTGGCAGCCATGCTTCTATATGGCCCTCCCAACCTCATTTCATTTCAAGGGGGACATCAAAGTAAAATGATTCTCACAGAGTTAATATCTTATTCTGCATATTCCCAGCAGGAAGGGTGAGGCATGTACTATGTTGACAGGCTGTCCCTCTTGCCCCTGATCCATCTCCTATTGATAGGGTTGCCAGGTGTCCGGTTTTTGACTGGAACATCTGGTCATAAAGGGACCTGGCCATTAAAGTCTGGTTGGTGTGGGGCTGGCAGGCCCTCTACCTGGCTCTGCGCGACTCCCGGGAAGCGACAACATATCCCTGCGGCTCCTAGGCATAGGCACAACCAGTGGGCTCCGCATGCTGACCCTGCCCTGAGCGCCGGCTCCACAGCACCCATTGGCTGGGAACTGCAACCAATGGGAGCTGCAGGGGCAGCGCCTGCGGGGGGCGGGGGGGGGAGGGGGGCAATGGGCAGAACCCCCTGGCCACACCTTTGCCTAGGAGCTGGAGGGACATGTTGTTGCTTCCCAGTAGCCACCTGAAGTAAGTGCCGCCCGGATTATGTACCCTTCACCCTATCCTGCACCCCAACCCTCTACCCCAGCTCTGAGCCCCCTCCCGCACTCCAAACCCCTTGGCCCCAGCCCAGAGTGCCCTCCTGCACTCCAAACTCCTCATCCCTGGCCCCACCCCAAAACCCTAACCCCCTCCCACACCCTTTACCCCTCATTTCTGGCCCCTCCTCAGAGCCCTCAGCCCAGCTGGAGCCCTCATCCCCTCCTGCACCCCAAGCCCCTGACCCAGCCCGGTGAAAATGAGTGAGTGAGGGTGGGGAAGAGCGAACAACGGCGGGAGGGGGGATGGAGTGAGCGGGGGGCAGGGCCTTGGAGAAGGGGCAGGGCCATGGGGAAGGAGTGGGGCAAGTCTGTTCAGTTTTCTGTGATTAGAAAGTTGGCAGCCCTGCCTGTTGATCCACAGTGCACTAACAGAGAAGCTTCCATGGGGCCGGAAGAAGGGAGTGGAACTTGTTTTCTCTTCCTATGCTTTTTTTGCGCCCCCGCCCCCAGATTTAGGTTCCCTCTATTTGCAAAGCTAAAGGTACAAACTAATCTAACTAAAAGCTCTCCTGTCCTTTTCTTTTCCATACAAGCCTAAATCCAGCAAGAATTAAAAATGTGTTGTGTAGTGGGTATTTATTAAAAAAACAGTAACAAACTATACAAGTAAGGTGGCTGAGTCTGAAAATCTTACTAAAATCAAAGGAGACATGTATTTAGTGTAAATTGTTATGCCTAAGAATAAAGGTTGATGAGAGTCTAATCTTAAAAGGTCATTTGGGAGTTTAATTGAATATAAAATGTATAGCACTTCAAGGCTATTTTTTCATACAACATGAAATAGCTATGGATATTTTAAAAATAAAATAATGTGATCTTATTTCTCTTTAAAAAGGCATCTTAATATTTTTTCTGTTTGGCATAATAGTTACTTGCTATTGGGTAAAAGTTACCTGAAACATTATGCATAAAATAGGTTGGTACTTCATTTATTACTTGATACTGAGTGCATGCCAAGTAAAGAGATGATGAGAAAAGTTTATATATCAAGACACATGCAAGGATTTTGATTATATATATATGTGTGTGTGTGTGTGTGTGTGTGTGTGGTAGTTCAATAAGGGGAGACACAGATTTTGGAAGTGTACTTTAGGTTTTTATATATTGGAAATCCTTTTCATATTCAAAAAAGTAGAGTAGAGTGCCTATGTCTAAATAACACATTTGAGATACAAATGTACTGATTATCTGTTAAAACGTCTTGTGTTTTGAAAAATCTGTTCAAGTTCTCACTGAGGTTTCATATTCAACAGCTAGTCACTGTCTTTATTTTAGAAATAATAAGTATATTTAGAGTGATTTTTCAATATGTAACTCAACCCAGCCTCCCGATTTTCACCTGCAGTTATTTGTGGGTGTATTGAGGCATCTAACTTTACCTGATTTGTGGGGTAAGCAGGTAAGTGCAAATTTTATTAATTGTGCCCACAGTTCATTTGGGTTAGAAAAATCACGTCTCAAAAATCAAAGCCTTTATCATGAATAAATGAATGTCTTACTGCAGGCCTAAGAAATTTTGGTGGTTCTGTTTTGGTAAAAAATATTTGCCCTGTGCCATTTGGCAGAATCTGTGGGCATCCATGCCTCATACTGTACTGTTTCTTTGTTCCAATACTGTACTCTGCCATGACCATCTCCACTTCATAATGGATGTCTGATTCAGATTAGGCCACTGAGCCACATTGACTGTGGTATTATATTGCGTGATCAGTAGCATGCTTCTACTGAGTAAAGACTGTTACTGCATACTACTAAGAAAATTGATTTTACATGATGGCTCTAACTTTATTTGGGGTTTTAAATAGACCTTAGAAAAAGATATTTGCAAATTTGGTTCTACCAGTTGTTCTTATAAATTTTTTTAAACAAATGGAAGGTTAACTCTGAAATAATAGTTCCCAAAATTATCAGTTGCATTTGAGGGGAACCATAGGAGATTTAAAGGGAACCCTCTCTTCTTGAAGTGGTAAATCATGATCTTGACCAAAATTGTTCTAAAAGTAGAAAGATGCTCATATATCACGTAGGAGGGCTAAGGATCAAAGTTGAACCAGTAAAATGAAAACCTTAAAATGTTTTTAATTAAATCTGATTTTGTCATTTAACTGAAAAAAAGACCACCTAAGAGCAGACACCAGGATAGCCTTATCAAGGAGGGGATTAAAAGAGGCTGTGCCTCTGGAATAGAGAATGTCTTCACAGTGAATTGTGGTTAAGGTTCTAAATAACATTCTGCTCAACTGATACGTGTTATTACTGTTTTATCTTTTCGACTCATAGACTTTCAAAACATACCACCTCACAATGTGTTAAATTGTGCAATCCTTGGACCTTTTAAGATTAATGGGACTATGGGCTCAAGTAAGTGCACAACAGCATAAATAAGGCTTTCACGGTCTGGCCTCCCACTGTTAGTGGAGCAGTTACAAGTCATTCTATTTTATAAAGTGACTGTCAGGGCCTGGTCATAGGCAACCAGACCTAGTGGTCAGAGTCCACAGCCAGGAGTCAAGAGTCAGCTGGGATTCAGAGGCAGGAGACCAACCAGAGATCAGAACCAGAAGTCAGAGGTCAGGAGCCCTGCCAGGTCAGGACACCAGGAAGTCAAGCTGGGGGAACAGGAGTAGGAGGCACACGGTCCAGAGCAGGGTGGAGCTCAGTTGTTCGGACAGTTTCCTGTTCCTGGCTTAAATACGGCCAGCGGGCCAGTTGGCTGCTCTGAGATGCCACCAATGGAACATCAGAGGTGGAGCCTCGAGCTGGGGCTGGGCTCCATGGGTCCTGGGTTGTCAGCAGGCTCCCAAGTGGGCAGTTGAAGCTTGGCTGCTCCTGTGACCCAAGTTTGAGGCCGATGGATCATGCCAGTGACATCTCCCCCAATTGAAACAGTATTCTTTAAAGAAATAAAGCCCAATCCTGCAAGTCTTCTTCTCCTGAAGCTTGCACTAGCATTGAGAGTTCAGCACTTGGAAGACTGGCAGAATCCAGCCCATAATCTTAAAAATACAACTTTTTAAAAGTAAATGTAGCTCACCATTTTATAATGAGACTACGGGCAAAATAGGTGTACATTTTTTGCCCAAGTCCCTTGATCTAATGCAAAATATACCAGAACGTCCGCCAATGAAATTGAATCAGCTGAACCTGTTATATATTTAACTATTATGAAATAATAAAATTCCCAGAATTAAGTGATCAGCTTTGTGTCTCCAGTGTATCGGTTTGTGCAACTTCAGTATACGCGACAGATAATCGTATTGCATGAGCATTACAGACCCGATCCTTGTCCTGGCACAAAAAAAATTAAAGCTACCCTAAGAGTACAGCTGAAGAATCTGAGTGGCATAATAGCCAGGGAAACTGCTATCCTCCTCCCTAACTTCTAGCATATGGGATACATGAGGGTGTTGCAGGAACAGTGTGTGCTGGTGATTCTCTGGCAGTGTGATACACTATAAAGTTTTGTCAGCATAGCTATGTCGGTCAGGGGTATGAAAAAACCACACCCCTTAGCTGACATAGCTATGCCGGCAAAACCCCTAGTGTTGACACAGCTATGCTCACAGAAGAGTACTTCTGTTGGCGCAGCTAACATTGTTCAGGGAGGCGATGTTGTTATGCTGGCAGAAAAGTTCCTGTCAGCATACAGTGCATCTACACAGAGAGCACTGCTGGTATAGCTATACTGACAAAATCTTTGTAGTGTGGACAACAGTAACTGTTCACCCTCCCTAAGCCCTTGGGAGTGCTGTTACCATCCAATACTGATTAGGCCATGTCTACACTGCAAAATTAAGGGCATGGCTACACTTGCAGATGTAAAGCGCTGGGAATTAAACCAGTCTTCAGAGACCACAGCAGGGAAAACGCTGCCGAGTGTTACACTCTCAGCTGGAAGCGCACTGGCGTGGCCACATTAGCAGCTCTTGCAATGCCAGAAAGAGCAGTGCATTGTGGTAGCTATCCCAGCGTTCAAATGGCTGCAACGTGCTTTTCAAATGCGGGGGGTGGGGTGGAGTGTGACAGGGAGTGTGTTGCGTGTATGTGGGGGGAGAGAGTGTGTCAGCATGCTGTCTTGTAAGTTCAGACCCCCCCCCCGCCTCTTTCTCTCACACACTCACAGCAAGCAACATTCCACACTAATGGCTTGCTTTGTCCCAGAGCAGATAAGCATGCCGGCTGTTAGAAACGGTTATGGGACGTTTCCAGAGACTGATCAAAGCGCAGTGATGCAACACCTCATTCACACTGACGCTGGGGCGTTTCAGCGGAGGTGCAACAAGCGTTATGCTTTTCGTGGAGTTGGACCACCAGGAGCACTCCTGGTGCAGAGTCCAGGTGCTCTACATGCCTTGCCAGTGTGGACGGGTCAGGAGTTAGGGCGCCTGGGGCTGCTTTAATGCACTCTAGCTTGCAAGTGTAGCCATGCCCTAAGTTGCCCTAACTTACGTTGGCACACAGCCCCTGTAATAATTACATCATTTGTGCATCTCTACGCTTTGCTCCTTGTGTTGGTGGTGCGCATCCTCACCAGGAGTACTTTTATCGATTGTACTGTCAGTGTGGGGCATTGTGGGACGGCTCTTGAAAGCCAGTAACAGTCAACATAAGCAGCACAGTGTCTACACTGACACTGGGTCTACCTGACTACATTGACCTTGACTCTACACCACTTGTGAAGGTGGAGTTAAGTCGACGTAGCAGGACAGTTACATCAGTGGGAACAAAATTTAAGTGTAGACACTTCCATGGTTAGGTTGACGCAAGGCAGCTTAAGTTGACCTAACCCTGTAGTGTAGAACACACCATAGAGTAGCCCTGAAGCTTTTTTAAGTTACAGCAGAGCCTAAATCAGCAGCTCTGGGAGTTGAGGGGTGGGCAGAAAGGTTGTAGAAAGCTGGCTGTGACACCGCTCCCAGTGCACCAAGCACTGCTTTAGCCATCTGGCCCTACATGTAATCCACCATTATTTCAATATGTAGCATTATTATATTGCAGAATCAACACCATGTGGACTAAGATATATGCTGATATCGTATAACAATGCTACATATGGAAACAATGATGGGTTACATGTAACAGTAACACAGCACTAACAATAAGGCAGAATACGCTTACATACATGTTTGGTACTGTAAAGTCTTTATCATTGCCCATTTACAACAAAGTGTGCACTGGAAAATAAAGCAATTTCTTCAGTACTTACAGATCTGTCCTCCTTGGTAGGAGATTAGAATGTAATAAAACAAATCTTCTGCAGTTACAAAATAGAGCACAACAAATATGGACTGAAGAGGAGAACTGACCGTTATGTCAAGCTATTGTTATGAGCAATGTGAATTCTATAACCCCAATAAACACATGGGAAAAGGAGTAACTAGACACCATTAAACATGACGAATGGTATGTGTCAAGTTGTAAGTTCTTTATAAGGCTTTACATGACTCCCTCGAAGGTAAAACAATAGACAGACAATAAACTGAAGCAGTGCCACTTCTTATCACACAACAGGGCTCAGACATGCCTTTGGATATAATGAATAACCATGTTTGCCAATATAAAACCAATAAACAGATATTTTTCAGAAATGGAGGACTGGATGACTCAAGATAGTTTCTCAATTTTTTTCATAGTTGGCCCACAACTTAATAATGTATCAAGCCACTTCCTCTTCCATTCATAATTGTATAATATCACTTTGATAGCTTTGGCAATTACTAACATTGAAAAGTAATATATGGAAAATATATTTAGATGTCCTTTTAGTGTAGTTTCACAGCCAGTAATAACCCGCTGTGTGTGGTAGGGATGGTGTCTTCTTATATCATTAGGGCCATTGAGCATTACCGGAATATAAATAGAGAATAATATATTAAATCCATCTAGCAATCTGACAAACTAAACTCTCATACAAAAGGAGTATATTAGATGGATGTTTTGATCTTTCCTGCTGAAATACTGTCATGACCATACTTTTTTTTTTTTCTCAAAACATTTTTGCAAAAAAGTGCCCATTGGAGAAATTTCATCCTACCTTTTTCGTCAGTTAAAGTTGGCTTTAAGCTTTGAAGCATGAGTTTGTGTCCTACAAACATATTAAGTTCTAACCCTTTTTTTAATCCTCTAAACTTTTGGCGTTAATGATGCCTTCTGTCATGGAGCTGCACATATCAATTATGTATTGTGCAAAAATGTATTTTCTTTTTATCAGTTTTAATTTTGTGTCAACTTTACTGAAGTCACTTTGTTCACTTAGTAGGTAAGGTAAACTGCAGCACCCAATTTACCTGCTCTGCACGTATTATTTTGCATAAGTCTACTATGTCCCCTCCTATTAATGTCCTCTTTATACTAAACATTCCCTGTCTGCAGCTTTTTCAGTTGTGTTGTAATTTGCATGTATATATGTTCATACTGAACAATGTAAACATTGTGGGCTTTTTAAGATGCCTTTGTGTCCACCCATTCCACCTGCTTTCAGTTCTCTCTGTTTTTTTCCGCAATTGCTAAAGTTCTCACAATTTTTCCACAGACTCACATTTCGAGACTTCCTCCTGGAGCTGTGGCAGGGCAGTCTGTGGCAATCGAAGGAGGAGTCTGTCGGCTGGAGACCCCAGCAAACTGAACAGCTTCCTCCTCAGCTCCATACAGAGAATGTGAATGACGTTTTGTAGAATAAGCTCTTTTGTGTTTTAACAGATGTTGGGAATTTTACTCTCATTTTATACTCTTTATTGCAACCACGTGCACCATAAATTGAGATAAGTGCTGCTGTTATTTATACTCATTCTGTGTGAATGGGTGTGTGCATGCTCATTTTTCTCCCAAACAAATCAGAACACTTCCTAGTTGTGCAGGTGAAGATAGTGTATGATTAATGTTGCATTTAAATTTTCATTGTTTACAGTTTAAAAAATAATGCCCTAAAACTATGGAAAAAAACTAATTTAAAGATGTGATAGTAACTGTCATTCATGTTCTAAATTAGGAAGTAATGGGCCTCAGAGGTAGTTGTGTAGTAATGCAAAAGTGATTGTGGTTTGTACACTTCTTTTAAGTTTAAGTGGATCCAGTGGTGACTTAAACACTGCTTCTTCATCCCCTATGTGGGGCATTTTTCTTTGACAAAGAATGGTTTCAGTGAAACAATCTAGAGCAGAATTATGGCCAGAATTGTTTTTAAATAGTCTTATAATATAAGTTGTATCTCTCTTCCCAAGCTAAGATGTTACATAGCTTCAAGCTGTATGTATTACAAAAAAGTTATATAAAGATAATGTACCGTAATGCAGTCTTTACTTTGTGTATAATGGAATATTACAATGTAAATAAGAAAACAAAGTTTATGGAAAGATTCAATACTATTCTTTGTTTCTTGTTTAAATATATATTTTAAGAAAAAGGTACGGAAATAAACGAGCATATTACTGTATGCTAAGTATGTGTATTATTGTTGAGAAATCTGATAGTAGCCCTCTTCTTGAAAAAGTGACTTCCTCAAAGTTCACTTACAGCATGTGTGTATGTATATTAATGTGTCTAATATGTATGCATTATGCATAAATTTACTGTAATACTTTTTCCCCACATATTCTAAAAAGCAACATATTCATATATCTATGTAGGCCACATCTGCCTTGTAAGTATAAACAGTCAGTTATCTCTGGACACCAGTTCTGATATTTTAGCAAATCATTTGAGTTCTGAAGATGAGTTCTTAAGTTTCAAACATCCATTCAGTAGTCTTCTTCCTGTTGGCAATGATGGCACCATAAGATTTTTTGTAACGACCAACTTTTGTTCAATGTCTTGTAGATAGGCCAAAGAGAAACAACGGTAGTTTATATCTTTTTTTTTTTTTTTCTGTTCAAATTTGGTAACAGAAAGTAGATACTCCATTTTACCTTTCTCCAGAAGTACAGGATAAGTATGTAGTCCAATAACATATAGTTCACCCAACAGTGTACTCACCTCTTTATTTTGTATTGTTGTGCCTGCTTATAACAGAAATGCCTGCTTCTGATTAAATGGTTGCATTGATTATGATATCAATGTTTTATGGAAAAAATTGGCCTGAACTAATTTTGAAGGTAATGTCACTGCATGCTCAGAGCTGTTTTTTTGCATTGTGACAAATCTGCAGGCACAGGTCTATAAGGACAAATTCTCTGGTGTAAATTAGTGCAGCTCCACAGAAGTCATTGGAGCTGTGCCAGATTACACCAGTGGAGAATTTGGACCGTAATTGGGACAACCAGATGGGTTAATCTCTGTGCCTAGCAGTTTAGAATATGCACTGCACCTCCCTGTTTTTTTACGGTCTCTCAGTAGCAGACCATAGCTAAGGTTGTGTCAGAATTTTCTATTTTACAGGGTCTGTACCTCAACTGTCTCACAATTTTTCAGAACCCTTTTTTGTTAACATGCCATGGAGAATTTTAACCAAATTTCAAACGCTAATTAATATGTTTATGAAATTATCTCCAACCTGTATTTTGTGTTTGTATGTTGTTTTGTAGGGAATTTTAGAAAATCTGACCACTGGAAAAGCTTGATTCCTCCCCACCTCCACCCCTCACACAGTACACATTTACTGCTCCCTGAGTAGTAACATTGTGACTTGAGAGAGAATCAGCCACTCATCACTACCTCCTTCAGTTCATTTGCATACTTGGGGAGAGTCACTAATATCCTGGTTGTCATGGCTATGGCTGCTTTTGACAGTTGATTTACCTCAGACTATCCTAACATTATTTCAAAGAAAGGCCAGGAGGAGCTGTGATGAAAGCAGACTGGATTTTGATAAGCTCCTGCTGTGCTCCTTTGGGTTTGTACTGTGGTAAATTACACTGTTTCTTTTCAAAGCGTAATTGTTACTTTCCTCAAAAAGGGTTACATTAAAGTAAGATATAGAATTAAGCTCTTTTTCGTGTATACTGTTCATATGCTTCTTACAAATTGGGGAATATAGCTTTCTGAATATTTATCTTTTTTTTAAAAGCAGAAAATATATAGTCCCTACTCGGGTTTCTGTTGCAGTTTTTCAAAGTTATTTAGAAGTTGCCCTGAGCCTGAGGTTGCAGTAAAACTAAAGTTGCATTTAAAAAAGGTTTTGTTTGCATACAGTTTAATTTAATTACTTCCAGTATATATTGGTCAACTTGGCACTGAGAAGTGAAATATTGAGCGTTGCAAAGATACCAATGGCAATAAAATATACACTGAAGATGACAAATGTGTAAGTGCTTTATTATTGAAATAGCACATCTATAAAATTTTCTTTCTATTAAAAAAACTAAGGAAACTTGCAAACATACTTTGATTAATGTTATTTAAGGTTGCTCCCATCAATAAACTAAACCATACAAAATTGGGAAATATAAAGTTAAGGATTAAAAGTCAAGCAATGCCAGAATGAAAGTTGCCCGTGCAACCTTAATTTGGTCCCCTTGTGCATATGCTAATTATAGGCAGAAGTGACTATCTGTGAAAAGTTTGGTGTAAGTGACTTGCCTAGCATCACATAGGATCTCTATGGCAGAGGCAAGGATAGAATCCAAGACTCTGGGGCGGCATTCAACTTCCTTAACAAGACGACCAGGGATTGGCAACCTTCCCTCGGCCTGCGCCACTTCCCGCAGCCCCCATTGGCCTGCAACGGCGAACCGCGGCAAGTGGGAGCCACGATTGGCTGAACCTGCAGACGCGGCAGGTAAACAAAACGGCCCGGCCTGCCAGGGTGCTTACTCTGGCGGGTCGTGGCCCAAAAGTTGCCGATCCCTGCACAAGACCATCCTTTCTTTTCCTGCAGTCCCCTTGTTCACTACAAACTTTTCAACTTTTGCAACAATTAAGGCTGGGGTCCCATAGACAACAGACTCCTTCACTACACAGCCCTGATTCATCTCCTGAGCAGATCCGTCCTGTGCACTGAATGAACCGGGCTCCTGTGTGTTTATTTTTATTTGTTTTTTAATAATCATGTAGTTAAAGGCTGTATCGTAATTCATACACGCTAGGGAATCGAATTAAGGTTTCATGGGCAACATTCATCCCAGCACATCCTAACTTGCAACCCTTTAATGAATACCTTTTAACCATCAATTTCCCCCCCTAATTTTTATGGTTTGTTTATTGAAGAGAGCTAACTTAACTAATGCTAAATGGGCCTTTTTTTGTTTGAATTGATCAATAGAACATAACAACCCAAAACAGTAATCTTACTTCAGTAATTATCTTTAGCAGGTTTTTTTTTTAAAGGCGTGAACATATTAGCTTGATAAAACTTAACCATAGTTACTCCATAAGCAGCAATGCTGCCCAATTCTAGAGGATTCAGTTTATTTTCATTTTGAGAAGCTTCTTGTTCCATATGCTCACATTCATTTTTTTTGTATGGAGGCATGATAATGTATAAATGCAGTATAGAAATGGAGATAAGTAGTGTCTGGTGAAAGGGTCCTACAGGTCGCAGAAACAATAAGGGCAATACATTGAGCTCAAAAGGATTTTTATGTTGAGATGTATTGGACCAGATCCTCAGCTGATGTAAATAAGTGCAGTTTTGCCAAAGTGAACGGGAGCTATGTTGATTTACACAGTTGAGGATCTGGACATGATGAAGACTGGCAAGATTTTTGGGGGGGAAAACCTACTACTAAGGTTTTTGTAAATACCAGTCTTTGAGGTAATGTCCCTCCTACTATGATTTTGGTGCTTAACTGGAGGATTATCCCCTGTGGGAACTGTTCCTCTGGACTTGATGGGGTGAATATGCTACTTGAATATTTCATATTCAGATTCTTTTCATTGTGGATTTCATGGAAACTGTTTCAAAATGACCCCTTCTGCAGTCTGAAATGTTTTGGTGTCTAGCGGTTTTTATTTGTGTGCAATTAACCCTGCAAACATTTCTTGTTTGAGTTCAATCTTTCTGAAAACAAGCAGGATTTTTAAAATGGTTTGTGAAATAGTTCAGTTGATGCCTTAACCTTTTCCCCCTTCACCTACCTTCACCTTATGTTTCCTACCTTGTGGACTAAAGGAAAGCCCGGGTGATTTAATTCCAGCATATGGGTAGTGCTCCCTTTGTGATTTTTGTTGTTGTTAGTGAGCAACCGAAGTATTTGTTTGCTTTGTAATATAAACCAAATAGCAAATCAAGCAGAAAAGGAGTAGCAAATACTTTCATTTTTTATTTTGGTTACATGCATATACAATCGGCACATGACTTACCTATGCGGGCAGACAGACATGCGCTAGCTCTACTCAACTTAGCATGCTAAAAGTAGCAGTGTAGCAGGGAGTAGCGCCTTTGACGGCTTGGGCTAGCAGCCCAAACATGTATGCAGGAGTCCGGCCGGTTTGTACTCAGGCTGCTATCCCATTGTGCTGCCCCCAGCTGTACAGCGATTTTTACAGCACTGTCTTGAGTGGGGCTAGAGCATGTCTGTCAGAGCTGGGAAGCACGCTCTGCTTTCTATAATCTTTTGCTTCTATCTGCTCATATTTTGAGTTTCACGCTTAAAACATTTTATGAATCCCCTTTTATGAAAAAGTAAATGAAAAATACTTTGTAGTCTTTAGAATATGCAAAATCAGTTGCATTAATAGTGCCCTAAATGTTCATGTGTTTTCTCTTCTCCAAGGTACAGATGTATTAATCCAAATACTGGGCTGAACAAGCAGTGAATAAGGTGAACTCATCAGAAAGAAAAAAAGCTATTTTGATGTTAAATAGATTTTTTTTTCTATTTTGTAAAGAGGAAAAGGAAAATTGTTCTTGACTGTAGCAAATATTAGGAGTAATGGCAGAGCAAGAACAGTCCCTACCCTGGAGCCTTACAATTTAAAGGATAGAGAGGAGGCACTTCACACTTGGAGGCCTAGAAGTGGTAACTAAGGGCTTGTCTACACCACACAGCTTTTAATGACACAGCTTGTCGCTAAAAGTCAGCGTGTGTAAACGCTTTTTTTCAGTACTTAGCACTTTTACCGACAAAATACTTCCAGCCCCTCAGAGGCGTTAGCTTTGTCGGCAGGAGGGCACTCTGGCCGACAAAGCCATGTTCACACTGCGACTTGTGTCGTCAAAACTTTTGTCTTTTGCGGGGGGGCTTTTTAAAGTACCCATGAAAGACAAAAGTTTTGTCGACAACTTCGCAGTGTAGACAAGCCCTTAGATTCTATTAAACGTTGTAATATTATATATACGTGTGCGTGTGCGTGTGTTTGGCGGTAGAGAGGGCATTTTACCACTTCAGCTTAATGTTCGTAGGCATTGTGGAAGAGAAGGAATTTGAATAAGGAGCAGGTAGAGTCCAGACATACTGAAGTTGGTAGGCCATTCCATTCACAGTGGGGTGAATGGAAGAAGATGGGAGTGGGATATTGAGGCCAAAGGGGCATCAAGGCTGGCATCGCTGATGCAGAGCGTATGTCTACACTGCAGTTAGAAGCCTGCACCAGGCCCATCCCAGCTGATTCGGGCTAAGGGGCTGTTTAATTGCGGTGTTGACTTTTGGGCTCAGGCCTGCGTTTACACTCTAATTAAACAGCCCCTAAGCCCGAGCCATCTGACGTGGGCCAGCCACAGGTTTTTAATTGCCATGTAGACATACTCAGAGAAGGGGACTAAGGAGGATAATGTAAATGTTCTCTAGTTGTAGGCTGGAGCTATGCATGGCCTTGAAGGAGAGGACTAGACATTTAAATTTGCTGTGGTTTGGGAGGAGGGGGAGGATAGCTGGAGAAAGTGAGATGGTGTGATTAGATGAGGAAGATAATTTTAGCAGCTGTGTTTGGGGATGGACTTGGAGGGGGAAGCCATGGACCCAGGGAGACCAATAGTGGGATGCTGCAGAAATAAAGGTGGGAGGTGAGCAGGTATGGACAAGTGTTGAGCTATCAAGACAAAAAGGAAGAGTCCCATTCTTAATACCTTGTGGAGTCAGTGGCAGCAGGATTTAACGCCCCTGGAGGGATCACATGCTGCCGGTAAGCAATGATACGCCATTCCAGCGTTTCTCAGCTCCATCATTTTCTACAGAATTTAAGTCTTCATTTAAAAAAAATCTAGCATTTATGGTTATGAAGAATATATTCCACCTGTGAGCTGATGCAGCACTGTCTGCTTGGTTTTAAAGGTGTTGCGTAAACATGCTTGGTAAACTTATGCCTCCCATATTAAAGAAAAACATCTAAAGATTGATGTACAGTATTTAAGGCAGCAGTTGAATTTTGGCAACTTCATCATCTAGCCTGCACTTTCCTATCCCCTTTTCCTCCTCCTACCCCATATTTTTGTGTGTGTGTTTCTATTTGCAAATGAAAGAGAAAGTTGTAATGGCCTTGCATCTGTTTAAACTGGGAGGAAAAAACACAACTCGGAGAGACAAGGAAGCTGGACGGCTCTCAAGGGTGTAGGAAGGGATTAATATGCCTTAAGGGTTTTTTAAAACAACATTTATATGATGTATATATGAGCACATGTATGGGAAGGTATATGGCCCCCCCATCCAGCAGAGCACTTAAGCTTGTGCTTAGTCCTATTAAAAGCAATTAGACTATTTGTGCTTGAAATTACCCAAGTGCATTGCTGGATCAAGACCTTAACTTTAACTGCTTCTTAAATCTACAATAATATGTTTTACAGATGATGTGGATAAACCCCAGCTGACCTTGGCAGACTTGGGCCTGTTATGAGATTACTTTTGTTCCTTTCACCTATTTTTAAAAAAACCCCAAAAAAACGAAGAAATTAAATGTTAGGGGGGAAAATAATGCAGCATTCAGGTTTCACAACTGAATATTCAACCTTCATTTTTGTATTTCCTGCATTTTGAATATTTAACTGTAAATAGGCCCTGTTATGCATATACATGGTTACAGTCTTTAACTGTATAACATGTTTTAGATTCACATGTATCTAAAGACTGAGGATCGATATATATTTCAGAACTTGTTTAAGGTTGGACTTTGGTAATGTAAGCAGTTCCTTTTGGGTGCCTAGGTGTGCACCTTTAATAGTGAATTAATACACTTGAATTTGAATTAAATTTGAATTATACATAACATGGTTCCCTGAAGTTCAGATCATGCTTTTTAAAATTTTTAATAAGCTCTATGGAATCACCATCATCTCCAAAGATTGTGTTGTTTGGCTATCGCGTGTATTGTAAAATTACAGATCATCTGGCAACAAACACACATTTATGCTGATGACGGTGTAAAAAATATGGCAATTTTCTGCAATATCCTTGCAACACCTTATTGAATTACGTTTATCTTTGCAAAGATTATGTATTATTGTGGGCCTGGATGATCAAAAGACTATATTGAACAATGTGGCAGACAAGAATGGTCTTTTGGGACAATATGTATGAAGTGGATTTCCTGGAAAATGTCTAGGGGAAGGTAAATGGAAATTCCCCACCCCCAGTTATGCAAAACACCAGCCTTTTGAAGCTAAACCCTGGGGAGTGGGTCTTTGTCTGGTGATCCAATGTTACATAAGGCCAGGATTTCAAAGGCTCAAGCTTTATAAATAGGGCCCTACCAAATTCACGGCCATGAAAAACGTGTTACAGACCGCAAAATCAGACGCCTCCCATGAGATCTAGCTATTGGAGGAGAGGGGGAGAGGCAGGGCTGGGGGCGCCCCCAGCTGCTCTTGCGGGGATATCAGACCCACCTCTGGGTACCTCCCCCAGTTGCAGGAAGCTCCACAGCTGTGCTGCCTTCAGAACCCAGTTGGGCTGTGAAAGCAGCGCAGAAGTGAGGGTGGCAATCCTGCGACACCCCCTCTACAACAGCTTTGTGAGCCCCCATGACTCCCTTTTGGGTCAGGACCCCCCGGTTACAACACCATGAAATTTCAGATGTAAATATCTGAAAGCGTGAAATTGACTAATTTTAAAATCCTATGACCATAAAATTGACCAAAATGGTCCCTGAATTTGGTAGGGCCCTATACTGTATAAAGGAAAGACTGAACTATTCATGGGGGTGCTTGTTCTGACCTAAAGCTGTTAGGAATTGGTATCCTCAGAAAAAACCCTTTGTGGAGTTTGAAGGACTGTTTCCTACCAGAGCCCTTGTTGGAGATCATGGATGATCTCTTATAAACTTATTAAGATATGTGCAGGTTCTCTTAATGTTTTAAAGATGTTTTCTCTGTAATGCCTTCACCTTTAGAATGTGTGTGTTTTCTTAGAAAGAGCTGTGTGGGACTCATAACTACTGGCAGTTATGTTGATCACAGTCCTTGGAGAGAAAGCAAAGTGCAGACACTGGCCTGTTTAGGTGGTCTGGCTTACTGGGAATATCGAAATGTAGGCAGGGAATTGCGTAGCCTGCAAAACCCCTGGTCAAGATGGGAAGAGACGCATGTCTCTATCCAGGAGAGGTGATGGCCGAGGAGCTGGGAGCTTAGAGTGGGTTTCCTTAGTGGACCACAGAGGGAGAAATACAGAAGCAGTTGCCCTGAAATGTGACTGATAGTAATGACACACAAATGTCGCCATGTTTTCTGTTTAGCTGACAAGTGATGGTTCTCCTAATTCTTCATAGTAATCTCTGTCTTCCAAGTCAAATAAACTTTTTTTTCTTCCTAACCCTATAAGGACCAAATTTTCTGATACAGAAACTATATAGGACACAATGAGTATTTACTTTTTCAAGGGTGTAATTAAACACCTCCAGACCCTGGCCAAAACAAATAAAAGTCCCCCTAGTCTGGCCATGTGGGATTTCGGCACAAAAATGCCATTGGCTGTAAAATCTACAATAGAAGGAAGGATTAAATATAAAATTGGCTTGGTCATATTCTGAAGAACTGTAATGTTAGTGTTTACAATATCCAGAGAACCTAAAGCCAAGCCAAAGGTGGTTCATCGTGGCCAAACTGGGAGGTACCGTAAGGAAAAATGACCACAGTGATTGCTACTTTAGGAGGGAGAACAGCTGCATGGCTGCAACCACAGTTTGGGAAGTCAGTTAAATGAGGATTATCATAGACTCTGCCTCGAAATTACATGGTATTTTCTCAGAGTGGCAATTGGCAGCAGTCCTTACAAGGCAATGGAGAAAATGGAATGATCTATTATGTTGTTGACATCTACAACAGCTATGGAGTTCATTACCCGTCTTGGGGTTACTTCTAAACTGACCCTTGATTTTCATTTTATAGACATCCTGTTTTAAGGTGCCGTGTAGCTACACAATATTTATGTACCTTTTATTCCAAAAACCACTTTACCTTCAGGGCCAGTATGAAGTCTGTGCACGAAGAAACAATTACATATGGGAAGCTCTGAAAGCTTTTCTTATTAGAGAAAGGAATGTATGTTATAGGCCTGGGAAAAGAGGAGTCTTGAGATGGATTGACTAACCACTGTGGAGAGAGATGCCACAAATGACGAATGAGCTAAAACTTCCAAATCAGGTGCCTTAAGTTGGACTCTGAAATTCATATTTCAGAACCAAATCAAAATAGCCCTGTTAATTGGAGCAAAGCACCTTCAGCTCTCATTGACTTCAATGGCGCTTGGATAATGAGCATTTCTGAAAATTGGGCTACATATATTGAGGTGGCAAAAATGGATTTAGGAATTCAACTTCAGGCACTCAGGTTTGAAAATTTTGACTAAGGTCCCCACAAGTGAGAAAAGAGGGAGTAAGTATCGTAGTTGGAGTGGCATTCTTGAAGGGATCTTCCAATGTTCTGTTTGGCAAAAAACAAAAAAACTTTGTAAATCTGAACTACATTTGAAACCATTAATTATTTTTAAAAAGTATTGTGGTTGCTTAATGCCACCTGTGTTTAAGTAATAAATGAATGAGAAAATGCTAATGGTGATTGCAGTAAATGGACTTTTATCAGCCCATGGACTGATCCATCAACAAAGTTTATTCAAGATTTATTTTTAGAAAAATAACTTGAATATTCAGTGGAATTATTTTGAGTTCCTTTAGCTGTCATGTCTACTCTAAAGAACAAGACAAACTGAGATCCAATCACCCTGTGCCAAGATGACTGATGACCGTTTATCAAAATCTATTGAGAGGATGGAGATTTATGTCTGTCTGAAAATAGCTAACCTTTGCCCACAGCCAATACACTACAGTGTCCTACCCAGCTCTACTGGAAAAAGCTGCTTCTGGCTCTCAAAGACTTGTCTACACTAGCAAAATTTGGACCTGTAATTCCCTGCTGCAACAACTCCAACAGTGGTCACTACAGTGGAAGTGCTACTGTAGTTGGAGCTAGGGCATTTTTTATCAGAGCCTTCTCGTTCTGTTCAGAGTGACCTTATAGGTCAAGAGAGAATTCTGCTCCTTGGTCAAACTGTACTGGCAGGGCAATGCTGTACTATGTAGGATCCTGGATTGGCTGGCAGTTGAAGGAAAAGTTAGTTAAAATGTGTCTGAGTAGGGAAACAAAGGCTCTGTTCAAAAGGCAGAGCAAGCAAATTGATTAAAAAAGAACTAGAGCGAAAAGGAGTCAAAGAGGAGTTACTGTGGGCAGAAAGAAAGTAAACTGATTTGTAAAATTAACAGTGTAGCACAAAGAAGAAAGCTTAGGACATAATTGAGAGAAGATCAGAGAAGCTTGGCTAAGCATTGGTTTAGAGTACGCTACCTTATTTACTGTAAATGGCCCAGAATAGCTGAGACCACAACCTGATTCCTTCATCCTCGATGGTGGCTCTGCAGTAACACAGGAACAAGAAAAGCACCCTCTAGTTTACTAGGCCAGGGTTTTTATTTAAAAGGATGTTTTCTGAAGTATTGGATCATGTGCTGCCTAGTGAGGGCAGAAGGAGAAATTTCTTTATTGGTGAGCAAGGTTAGCAAGGTCTTTATGCCAGACACAAGATGGGTCTGGCTGTAAAAGCCTATGGACATACATATATATATGTATATATGTGTGTGTATGTATGTAGTGAGGGGATGTTTGTAATGTCCCTAATATTGAGTAATATAAGCTGCCTTGTTATTCATGTTGATAAACATTTGTTTTTTATAAATGGTTTTTTAAGACTATAGAAACTGATGGTTTTTAAAAGAAAAAGCCTCTGAGATTTGCTAACATGCAGTCTTTTGGAAGGATCACATCAGGGTGAATGTTTGAGGTGAAATCCTGGCTCCACTGAAATCACTGGGAGCTTTGCCATTGACTTCAGTGGATCCAGGATTTTACCCTTGAGGCAATTCTTTCAGAAGGGACAAATAGTCTTAGCTCTTTAATATCAACAATATCAATCATTTTTTGCAACTCATAATGATAAATAGTTTATTGAGCAATGGGTATTTTGGAATGTACCAGAAAGAGAATGGTCTATGCAGACGATCTGGTTGACCCTGTGAAATTATGGCTGAATGCTTTCTACTTTAATACAACTGTTTGAGAGCGGGATATTGCAAGCTATTCTCTGCTGGGCATCAGTACTGGTTGATTTATGTTCAGAAATGTTTTTTTGGGGAAAGCCCTAAAAATAGAATTTAGCATCTTCAAGGCAAATGATTTAATGAAGCCAGACCTAGATTTGTTCTGAACACTTCAGGAAAATCTACATGAGCCAAACATTTTGAGCAGATTTTTACAAAGGTGGTAACATATTGAGCTCTTGTTCAAAAAGCAATCATCTTTTTGTCTTCCATTTTGAAAATATATATGGAATACACGGTATGGTGTAATACAAACATTTTATTGCTGTGCGATTTTGAATTGTTATATTACTCACTAGTGGCAAAACCACCAGCATCCTAAGTGAGTGCTAATAAAACCATGATACCACCACTGACCATCATGTATTCTGTACCTACCACATATGTAACAATGCTATTAGGAATGTTTTTTAAATGCTATTGGAACCATTTCTTGCATCCTTTCACTTGTAGAGACAGATGTCTTAGTGTGAATCCTGATATACAGGGCTCAGAGGAGAAGGTACATTTAAAATAGATATAATTTAAAACTTCTCCAAATGACCTAAAATCGACTTAGACTTAGACTTTGACTTTGAAGTCTGATACCTCTGGACCATTAAGGACTGGAACTAAATACTATCTGTCAGTTGACTAGGGCTGTCATTTCTGAGGTACAAAACATGGGAACATCAGGGATGATCCTGAGCCTATACAACTGGACAGCTGTCAATGTGTACTGAGCCCCATTACATATTTCCTGGGAGCATTCTCACAAAACGGATGATCAGGTGGAACCGCTATGGTTGGCATGCAGTCACAACTGCAGCTTGAATGTGGTTGGAGTCTGAACTCAAGAGTAAAGTGATGCTGGATAAAGCTTGCAAATGAGGGGCCTACTCACTGTACTAACTAGAATTATTTTTAATGTATGCTGCTCATGTTGTCCAGTTTCAATTAGTTGTTGCAGATAAATAAAAAATGCACGATTGACTGGTTTTACTGGGAGCCATAGCAGAAACCTGAAACGCTAGAAAAATAGTTGTGTGTGCTGTACAGTATCTATATAATGTTACAAGAGTCAAGTCTACTTGGGTGTAGCTCTTGAACTGATCAAGGAATGGTTCCTCAAGCTCTGAGGCTAGCCTTCTTGGGAGGCTATGAAGTCTTCAAGCAAGTGCAGGGTTTTTGTGGGGAATGATTGTAAAGCACTTGGAAAGTGCTTGTATGGAGAGTTCTGTAAGCGTTGAAAATAAGATTTTATTGTGCTGTAAACAGGTTACAAAAAGAGGGGTAAAATTCCAGGAGAATGTTAACTTCAAACTTATCTGAGCCAAATAACCCTTTCAGAGATTTCTATAGAAATCTAGGTCCGTGTATTTTGAATTTTGAGGCTGGCCTTTTCCCAGGGAAGGTTCAATGCAGTCCAGAGAACTTATTTTATAAAAGATTTCTCCTTCTTGGGCACCTGGTGCTCTGTGACAAATTACAACTGCTTTATTCCTCTTAATCTTCCAAGCAAGGAGATTCCTTTTAAAAACCAACCAACCAACCAACCCCCCCGCTCTAACTTCTGTAAGGCCAGCAGGTGGGGCTGTTCTGAGAATTGTTTGTGGTGCCTAACTCCCCAGTGTCTCACTTCTGCTCCACAAAGCAGGAAGTATCTCTGGGTCTCTCTTCTCTCTGTGATCAGGCAGGAGCTTTTTCTATTGTTTTACTTTCTCTCGTTCTTTCAGGCTCAATACAGAGAGGATTTTTGAGAATAGGAGTCTGCAGGAAACTGGTGTTTGAGGAGAAAACTTGGCAGTGTTGGCATGCCCAGCTGAGATCAAAGGGGCCCCTGCACACCACCCAAATATTCAGTAAGGCGCACACTACCCACTCTACAAGCCTTATGCTGCTTGGGGCAAGAATTGAACAGCTTTGCAGAATCACCAGGCCAGTTGTCCCTGGCTACATGGTGCTCTCAGTTAAGGTGAAGCATGGAAGGAAGAGCTGACTCCAACAGCAGCCGTGTAGCAGGCAAGCTTTAATAAGCCATTTGGGGTGGAAATTCAGCAGCAGGAGCTGGTGTTTTGGAAGCCATGAGCCAGAGGTCTTGGCTGGTCTGTGCTGACTGGGATGAAATATGGTATCCAGAAGTGTGTCCAAGAGAGAGAGACAGAGGGGTAGGAAAACAGGACCCCTGTCCTAACTACTTCCCGTCTGATACAGTAACCAGGTATTTTTGCCCTGGTTGTCCTGAAGGGGCCTTTGCTAGTCCTTGTATCTGGTGTCTTGCACCCCAGACCTCTCAATTATTCTTTTAGCCCACCTTCTTTGAGGGCCGTTGGACTCCCCCAGGCTTTGAAAACAGAAGTACAGTTAAAAACAAAAGGAAATGGCTCAGATTCCCTATATTTGGCACCAGTTACCATGACATCCTGGTAGCCTGAGGGGATCTGTCTACTTCTATCCTGGACTTTTCCTCAGTGAGTCAGCACAGCAGTGGGCCCAGTCTGCCAATGTGGCTCCCTGGCAAGAGACTGTGTTTGTGTGTGGGGTGGGGGAAAGTGGGGGCATAGTCCAGGCCTCCACATTACCACGGCTTTGTTTTAACAGGATGTAGTGGAGCAGCATAGCCTATCAGTGCCAGTCTAACCCAGCCTACTCTGTTTGAACCACACCTGCCGGTTGCTTTTCTTACCAAGGCAGTGGAGCAGCCCAGCCCAGACTGGCAGCCTGTGTGTGCCAACAGACCACCCTAGCTGGAATTTACAGGGAGAGTGACAGTTCTTCCAGTTTTCCTTCACATATGCCAGAACAGCCCAGTGTGCCATTTTTTTTTAGCCTGACAGCAGTTTTCTTCAGATGTTGCTGATAGTAGCCCGTTGCTCACAGCATGAGCCTGCTGGCTCCAATGGACAGTCGCAATAGCTGTGATCCAGGGCTAAAAGGTCAGCTTAAGAGTGCACCATTTTGTTGCATGGCTGTAAAACTACTTCAGCAGGCTTCAAAACTCAGAGTATTGCTGCATGAACTTGGGAGTGCTCAGGCCCAACTCAGCAGAGTCTTTTCAACTGTCAGGCTGGGGGGCCCAGTAGATTAGGAGTTGCTTTGCCATTTCTGAGGTGGTTAGTTCAATCTTTTAATAAGCTGCCTTTGGGGGGGGGCGGGGGAGGGGGAAGGGAACAGGGGTGGGGGTGGGGGGCGGAAAAGACAGCCCAAAAGGGGTTTTTTACTATTTTTCTCTTAGAATCGAGGCTTTTCTTTTTGTTTTTGTTTTAATCCTTCCAAATCAAAAAAATTCACATCAGGTAGGTGGGCTCTCTAAATCATCCAAATTTTTCCATCGATCTTCAAGTTGCCCTCCTTCACCCACCCTTCCTCTTCACCAGTGAACAGGCAGTGAAGGACAGCAGCGTGAACCTAATTTCATCAAAAACAATTGCTCCTTTTCTGAGTGGTTATTTTGTTTGGGAGAGAGGGAAGGATGTTCACTCAAGACTCTGCCGGGTAGGAAAGAGAACACACACAATTTGCCCAGTACTAGTTTTGTCTAGCCTAACGGGGCAAAGCCCATTTCTGAATGGAATCTAGGTTTTTGACAGATTTTTCCTCAGGATTTTCATAGTCCTACAAGGAAACCTGTGCCAGTTTGCATGTGCCACTCAAGCTAACTGCATTTTGCAGCTTTGCAGACCCATTTCTAGTCCCTGACCCTTTGGCTTCTCTCCTGTTTTTGTTTTTTTATGAGTCAGATGATAACTCTGGCCAGTCTATGACAGTCAAAGATGGCATGTTGGTAGCCTGCCCATAGTATCTGTTCATACTGACTAAACCTTTCAAAGTACTTGAGTCCTTTGATTTCTTCATCTGTTTTCAGAGGACCTCCTTAATGCCTTCAGCATCTGATCCACCTCTGGGCATTCCTGATTGTAGTCCAGTTACTCAAAGAAATATTTCATAATCTATATTTCTTTGAGGAACTCATGTATTTTCCCTTCAGGGTCTCTAGTTACTTTGTATGACTGTGACCAGATGTGGAAACTGTTACTTTGCTCTGTTTTGTACACATTTTCTTGACTATCCATGGAATTTCCAGAACTAGAAATCAGTTTATCATCTGCACCTCTGTGTGAGCTCAGAATGGCTCCATTCAAGTCAAGGCAAATGGCTGTCCCAGGAAGTTCTTCTGGACAACTGCCTAGAGTTCCAAGTGGCTAGAGTAGTTCTCTCTCCTCTTAATCTCTTTGGGCTTGGTTGCCATGCATGCTAAGAGCAACGAGCGTTCCGGGGCATACTGGCCCTTCCAGGCTGGAACAAGTTAAAAGCCCTGAATGAAGCAAGGGAAATTCTCTTGCTCCTGGAGCAGGAAGTTTTGTTGATTATTATTTACATTGTTTACAGTAGTACCTGCTGGGTGCTTACCAAGCCTTCATTAAGGACAGTCTTTTCTCCAAAAAGCTCACAAAACAAGGCATCTAATGATTAAAACCAATTACATTTGAGCAAAAGGGTAGACTATTGGTCACCTGCATCCCGTTTTGTCTCACAACCACCTATATCCTGGAGTTCCTTCTAGATGGAATCTGATTGGGTCAGACTTCTAGCTTCTTGAAGGTCCAAGTTTCAATGTTAGGCGCCTTGTCACCTATTTCTTCCACTTCTAGTGCTTTTTTGCAGCCCTGAGATGATGTGAGGAGGCTAATAGAACAATCTGATGTTTCAGGTAACCTCTGAACCTTCTGTTTTGAAAATATGGAGGAGTCTTTGCTAACAGGAAAAAACATTTTGCCACAAGTACATTGACCAGGGGCCCTTCTCACAGTAAGGTGAAGTTTGGGGCCCTTCTCACAGTAAGGTGAAACTTCTGCGCATTTGTTTGGTTGGGACATCCAAACTCTGTTTATACAAAACTAAATGCTAAATAAAATCTGATGTGTTTTTAGTGTTAGATGGGGAACCTAAGCAGAAGGGCAAAGCAACCTTCTCCACTGTTTCAAGAGTGTAAATTCAGGAGTCTTTCAGGCCTACAAATTGTATATAAAAGATCTTCCTTTCCTGTGAGCACTCACTTGCCTTCTTCTTGAGCAGTATAGTATAGTCATGCAAGTAACTTTGTCATATGGCCACGTGGTCTTCAGTGCAATCTTGTATCACTTTAAAACAGATGTGTTCTCTTTGTCTGATATGACTTTTGGACATAAGATTCTGTCTGCAGTCTTTCCTTTGGCTATCTTTCAGTAAAACCCTTCATGAAGGAAAGAGAGAAAAGGCAAAAAACAAAACAAAACACCCCACCCAAAAAAAGACAAAAATCCCTCAAATAAGAACTGGCTTGTTCTCTTCATGTCAAGTTATGTTTAAGTTTCTCTCCAGTTAGTGGAGATTTGTTTTATTACTGGTTACTTCCCAGTTGTAATGGATCACAGAACACCATAATTTTGCCTTCTCTGAAGTAGGCACCTGGTGCTTCATGAGATCCCATGCATCACCTAATAAGCATTAAATTCTTGTTAGAGGATAAATATTTCAGTCCTTCCTTTTACTCTTGTAGAGCATTCCTTTGGAGAAAGATCATGTTGGAATCTGGGTTTGCTGTAAGTCTTCATTTACATTTTTGTATAATAAATGAATAAGTAGATAAAAGATAAAATATTCTGTCTGGAGACGACTAAACTTTCATAGTATTTATTTGCTGATCAAGCCCTTACACCCTTATTGGAAATACTAGCAGAAGTCATTGACTGCTGAACTACTCTCCCATTCCTGTTCTGTGGATAATGCTTTTTGTTTTTTATGTTTACTAATTTTCTTGGGTGGGTGGTACCAAATCCCGTCCAGTCTATGCCGGTTCATGAAAGGGAGTTGGCGGCTATCCAGTTTTCTTCTGTTGTCTTGTATCAAAAGTTGGCCCATTATATTTACAGCTTTAACACCCTGCATATGGTCAGATCCTAAAGCGAGAATGAGGCCAACTCTCTGCTTGCTCCTTGCCTTTTAAACCTATTCCCTCTCATCTCAAACAGCTGCTTGATCTTCAGAAATAGTCTCAGACGTCAAAGCAAAGAGTTTATATGATGAAAGTAAATAGTTCTCTTTTGAACTATGGCAAAAATGCCCTTTCTTTATAAGCAAAGGTGGAAATAGTAATTTGCTGATTAAATAAATACAAATCTGTTCTCCACGCTGTCTACCAGATGCAGTATGATTTTTCAAAGGTAGAGATGATTGTAGCTTTTCTGCTCAGTTTTATTTAACATATAAAATCACTTACTTAGGTTTTTTGGGTGTCCCCCAGATACTGATGGGGCTGATCCAAAGCCCATTGAACTCAATGGGATTATTTTCCTTGACTCCAGTGGACATTTGTATCAGGATCTCCTACAAGGTTACAAAATCGCAATTATGTCCAAGAAGGTGGAGAGTAGAATTTATGATCTAGGCTTTAACACTAAGCTAGTTATTGCCCAGGTAAAAGTATTTCTGAATCCTTTTTTCACTCTGGTGAGCACCACGCTTGCCACTTTCCTAGCACTGCCTTCTGACAGTCGTTTCCGCAGTCAAGCTGCTGAAGGGCTCTTCATGCAGAGTGTTTTAGGAGGTACGTAAGTATTTGGAGCGCCTTCGTGGTATAACACACAAGCCATGTTCTCCAACAAAATTAGACATTGTAACATTAGACCCCCCTTGTCTTTTAAATCCTAATAGCCATCATTAGCTTAGTAACAGTATCTTAACACTGAAAAACTGACTTCCGAGTCACTTAGGACTTGTGTACACTGTCAGTCAGTGCATGGCAAGCCGGGTCTGAATGTACAGCGCACTAGCCTGCCGAGCACTAACTGGCTGTTTGGACCCTGCTACCTCACATTAAAAATTCTGTAGTGTGCTTCATGCTGCTGCTCTCTGAAGCAGCCACACAGCAAAGTATACTACGGGACTTGTCCTGTGCCGCAGCAGGGTCCACACGGCTAGTTAGTGCATGGCAGGCTACCCGCCGGATCGGCGGGCAGCGATCGATCCAGCGGGGATCGATTTATCACGTCTAGTCTAGATGCGATAAATCGACCCCCGACTGCTCTCACATCGACTCCTGTACTCCAGCTCGGCGAGAGGCGCAGGCAGAGTCAATGGGGGAGCGGCAGCAGTCAACTCACTGCAGTGAAAACACCACGGTAAGTCGATCTAAGTACGTCGACTTCAGCCATATCATTCACGTAGCTGAAGTTGCATAACTTAGATTGATTCCCCCCGCCCCCCAGTGTAGACCAGGGCTTAGTGTTTGAGCTGCCCTTGGAGACACTTGGATGCAAAATGCCATAGAAGAGAGCAGATTATCAATATAATAAACTATTGTGAGACGTTACTGTGACACTGGAAATAAGATTTCCCACAGTAAAGTACATTGGTCATATAGGCTGCAGTGAGAACAGTAACACAGGGCTCAAAAGAAGAGAGCTATTACATGAGACTATGCAAACTATAGCCTTAATCCTTCAAAAATTGGTGCATGTGGATACTCCCGTGGATAAAGGACTCTGCGTGCATAAAGGTTAAGCCCGTGCAGAAGTGTTTGCAGGGCTGGGGTTCCTAATAGGAAAACAGATTGTAGATAAGATTTTCCATTATTTCCTCCTTTGCTTGTGTACACGAAGCTACTCCCACTCCCTTTCCTTAGGGGTCAGGCTTTGCAGTTTGGTCTGTTTTCTGAGGCTATATTGTTGTAAAACCCTGATATTCGAAAATTATAATTGTAAAAGGGCTTTTTAAATAAAAAATAGGATTTAAAAATCCTAACAGAACTGAAATTGAATCAAATGTATGTCCCAGCTATGGTTGCCAATTTTGGTTGGACCTATTCCTGGAGGTTTCATCAAATGACATGATCCTTATGTAAAGAGTAGTCTTTAATTCCTGGAGACTCCCGGACAAGCCTGGAGGGTTGGCAACCCTAATCCCAGTCCTTTCAGAAAGGTATAGGCTAGGGATAACACATTGACTCCTACTCTGGGGGATACACTAGATGGCATTGCATGTTCATAGACCAGGTGACACTCTGATCCTCTGGTACAGCACAAGTCAATAATAGGCAGTCATCACAGTTTCACCCGGGGCCTTTTTAGACTTTCTCAATGAAACTAGGTTGTTGGATTATTCTGTAATTTGTTAACATTGCCATGTAATTGTCAGCTTGCTGCGGAATCCCCAGGGTGTGGCTGGATGATTTAGGCGTAATATGTGCCATAGGGCATAGGCTGGAAAATGTAAAGAGACAAAGTCACATTGCTTAAAATGTACTTGGCTAGCATGTTGTTGACGGCAGGATAAGACATTGACTAGAAGGGAAAGATCAAGTCTGAGGAGGATCTTATAAATGAAGAATGATGTTGAGAGGAGTGGGGAACTGGAATCTCCATCCCAAGAGCTTGTGGACATGTTTTTAATGAAATAAAAATCAGACTAGGGAAATCCATATAATCTGTATTTTTTATTTACCTCAGCGAACATCATAACCCCTTTTCTCCTCTTACCCACCCCAAACTAATTAGTAAGCAGCTTTACTGTTTTTTAAAATGGTGAAGACAAGGGCCTGGGCATTAAGTCAATGAGTCTGACTTTGGTTATGAAAAGCTCGCTGGCAAATCATTTACAAGAAAATATCTTGCACAGCAGGGTATCCAACAAGGAGGTCGCATTTAATGACCTGTCTCAAATGTTGTTATAAATCATTACGTCCTCACCAGCTAAATCCTGGGCTGTGCATTTCTCTTGCACCCTCCATCGTCTCATAGAAATTTCTTTCGTTTGTGAACCTGTGAGTAGATAGTGTTGCACACCTTACTGGAGCAAAGAGGGAAGGCCAGAGCGAGGAATGGGGCACATCAGGCCTTCTTGGATATGAGCCCTGTGTTTTCAATGGGACCACCCCCCTTTACAAAGCACGAGGCTTTTGGGAGATGGCTGAACTCGAGCCTGCTGTGCCTAAAGGAAAGGGCTGAAGTAGCATTTTACAGGAGGCTTGAGGGGTGAGTGAGTTATGCAGTGATGTAAGTCAGCGAAGGTACAGTTCAGTGTCCTGCCAAACTGGATTCATAGCTGCATAATAAACTTCTTGCCTGGCTGGCTTGTTCAGCAGAACTATGCAATAAACCATTTCAGAGTCACGCCAGGCAAAAACCTTCGAATCATCCTCAGGTTACACATAATTTGCAACAGTTGCCAGGGGCATGAGTGATAGAGGCGGCACACAGTGGCCTCTGGGGCTGGTCTTACACAGTTTCTTGGCAGATGGATGTCTGTATACAGAAGGTGGGGAAACTTCCTCCCCATGGAAAGTAAACATCTCACCTCTGAAAGGCAACAGTCCTGTATCCAGCTCTCATCTGTGGATCCACTTTATGCTGGAAGGAGCCTAGGGGCTGCTTTCCACTATTTATTTTACACGGAAGAGTGTCAGTATTATTTGGGGGAAAAACCTCAAGACCGGCTGTCTTGTGAGGCACTAGTCATTTTAGAACAGTGAACAGCAGTGAGGTTTTAAATTGAGGAATAACAATTTGTTACTTTATTACTCCTTTTAAGTTATGCCTGATAGAATTCCAGTCCATCTCCCTTGTTTTTCCATGCTCTGTGGGAATCACGGTCAGAAATTCTCTAGGGCACTTAGACATCATTGGTGATGTGTCAAAAAAGGAATTGAATGTTTTATTGATGCACTCATTCAGTAAGAGTGGTTACCTTTGACAAGTTAAAAAAAAAAACCTAATAAAATTGCTCCAATAACCCCACTTTGACCAATAAGTAACATATAACACAATAGCCAAAAACATATTTAATGTCTTCCTATCTCCCACCAGAGTCCTCCCAGTGGGGGGAAAGAAATGGGCCTTGAGGCCTGCCCTGAAAGTAAGTAAACTAGGACTGTTGGGGATGGAGGTTAGGCCCAGAGGCAAGCAAGATGCTTACTCCGGCTAGACTGCCCTGCTTCCCATGTATTAACAAGGCTGAGGTTTAGGGCTGGTTAGGCAGGACTACATAGTACACTGTTACACACCGTTTTACAAGTTTTCTCAGTGTATGAGCAAGGTTTTCATGCTGGAAGGAATGCTGGTAGTACTTTTTAAATGAAAGAAATCTCCCAAGTAGTTGGATTAAGTCTGAGATCAACGGGAGAGGTTGCTAACAGAACAGGTGTGGTAAGGGTGGTTGGTATTCATTTGACCTGAGAGGACCTTATTGAGAAGCAGCTATTTGAAGTGCTATTGTGTATCAGTAAAGGGTGTGAGTGTGTGTGAGAGAAATGATAAAACTAGACTTGTAAAACTGACAGGAGAACCTACCAGCCCACACAATAATCTGCTAGCCCAACTTTACTATAGTTACACAGCTTCCCCCCTTCTGCCCATACAATCATTCACATATGCTTACACTCTGTGTATATGTAACCCACTGGTGAATGTGTGTTAAAGGTCCCCCTCTGTGCCAATCCTCAGAGGATGTAAATTTTCACAGAGCCCTGACTCGTTAGCTCAAGATGTAACTTTTAGCTCTGGAGATCCCCGGTTCAGTCCCCAGTCTGTTGGCCACAATGGTGGCCGTAATATAGACATGCGCCTTTTCTCACTCATTGCTCACACAGACAAACTTACGCACCTCTGGACAAATAAATGTTCAATCACCCACCTGTTCCCACACACTGGCCCTGGACATACATTTGCTCTTGACCACAATCGCCATCTTTATTTTCAAGACCCCTTATTACTCCTTTTGACCTGAGTGGTTAACCAAAAATTTGAGGTCTTGCCTGTGGTTCCAGATAGGAGGAGAAATTGGTGGTGGAGTTAGGCATTTCTGTGATGCCGTTTCATTGATTTACAAAGAATGTCCATAAAGTCGTGTTTCCCTGAACGCAGCAGGAATCAAACAAGAGACCATTTCTTTGCTCACCGTTCCAAGCCCCTTTCAGACACCACTCAGCCCCAAAACGAACTCTATCTCTCAGCTTTTCTCAGGGCCATGCTCTTAGAGCTTGCTTTGTCTGTGGCTGATGCTTTCTTGCTGTCTTCTCTGACTATTTCTGTGGTGGTTTTCTCAGCTTCTCTCTCCTGCACATCCCTCTACTCAAAACAGTATCAAGTGACGCCCCTCTGTTTACATAGTTTAAATTCCTGAGCAGCCTCACATGTGCCTTTGTTTTGGGCGGTGACAAGTGCCCGTGTTTGGGGTGGAGACCCCTGCTGTTTGGGCTCTTGGTTCCATAAAGCCTCTTACTGGCTTCCTACAACTCTCTTAACTGAAGGAGGGTGGTTACACCCTGTTTCAATGAGGCTTAATCCAGCTCAAACAGTGCTCAGACCTGGACACACACACACACACACACACACACACACACACGTCTCGCATGAGTGTGCACCCATGGACACATATCACTGCTCTCCCTCTGTTTCATGTTACACCTGTTTCTCACACACACAAGATAACCCCACTATGCACCATCCCCTGCTAACTGTCACACATACTTAATTACTCCCAATAACCATGTACCCACTGTCACCTCTTCAGCGGCCCCATCCCCCAGCACCATTCACCCTGACACCATTCACCTCTCCCCTCCCAAAATGTGTCAGCTGTTCTCAGTGGTCCCCCCCCAATCTATCACTTCTCTGCAGCAGTGCTTACAAGTCACTGCAGCAGCTTTGTTCCCGTTCCCCTGGTCAGGATAGAAATGACCCTGTGTGGAGCTCCTGTAACACCATGGTAATAGGGAACAGAAAACAAAACAAGGAAGGTCAGCGTGCCTCTTGGCTTGTATACCTTTGGACTCGGTTGTGGCAGGGTCTCACTAATTAGCAGTGGAGTGCCCAGCCAGTGGCTGGACTCCCTTTGTGTGCATCTTGCATATTGCTGCACCAGACTTGTGTTACTCTATAAGATGTGCACGAAATCATCCACTGGCTTGACCACAAGTTAAACACCCATTGCCTCCCCCGGCAAAGTTCTTACTCAAAGGGGCCTGTGGTTAAAATGAGCTATGGACCAGAGTTGCTGACGCTGAGATCGCCCCTAGGTCTGGTAGAATGGCAGAACAGAAAATAGCACAAATCTTCTTTTGACTCCCAGTCCATTGACCAAGACCACACTGGAGTCCAACAGACACCCCAGTCGCTCTGCTTGTTTATTCAACACTTTAATACCCTATTTGCTTACTTACAGAAGAGACTTTGGATCATTTGGCAACCTCTAATGACAGCCTAAAGCTAACCACCCAGTACTAATTTAGTGGTGTTAAAAATATAAGCATTTCCAAATGGCCAGTGGCTGTAGGTTTTTCACATAGAATGTGGCTTTTTCCTAATCCGTGGTGTATTTTCTTTGTCTCGCACCTTCATTTGGGAATAGCTATTTTCATATAAAATGAGCATGAAGCAGAATAAAAGCATCTTGTTTAACTCTCTCTAAGAAAATTTTCTGGGGCTCATCGTGCTGCAGGAAAACAGGCAGCTTCTCACAGCCAAATATGTGATCTGAAAGTGAGGTCAAGAACCCTTGATTGCAAGATGCAAGGAAGCCTTTTAATTAGGATTGACCAGTAATAACAACCTTATAGTATTGTGGCCAGGCACTTCCTGAAATGCACACCACCACCCATACAGCGGTGTAAGGAGCTAAAATTAGCCATCATTCCTGTGGGGGGGGAGGTTGGTTAAACCTTTCTTATATTCTTCCGTCAGGATCTGTATCAGTAACTGTCAATATTCCTCCCTAACTTGTGTCTTGATGCAAGAGAAGATGCCCCCAAAATAATGAGCAAGGTTCTGTAAAGATTTATAGCTTTGAAGCCTCTCCCCTCACATGAGTTTGTGGGCACTGAATAACAATGCAGCAATTCATGTGCAGTAAGGAGGGAAGGCTCCTATATTTATTTAGAGCTCAACCTTAATGCCACCTAAAAGTCTCTGATCACATCTGTAAACACAGTTTAATAGGGAACAACAGGCATACATTGATTAAAGCAGCATCGCTTCTCCTTCTCCCAGCTGATCACTGGTCATCAGCCCAAAACAGCTGAAGCCTAGAGCTGGGTGAATTTGTTTTGGACGAGTAGTTTATTTGCTGAAAAATGCAGTTTTGGAGCAACCAAAACTGTATGCAAATTTAGATTGAATTTGGCAAATACTTTTGGCCAAAAGAGGAAAAGAAAATCAAAATTATTGACTTATTTAAAAAGCAACACAAACCACCTAGAAATGGAATGAAAAACTGAATTTTCCAGGTTGACCTGAAGTGATTGATTGATTTGATTGATTGATTTTGAGGTTTGGCCACCGAACCAAAAACACAATTATTTGCTCAACTCCACATAAACTCAACCCCCACCACAATTTCATGTGGGCAGAAATCCAGCCTCTGACTGTCTCAGCCGTACAGTGCCTGCTCCAATAGATGAGTTTTGCAGCAGGCCCTGAAGATCTAGATATTCAGGCTATTTCAGACCTGAGGACGGAGAGCATTCCAAGGGAAAGGGAGAATGCTCTGCTGATCCATCTCGGACATCCCTGATGATCTCAACTGCAGCAGTATAGCATGGGCGGGGGCTGGGTGGAGGGAATTTACAGCGAAAAGGCCCAGTACTACAAGGTGCTGAATGCTTGCAACCTCCATAGATTTGTAGAATTTGGTCTGATGTCATTCCCTCCTCCCCTTCAGCCATTCAACATAGTCAGTTTCTCAACATTGCAAAGAATTCATGGTCTGCTCAGTCTTTTTTCTTTGTCCCTCAGCCTGTTGTGGAAGCCTTCCTAAATTGTAACAGGAAACTATAACAAGTAAGAGAGGAAATGGAGAAAGATGAATCATTGGGAATCCTCAAAGAAGTGATCATTAAAAGGTGGCCTGAAGAAATAAGCAGTTGCTGTCTAAGTATAAGAGTCTATTGGAACTGCAGACACAAACCTACTGTGATAGATGGGGTGATTTTCCAGGGCAGTAAGGTTGTAATTCCAATGAGCCTCTGTAAAGAAATGCTACGGAAGATCCACGAGGGTCATTTAGGAATTGAGAAGTGATAACAAGCACAGGAGGTGCTGTATTGACTGCAGATCAATCATGATATCACTAATGTGGTAACCAGTTCCACAAAGGCCTTTCACTTACCCAGGAGCGGTAGGCATTCACTTACCCAGGAGCGGCACCAGGGTTTTTGCCGCCCTAGGCAGCAGCGCTCCTCCTCAGAGAATTCGGCGGCGGGGGTCCTTCTGCTCTGCGTCTTCGGGGCGATTCGGCGGCGGATCCCGGAGCGAGTGAAGGACCCACTGCCAAAGCGCCCCGAAGACGCGGAGTGGAAGGACCCCGACGCCGAATTGCCACCGACGACGGCAAAATGCCACCGCCCAAATCCTGTCGCCCTAGGTGACCACTAGGGTCGCCTAGTGGAAGCGCCGGCCCTGCACTTACCTGGCAATCAAAGGATTATTTAATAGTTACAGATTATTATTCTCTGTATCCAGAAATGTGCACATTGCACAGTACTAACAGTAAGTCGGTGATAGCCAGCATGAGGGGAATCTTCTCCAGATGTGGAATTCCAGATGAAGTCTCTAGCGATAACGGGCCACAATTTTCTAGTGAAGATTTTAGGCAATTTGCCATAGATGATGTTTTCTGATGAAAATCCCAAAGTCCAAACTACCCCCAATCAAATGGATTTGTGGAAAGGTCTATACAGAGAGTAAAGAACCTTATGAAAAAGACTTTTGACAGCAGGGATGATTTGTATAAAGCGTTACAGGTTTACTGAAGTACACTCCTGGAAAATGGCATTTCTCCAGCTCAGCTGTTAATGGGAAGAAGGATCAGATCTCCTTGCTGAAATCTCGTACCAATAAATCATACAGAAGATGAAAGAAAATCAGAAGTGGAAGCAGAAATATTATTTTGACAAAAGGGCCTGTGATCTTCCATATCTTAACCCAGAGTGTCACACCTCTAATACCAAAGAGGTGCCACTCAAAATCAGCTGCTTCCAAGGTCGTATGTAGTACAGACAACAGTGGTAGGCAACCTGTGGCCCGTCAGAGTAATCTGCGGGTGGGCCGCGAGACAGGTTATTTACATTGACCGTCCGCAGGCACGGCCGCCCACAGCTCCCAATGGCTGCGGTTCACCATTCCCGGCAAATGGGAGCTGCGGGAAGCGGCGCAGGGGCAGGGATGTGCTGGCTGCTGCTTCCCGCAGGTCCCAATCAGTAGCGTAGCTAGCGGGGTACAGGGGAAGCAGCCGCTTCCTCCACCTTTCCAAAAGTGGCCGGAGGAGCAAGGGGGGGCGCAGGCTGGCGGCCCGCAGTGCGGCCGGCAGCCATGGGGGGGCGGCAGGGGCGGCTGGAGGAGCGGGGGGGGGCACAGCATGGCAGCCGGCAGCCGTGGCTGGAGGAGCGAGGGGGGGAGCCACGGGGGTGGCACGGCAGGGCAGGAGGAGCCATGGGGGGGAGGGGCAGTTCGGCCGGAGGAGGAGCCAAGGGGGGCGTGGCCAGAGGAGGAGCCAAGGGGGGCGCCTTTTTTATGTTTGCTCCCCCTCCTCTTAGAAGCTGGCTACACCACTGCTCCCAATGTCTGGGAATGGTGAACCACAGCCACTGGGAGTTGCGGGTGGCCGTGCCTGTGGACAGTCAATGTAAACAAACTGTCTCGTGCCCCGCCAGCGGATTACTCTGACGGGCCGCACGTTGCCCACCACTGGACTGGGGGGCGGGGAGGGATACCTTTAGATTTAATTCAAGGGATTTATGAGTAATCCCAGAAAGTTCCAACATTGACAGTAGATGTGGACGCTGGCATTTCCTATCTGACTGATCGTTTATCATCAACGTAAAGGAGAAACTGTCAAGGAACAAGAGAGCAACTCAGACTCTAATAAAAGGCTGATACTGAGAAGATCATAGTGGGAAATTAAATATCCTGAAAGACTCCTAGAGACTTGCTAACCTGCCTGGAGAAGGAGTATTTGAGAAAAGTGAGTGGTAAAGACTCACCCAAAAGTGATGTGCTGATAACCTCTCCTATCTAGGTAGTTGACACACAAGGTTTATGGAAATGTACTACATGGGTTGAGAATTTAATGCTTATGTTATTACAGGGATCAGCAATCTTTGGCATGCAGCCCACCAGGGTAAGCCCCTGGCGGGCCAGGACCGTTTGTTTACCTGCCGCGTCCGCAGGTTCGGCCAATCGCAGCTCCCACTAGCCGCGGTTTGCCACACCAGGCCAATGGGGGCTGCGGGAAGCGGCGTGGGCTGAGGGATGTGCTGGCCGCTGCTTCCCGCAGCCCCCATTGGCCTGGAACGGCGAACCGCGACCACTGGGAGCTGCAAACAGCAGAACCTGCGGACGCTGCAGATAAACAAACAGTCCTGGCCCGCCATGGGCTTACCCTGACGGGCCGCATGCCAAAGGTTGCCAATCCCTGTGTTATTAGATGGTTAGCTGTTTCATATATATATGTATATACGAATTAATTTGTTTTTCTTTAAGAGGGAAGATATGGAGCTATGTTTGTAGAAGATTATAATTTAGAGATGCTCCCTCATAAGGGGCAGTTTTAGGAACATAGGAATTTGGAGATGTGCCCTGAAGGCCAGGTTGGGAACACTGCATGGCTGTGTGCAGCAGTTCACCAGAGATGTTCTCTAGTTTGTTTCATTCAAGTTGTATTCCTTTCTTGTTCACTGGTTTATGTAATGAACCCCAAGATGGTTACACTCCTCATCCCCCTGAGCGACACAGCTATGCCAGCAGAAGTCTGTAGTGTAGACTGGGCCATAGTGCATTAAGAACAGTAACTAACTGTTCCTTTGCAAGGTAAGCAGGCATGTATGTACACATGTAAATAAGACAGTGATCCAGATGTGTTTTTCTACAGACAGCTTTCTGGAAAGGATTTCATAGAGGAAAGTTCTATTTTTTACATTTAGCCCTTGGACGTGATTTTTCAGTTATGTGGTAGTTTTTTGTAACTGTTAGAAACCGAGCACCGAAAACTCAGGCACATTGTGTGCATTTGTTCCAGGGATTGGGACCCATTTGATATTTTGCAAAAAATGAAAAGGTCATTTAATACCAGCCTAGCTATTTATACCTCTTGCACGAACTCAAAGATAACAAAACAAAAAAAAAGCAACATAACTCATGAAGCAAAGGGCAGTCTTTGCCAAGTGTAATATTTGTATTTGGAAACATGGTCTATGTTGTATGAAGCAGTAGCCTTCTAGCTGCCTCCAAGGTTTCTTTTGGCTGATGTTTATCCAAACACTCTTGCTCTTCATTCATTTTAATGGCTGAGAGGGAGCTGAGTGTTTTTACATTAAGAGACTGGCATGGCTCAGTCTTTACTTCTTGAACCATGCTGAATGCCCTCTTCTGCTTCGCGGGGGGAATGTGGGGAAGTGAACACAGCACTTGGGAGTTTTAGGAACAGTGGAACTGATGTGCTCTGTCTAGACAAACAAATGCCCCAGTGTTCTGCAGCTGCTGGATCGTTTTCCAAAGGCTTTACCTCCAACTTTTACACTGAGGGCTCTATTTTGCCTTTGGTTATGCCCTGTGTATCTTTGGGACTTGAGCAATTCAAATGAAAGAGTGACATGGCAGGGCACATCATTTAAATGACGCGGTGTTCTTGTAAGAAATTGATGGGCATCTTGAGAAAATTGCCAGACATGGGAGCTGTGTTTGTGCGTGGCCAAAAAGGTACAGGAAAAGCTTCTGAAAGGGTGGAAATGACTCCAACAAGTAAGTCTCCATGTATTCTCTGCTCTGAAAGTTTGTGGTTGTCAGGCAAACCTGACAATCTGGGATGAATTTGTAATTTCCTAATTGGATAAATTCTGGGCATATCCTTAGTTCATGTGGCACTTTGTTATTTTATTTTTGTTGCTTCTTTCCCTTTAACAGAGGTTAGAAAATATTCCCAACTGTTGGTTCCTCTGAGTTTTTTAAAGGTGGTCCGAAACAGGTGTAACAGAAATGGTGTTATCTGGTGAGAGTGAAGGGTCAGCTAGCCAGGACTCCAGAGTTCTCCTCTTTAATCTCTGCCGCTCTTGCTGCCCGTCTTGGCAAGTTCTTTTAATGCAGTGTTTCTCAAACTGGAAGCGGTGGCCAGTATGACCCTCGGCCCGCGCCCCTTCCAGCAGCTCCCATTGGCCTGGAGCAGCAAACCGCAGCCAGTGGGAGCCGCGATCGGCCGGACCTGCGGATGTGGCAGGTAAACAAACCGGCCTGGCCCACCAGGGGCTTTCCCTACACAAGCGGCAACCCCAGTTCAGGGCCGGCTCTACTGTTTTTGCCGCCCCAAGCACCTGCTTGGAATGCTGGTGCATGGAGCCGGCCCTGCCCCAGTTTGAGAAACACTGTTTTAATGGCTCTGTGGGTTAGGCTACAGACATGTAAAAGGATATTTGTGTACCAAACAGATTTATAATTGTGAAATTTAATTTAGGCCCTGATCCACATGAGTAAAGTTAATCATAAGCATGTTCGTAAATGTTTGTAGGTTTGGGGCCTTCAACTGTAAGCCCTTCAGGACAATGACTCTCTCACAGTGTGACAACTTCTATCACAATGGGGGCCTGATCTCAGCTGAGGCTATTGTAGTACAAATAAATGTAAGGTTGTTTAGAGTCTTAGATAAAGGTAGTATAAAAATTCAAAGTATTAGGAGGGGAGGGGGGAAGAAATAAATTGTTGCAAGTGATTCAAAGGGGTTTAATCATAATAGAAATCTTAGAAGAAATGAAGCATACACCATGTTTCCTGAGCTTCCAGACGGTCAGTTGTGCAGCAGATTATCTGAGGCCTCACTGATCCTGGCAGTATTACGGTGGCCATATTTTTGCATGGATGAGATATTCTTGAAAAATGTCTCCAAATGCAGTTGGCACAGATGAATTATATTTTCCACTCAAGGTATGCAAGTCTTCCTGTTCACCTTATTTTTCTTCAGTGAATGTAATTATTGTTGTCATTGTTAGGAAAATCCCTCTGTCTGTGTCTCTTTGTTAAAATATTTTAGGGCAGCAGATGATGAAGCACAAATTTTGTTGTTGTGACTGAGGATTTCCTCTTCAGGGCCTCGTTTCTATGGTTTATTGTTCTTCTCTAACATAAACTAAATGCTGGGAGGTGGGGGGCGGGGGTTTGATTTTAGTCATACTTACTTTGAAATGGGAAGTTCCCGGACCAGATTGTCAGCTGGTGTAAATCAGCGTCGTTTCATTGATTCCAATGGAGCAACTTCGATTCACACACCTCCTGAGGGTCTGGCTTTCTGAGTGTGTTCCATCTCCATGCGTGCATTGACATCACCAGGGAGAATGTGAAATCACCCATGTGTTTGGCTTCATTAGCATGGGTGGTCAGTGATAGAGCAGTCTATCTATTGCTGTTACCCAGGAACCCAAGCAATTCCTGTGCACCTGTAACATGCTGCTGGGGACACCCAGACCTGTGGGTCATGGTGTTCCCTTTCAGTCTCAGCAAGAGTGAGCTTTGCTGGAGATTAGACTGTCAGCTCCCTGCCACACCCATCTGTCTTCCTCACTAGCAAACTCCTCGAGGCTCTCCCAGTCGAAAGCTTACCAGGCAGCCAAGTCAGTGAACTCCAGCCCTTGAGCTCATTAGCGATGTTTTTCTGCAATGCACAGCCTTTATCACTACATTCACGGGAGATATTAAGTTCACTGCTCTTTTAAAGACTCAGTACGTTGCAGCTTATTAACTGAATTGGGGTAAACACACCCTCCCCTTCAAATACAACACAGTTGGTTTATAGTAAAACAAGTTTATCAACACAAGGACATAGGTGAAGTGATGCCAAGTAGAAGGAATAAAGATAGAAATTGTTACAAACAAAAGTCAATATGCGCCTTTTAATCGCTAAGACCTATCTTAAGCTACAGTCTGTGTTCAAGACCGTTTCCTCACCAATCTTTCTGTCCTAGCAATAGCTGGCTAATTCTGAGCCGTGATCCACACAGTCTCGAACATACTGGTTTTCCTTGTTTCCTTGGGTGAAGGATAATCCAAAGTCTTTCTGTGTGTCCTTATAGCTTAATGTCTGACTTTGTTTCAAGGGTCAGATTGATTTCCTGGGGTCTTATCCAGGGGGCCGACTCCATCTTGATGAAGGTATTCCCTGGTGTGTGTTCCAATGTGATGCTTTCTGCTGCAATTTTACAATGTCAATGTTCTCTTCTTTCAGCCTCTGATACGGACGAATAGCCCATTGGACTGGGCCCACACCTGGTTTGATGTGTTGGCCTCTTTCCTTTGTCTTGAGAAAACATGTTTATCAACTCCCCCTGACATGCCTGGTTTAAACACGTTTTAGTCACAGACTTTAAAGCCTAATATCAGGGAGCATCCATAATTCCATGTTCAGCATTGTCACATACATTTCACAAGGATATTATTGGCCAGTGTGTTGTTTCTTTTTTTAATGATACCTCACAGGGCATATTTTTTATAACTACACCTCTACCTCGATATAACGCTGTCCTCGGGAGCCAAAAAATATTACCGCGTTATATCGAACTTGCTTTGATCCACCCGAGTGCGCAGCCCCACCCCCCCGGAGCACTGCTTTACCGCGTTATATCCCAAATTTGTGTTATATCGGGTCGCGTTATATCGGGGTAGAGGTGTATTCAGGGCCGGCTCCAGGCACCAGCCTGGCAAGCAGGTGCTTGGGGCGGCCGCTGCGAAGAGGGGCGGCAGGTCCAGCTATTCGGCGGCAATTCAGCGGATGGTCCCTCACTCCCGCTCGGAGCGAAGGACCTCCCGCCGAATTGCCGCCGCAGATCGCGATTGCGGCTTTTTTTTTTTTTTTTGGCTGCTTGGGGCAGCCAAAACCCTGGAGCCGGCCCTGGGTGTATTGTTGCAGTAGTGTATAGGGTGTGAGTACAGGGATGCCTAGAGTCACAGTGTAGCCTTTGAGTGGACTAGAGTTCACTTCATTGCCCTTCTCCACTGCCTTAAAAACCCAACTCCCCCAGAAAAGCAGCTGGAGACCCAGAATGCAGTCTTTAAGGATTTTCAGTAAGGATTGCACAGGGTCAATCTCTCCACATTCAAGTCCCAAAAAGAACAAAAGGACTGAACTTAACTAAATATCAACTTTATAAAACCTTATGCTAAAGAAACATAATAAATACTAACAACTTAATTTTTATAACATAACATGGCTTTTTTATAATCCACATACATTATCTTCACATTATGCATAAACATAAATAAAGAAAACAAATTAAATCTCAACAGGTCAGTCCCCACAGAAACACTGTGAGAAGAAACTCAGAGTTCCCAAAAGCTTAGGTTGAGTTCACCTAAGTCTCAGTTAGAGTCTGTGGTCACCAAATCTATACAGTCTGCTGAGTCAGAAACAACATCTTCCCTCCACTTGCTTGTAGGAATCTTCAGCTGGAATCCAGGCAGAATCTTCCTCTTCCTCTGCTGAAATCACTGTTATCCAGTCAGCTAACTGGTTAACCAACCACTCAGTTAAGTATAGCTTTCTGCTCCCGGGCCGAGCTTCTGCCAGACCTGGCAGGTCTAGCCACACATGCTCAGGAGACAACTGATTTGGGGTCGGGAAGGAATTTTCCCCTGGGTCAGATTGGCAGAGACCATGGGTTTTTTTTGCCTTCCACTGCAGCATGGGGCAGGGGTCACTTGAAGGTTTAAACTAGTGTAAATGGTGAATTCTCTGTAACTTGAAGTCTTTAACCCATGATTTGAGGACTTCAGTAACTCAGCCAGAGATTAGGGGTCTATTAGAGGAGGGGGTGAGGTTCTGTTGCCTGCAATGTGCAGGAGATCAGACTAGATGATCATGATGGTTCCTTCTGACCTCAAAGTCTGAGTCTATGAGCCCACACAGGGCACATGGCCTTTGTAAAGCAGCTGCCCTGACTGCTTGCCCTCATTGAGTCTGAGTCCTGCTCCAGGGAACCTATTGAGCATATCCCAAACTACCACACCCAATTCCAGATACTTCTGGATGTGGAGTGCTAAATCTGCCTAGCAACAATGACCCAGACACAACTCACTCCTATCCCCCCCCCCAAAAGATCTCTTAAAGAGATATCCCCCTATTAGGCACATGGGTTATAACAGCACCATCCATAGGTAAGGCTACGATTTAATCATGGGTATTTTTAGTAAAAGTCATGGACAGGTCAGGGGCAATAAACAAAAATTCACAGCCAGTGACCTGTCCATGACTTGTACTATAAATACCCCTGACTAAATCTTAACTGGGGGGGCCGCTGCTCGGGGGGGGCGCCGGGGCCAGCTGCCCCTGGGGTTGCCCACCGGCAGCTGCTCCAGCCACACCTGGGACTGCTGCCGGGGGCTGCTGAGCTGCGGCTGCTCCTGCCTCCCCCAGGACCGCTGCTCAGGTGATCCCCGGGGCGAGCTGCACTGGCCGCTGCTTGGGCAGTCCCTGGGGCCAACTAACTAGGGCCGCCCGAGCAGCGGCCGGTGTGTCTGGCTGTGGGGCCAGCTGCTTGGGTGGGATGAGCCACACTGGCTGCTGCAGAAGTCACGGAGGTTGCGGAAAGTCACAGAATCAGTGACTTTCGTGACCTCCATGACAGACACAGAGCCCTATCCGTAGGTGATGGCTGCCTCTCTTAACAGCTGATTGTATCAACTGATGTATATCTTGTCTCACTTGCTGCATTCCATTTTTAACTTTACTGTTTGAAGTGCAAATTGAAAGGAGTTATCTGGCCCAACCCTCCCCAGAAGTCATTTGCCAAGTCATAGAACAGATAAGCTTCTTTCTATTTATAGCACTGCAAAATTTTGAGCAGCCAATGCACTCATAGTGCTCTGCATAATAAAACAGACTTCCTCGCCGGGGGCAGCCTCACCCTTTTCGCCGACTGGCGGTTCATCCACCTTGCCCGGCTCAATTGCGTCCCGGTCAATGGAGCCGTCCGCCACGGGAACCAAGACAAGCATTGCAGGAAGTGTGGCTACGTCAACGAGACCCTGCCCCACATCCTGTGCAGCTGCAAACCCCACTCCAGAGCCTGGCAGCTGCGCCACAACGCCATCCAGAACCGCCTGGTGAAAGCCATCGCACCACTCCTGGGGGAGATCTCTGTGAACTGCCCCATCCCCGGTACCGACAGCCAGCTGCGACCTGACGACATTGTCACCGACGAGGCCCAGAAAAGATCATCCTTGTCAATGTCATGGTCTCCTTTGAGAACAGGACCCCGGCGTTTTGCGAAGCCCGAGCTCATAAGCTGGAAAAGTATGCCCCCCCGGCCGACACCCTGAGAGCGAAGGGCTATGAGGTGCAGATGGACGTCCTGATCGTCGAGCCCTGGGCACCTGGGACCCCTGCAACGAGCATGTGCTGTGGACCTGCGGGATCGGTCGACGCTACGCACGGCTCATGCGGCGCCTCATGGTCTCAGACACATCCGATGGTCCAGGGACATCTACATCGAACACATCACCGGCTACCGACAGTACCTGGAGGCGTGAGCTGGAGTGACATCGTTCTCCCACTATGAGAAAGGGACCAAGAGACTTTCTCTGTTGGATCATATGAACTGGAACCATAAACTCCCTGAACATTATATCTCACCAAATGAGGGGTCAATCCATCCTCATCATCATATCCACTCATTATACTCCACACCTGAACATAGCCATTATATGAACTTCATACCCTCATATCTCAATGTCTGTACTTTGACCCATCAACCTTTTACCCCCAATCGGGGTATTGCAGATTATGTATTCCTTATGCCACCAGATCTTAAACCAAACTTCGCACCCCTCAATAATCTGTACATTATTCTCTGATAACCAGAAACTTCTATGCTTAAACTCTGTACCGTTCACTTTTTTTTTTAAACATCATCTTAACAAAATTTTTAAATCTGGTAAAATGGACATGAGTAACTTTAAAGAAAAATCAGTTTACACCCATCTGTTCTTTCACCAGTTTGCGTATTCAAAAAGTACAGGAGTTTTCAAAATCTGGATTTCAATGCACGCTGCAAACTGCAGTTAGCAGCATATAACGTATTGCATACTCAGTGATCATTTCACACTCTGACCTTCCATTGATAATCCATGGAATTTCTGCATGTGAAATGAGTGCAGAGATCCATGTTTTGGGAGAGAGTCACAGTGCAGATAAGTACAAAGAAATTTTGCGATGAATTTTACCTGGTCTGAAGGGCTTAACAATGTCACACCATTCACTGGGAGAAGGAATCATCACTTTCCTAACGCTTTTGCCATCAAATGAAAGAGAGCTCTTTTGTGTCCTTAAAGAAATTCCCACCGGTAGCTGGGCCAGTTCTGTCCTCATGCTCTCGTGTGTTTACTTTGTTCCCAAATCGCAGATGGATTTCTGAAAATGGCATGAGATTGCCAGAATGTAGCTGAAGACACATATCATCAGTATGCACAAATTGTAAAGAATGCAACCCCTGGAGCTACGAGTGATTTCATCAAAAGTGACTTTCCAGCCCCGCTGAAATCTTTCATGTCTCTTGTGAAATCTGCAGTGCTAAAGGAAACAGCTCAAGTGTCAGATGGTCATATAGGCTCAGATACTTCCGTGTATTAAAAGACCCACAATCTTATCAAATTAGGCAGATTGCCATTGCGTCCATTGAACTGCTGCAAAAATATAAGCAGGTTAGATTTTTTTTAATTTAGCTCCCTGACAGCAGCAGCCCTTAAATTACCAAAGTGCTCATTAAAATAAACACTCGACGGTATTGTTGCCAAATTCTGGTCTGTTGCATTGGTGTAACCCTCGTGGTGTCAATGGAGCTATTCCGGATTTACACTGGAGTGTAGAATTGGATTAATTGTGTGGGTTGTGGAGGACATCACAGAACTTCCTTTTTGAACGAGGGAGAACTGTATTTTGTAGCCAGGTGAAGCTTTTTAAGGTGCTGTGAGAAGCTCAAGGGGAAAATAAAAAAATCCAGTCAGTAGTATGCAGAGGAACTAGGACAGGTCTACTAGATGAGTAGAATTCTGAAAGTTAATGAAGACACTGGAGCTGGCGTGCTCAAAGGCTTTAGATTGGCTGTCCAAGTACTATGTACAATTAGTGTTTTCTATTTTGTACCTTGTTAGGGCTGGTGCCTTGTTCAATGAAATGGTAGCCGGGTTTCGCACCAACAGGATCAATTAGATCATGCCAATCATTTTGCTAGCATCCCATCAGGTGTTTTTCATAGCATCCTCATAATTACACATTCCATTGAGTTTCAGATCTTTTACATAATGAGATACTTACACTTCCAGCCCAGCCTTCAGTGTTATTGGCCAGTGTTACATTGTCATCCTTTTCTGACTCACAAAGAATAATCCAGAAAGTCCTCATGAAAACTCTTCAGCTGGAAGAAAACTCCCTGGAAATAATAGGAAAAAAGACAGCAGGCTTAGACTGGTTGGGAAGGACGATGGAGGAGAGTTCTTGGCTCTAAGGCTCAATTTGGGTAGAGTTGTGGTGGCTTGGTCACTTCTCTGGTGGCTTCAGTCTTGTGCTACAGAAACTAAACTAGCCTTGAAAGAAAAAACTGAGGAACTGGCCCTTATGGAGGTAAACAAAACCTTCAAAATGTAAACGGGGAGATGTCTACGTGAGTCTGAAGACAGACTGAAACACTAGCGAGGTGTGAAATGCTCTCATTCACTCAATAGGGATGTTGATTCTGAAGCCTAGTGATGACTGTTTTAAAGGTTAGCTATTTCATTGTAAGTAGGAGAGGGGAGTGTGGTTGCCATATTTTAAAGATCTGCACAGTTAGCTGCATCTCATGTTGGTGTCACAAGCAGACAGACCTTGGGTTGTGGGTGGAATTTAGAAAAGTGCCACTACTACTATTTTTCCAGTCAGATACCTGATTTGCTCTGACAGAATATTGTTCATGAGCACTTCAGGGAAGGAAACTCTTCCATCCCCATTTGATCAAAGGGGGGAGTGCATGATCTGGGGGGGGATAGGTTTAAATTTTACCTAAGAAAACAGGCATTTCATAGAAATCTGAAATATTGAGTCTCTAAGGTAAGACTAAGAACCAAGTGTTTGGTATATGCAGATCTTTGAGAAGTACAATAAATAAAAACCATTATTGTTCTGGTGTCTAAGGAACTCTCGGCTTCCTGGCAGAAACCTGTGATCTCAAGCCTCGTCTGGAGGGGTATGAATGTTACAGCCAGGGCAAAGTAATGGCAAGAGACATGAACTCAATTTTAAGATGGTAGCAGCTTTTGTTTTGCTTCCAGGCTCAGTAGGTTGCAGTCAGTCCTCTCTCAGCTGTCAGGCTCAATCCAAATGCTGCAGCCACTGCATAGGTAGCAGCGGCACCAGCTGTTTCCTTAGGATCCACTCTTGGGGCCAGTGTAGTTTTCCAACGTGGAGGCTGCTGGCTCAGTCCAACTGCAGAGCGGCAGCAGGTTTCTCCTTCTCCTCTTTCAGCAGGAGGACTGTCTGGGGCTCCCTTTGTACTAATGAAATAACAAACCAATCAGAGCTTCCTTGCTGTCATTGATGGGGAGCGAGAGTTCAGAAAATGCTGCCAAACCTGCAGCTGTGGGGGCAGCCCAGCCCCATTAGGAGGTGGCTGAGATGCTAATACGATGTTTACTTCCCAGACTCCTGTGCTGCACGGCACGGGGTACAAGCTGCCGACTGACCGCTCTGTAACAGCCCCTCGTTATTGCAGCCCTTGCTTATGGCACTTTCTAGATTTCATCCTCCTGTTTGATGGGAAACGTGCTTATGCTACACGCCTGACTGGACCCAGTTCTGGACACATTCTCTGATGTGACCCTCCATATCACCTGTGAGACGGGAACCAGCTACTGTGATGGTCTAGGGGGAGGTCACTGACAGAATCTGGGATATCACTAGTGAGGAAAAGAGGAGGCAAGTTGGAGGGCTTTGCAGGGGTCCCCATATTTGCTTAGCAGGAGAGGAGCAGTCACAGACTTGGGAGTCGATGCATTGCAGTCATGTTTTTGTATTTGCCAGTTTTGTAAAGAAAACTGAAGGAAAGGGAGAAAACCGCACGTGCCCGTAAACACTTCTCACTCGGCATTGATATGAATGGGGCTGGGGAGCAGAGTTTGCACCTTAGCTGAGGGGAAGCAGGAATGGATTTGCACCTTTGCTGTTACTACTGTTTGGCCAACGGCAATTTTCTGCAAGACTGCCTCAATGAGACAGTAACCAAAGGAACAGATCTAAAGCTAAAATGTTCCTCCAGATTGTGGATGCAGTTTTGTGCCCAGAAATGCAGGTATAGTTATTTGTACCCACAATTATGCCCATCTAGAAATCTAACTTCCCTGTATATAACAGGGTTCAAAAGAGAACTAGATAAATTCATGGAGGATAGGACATTCATGGAGGATAAGTCCAACAATGGCTATTAGCCAGGATGGGCAGGGATGGTGTCCCTAGCCTCTGTTTGCCAGAAGTTGGGAACGGGCGACAGGGAATGGATCACTTGATTACCTGTTCTGTTCATTCCCTCTGGGACACCTGGCATTGGCCACTGTCGGAAGACAGGTTACTGGGCTAGATGGACCTTTGGTCTGACCCAGTAGGGCCGTTCTTATGAATCTATACTTAATTATGGGTGCAAAATTGTACCCAGAATATCAGAGGCTAAGTTTGGGATCTGGCTAAAAAACCAGGGCCCTATTATTCAATCTCTGTCTGAATATAGTGTACAAGGCTTTGCTGGGATAAGCCAGCTCATGGCTGAGCTGTGCAGCACTGCAAAGAATAGAACTCCTCTTATAAGTGGCTCATAACGGCTTTATTAGGCTCCAAGAAAATGCTTGTGAGGAACAATCACGTTCTTTGGTCTTTCACCATATGCACACTTATGCTGTCTTTGTGCCTCCTCCGTGTGAATTCTGTGATTACAGTTAATGAAATGAAAGCTTAGGTTTCATCCCGCAGAGAACAAAGTCTTCCTGGACGCAGGACTATATATCACTGAAAGCATATCGAGATAGTCCATTGGTAACACTCTCTCTTCATATGTGTTTGGTAAAGGAAAACAGCTTAAAGCATCTGCATTTCACAGGGTCTTACCAGCTTTGGCCTGGTGTTCAATGGTCTATTCATAGTTTCTTATTGTCATAGCCCATCTCAGGATTCTGGGTGCTGCCATTTGTGGCACAGCTTTCATCTCAATAAACAATCAGATCACGGGTTTGTGATAGCTGCAAATTGTAAACATAACTTATATGTATATTTGTGAAACTTCTTCACCCCAAAGATAACAGCTAATCCTTCTTGATCTAATATGTTCAGCAGAAGGCAGTGTCCAGGACACAAATGCAATTGGTTTCTCTGACCCATCCTCCGTCCACTGAGCTAAAACAGCGCTAGTTCCATAAAGAGATGTAGCACAAGTCAAGATCGGTTCTTCCTTAGCTTGATCACGGACCAGGACTTCTGAGGCCTGCAGCAAGAGTTTAGAATCCTGAAACATTTGTTCCTGAGCTGATTTCCAATTTAACCCCCTTTTTGAGTAGCATATACAGAGGCACTGGAAGTGTTGATAACTTTGGCAAAAACTAACTGTAATAATGCAGCAAGTCTAAGTAAGTGCTCAGCTCTGAAATATTCCTGGGTGCAGGGGCATCCCGAATTGCTTTGACTTTCTCTCGTTCTCTCTGGCTGTAGTCCCTGAGCTTTCACTTTATATCCCACTTCATGTGCCAGGAAGGAACAGTTATCCCTTTTTAGGCACAGACCTGCTTCTGTTAGCCTGTTTAGCACTTCTGCTAAACGTTGTAAATGTTCGTGGTACATGTGGAATCCCCTGAATCAATCCCCCAGGGTTTTTTTTTTTTGAAAATAGCAGGGGCTGAGGAGACACCAAAAGGTAACCGATTGTATTTAAACAGTCTTTTGTGAGTATTGACAGTGACGTGCTGCTTGGAAGCTTCCTCCAGGATGATCTGTTGGTAGGTCCAGCTCATATCTAACTTTGTGAGCAATTGCTGTCCGGCTAAAATTGCAAACAGATCCTCGGTTTTTGGAACTGGGTACTGTTCTCATTGTGAGGTGACGACATTGCAGCCCCTGAGCCTTCCATAGTAACTTTTGGGAAAAAATTGAGCAAATTTATTACTTGTGAAAGGTATTGGCTTGACAGTCACAGCGTTGTTAGTAAGACCTGGGGGATAGCGCTATTTTGGTTAGGGGTGTAATATTTTAAATAAATGGTTATACCAGTACAGCCTCTAGTGTGGGTGCAGTTACACTGGTATAAAGGTGCCTTATAACCTGGATAGCTTATTCTCCATCCCCATATGGGAATCGCTATGGCTGCGTAAAGCAGCTTTATAGCAGTGTAACTGCATTCACACTAGGAAGTTCTACCATTTTAACTATACGACAGTAGTTATGCTACTAGCTAGCAGTCTCCTGAAGTCCCCTAATTATACACTAGTAACCTGCTGAAGTTCTCAGTTTATGCATACCACAGGCAATGGTAGTGCAAGTTTCCCCACAAGTGACCTACCAATAAGCCTCAGCCAGATACAGGTGGGACCACTAGAGGGCACTACGGTCTCCTTGCTCATTCAGTCTTTGAGTTCTTGGGTGAATCTGTCTACATGGGACCAATTATGATTGTGCTTTTTGTGATGGGGATGCCTGTCTATGAGCAACTCAACTGGCACCATTGACCAGTCATCAGATAATTAATGACATTTCACCACTAATGTCTTGGGCAGGATTTGAAATGGTGACCTACCGGTAAAAGGTTGTGGACTCAGACTCGTTCTAGCACCCCCATGCAAAATGTTTCTTTACAGGAGTGCCGAAGCACTTTATCTCCTTTTTTTTTTCTTATAAGACTAACGGGTAATTTAGCAATTGCTTGCTTTTTTTAATGTTAAACTTTCTTTTTATATTGTAACAAACAACAACATAGACTCTAGGACAAACATAGAACAAGCATGGGCAAAGTAAACAATAGTACCAGTGCAATACAAGGGGAGTAGTATGTATATGTGGCTATATGGAGGGAAGGATAGTCTTGGAGTCAAAGCACAAGTTTTGGGAGTCAAGATATCAGAGTTATATTTTATCTATTCTCTGTTAGAGACTCTTGTGTGACATGGGGCAAGTCTAACAACCTCAAGTTCCTCATTCATAAAACAGCTACTTCAGAGGGACATTGCAATGCTTAATTCACAAATGTTTGTAAAAGACTGTGAGGCCCTTGGAAGGAAGCTTCTACAGAAGGGTAAACTACTGCAAAAGAGAGACACTAGATTTTGTGCATTTTAATTTGTGGAAAATTAGCCTAAGACATAGTACAACTATCACGAAAAGGAAAGATTCTAGTTCTTTAGAACCTTTATTTGTCTCATAACTGGTTTCCTGTGAAACAGTTGACACGATACTTGCTGATAGTTTTGTTCCCTTGTTTCCCTGAAGTTGACTTGAAATCCCTGGAAGCAATTTACAAGCTACTCTTGTTCCATGCCAAAAGGAGAGGAGAATGGAAAAAGTTTGCTTGTTGCTGTGTGGTAAGAGTAAAAACAACACATTGGATCCAGTCCTACTCTGGCTGAAGACGAGAGGTTTTCCATGGCGTTGAGTGAGTGAAGGATCTGGCCCATTGTTTGTATGCAAGTTGTTTTTTACAGCTCATAGAAAAGGAGAAATCTGGGTGCTAATGCCATTTGGAGGTTGCTGTGTTTGACTTGCCATGTCAGTCTATTACACATCTTATTTCTATTAATGGGAAACGTTAGTAAAGCAAATCATTACACACACACACACACACACACACACACACACACACACACACACACA
>NW_020664483.1:10535392-10552219 GCF_002925995.2 Terrapene triunguis | reverse complement strand
ACACACACACACACACACACACACACACACACACACACACACACACACACACACACATACACGAGTGAGGAGTTCTCACTTGACACACAAGGTTAGTCCAGGGCCTCCTTTCTTCCAATATACAATGAAGTCCCACACATCTGAATTTCTTCCATTATCTCCCAGTCCAAGCCGTTCTATTTTCATCATATACAGTTTCAAAAGAAAAGCGTTCAAGAATCTGAGATCAATAGAGGTTTGTATCTATAAAAACCTCCCCTCTTCACTGAATAACACAGAGCATTTGGATCTGTGCTGTATTTATTCCAACGCCCTTGTGGACTTTTCAAATCATGTTCTCCCTTTGTGATATACCCGAGGGTGCCCATCAGCATCTCCCAGAGGGTGGAATGTTACGAAGGGTTCCGAGGCTGCTGGGTCTCCGAAGAGGAGGGTGGAGAGAGGTGTGTGTCTTTGTGCAGATTGTACGTCTCAAACAGACCTGGTCTTAAGTTGACACAGTGATCAATAAAAAGCATCATGGTTTGATCTGTTTGGCTTCCTGTGTAGGGTGTCTCATTAGATGAAGATCAGCTCTTCTCATCCCTTAGCTATGCTTTCTTGATGCTGAACTGCTTTTTGTGTTTTTTTTCTTTTCTCCTATTTACTTGTGCAGGACGAGGAAGTGGCAATCACTTCCAGCCAGGTGCTCTAAAGGAAGTCTCTGTGATATGTCACACTTGTGAAATGGGAGCTGCCAGCCACACTTAGCCATGTGGTGATTCCTTCAAATCTCGTAAGTGAAGCAGCACTGAGCTCTGTGACCGGTTGGGTGTGAAACCTCTGAAGACAGCAAGGTGCTGGAGGACGTGGTGTTGGCAGGTTGGTAGGTGGCAGCTGAGTTAGCATTGAAGCAATGCCCCAGCGCGGTGGAGGGGATGATGTCTTGGATGAGACATAAAACCAGAGTCCCAGCTGCTTGCTATGGTACTCCTTTGGCTTTGTACTAGACTTTGAATTAAAATTGCCCACAGTTGTTGCCGCTCCACTGGAAGTAGCAGCAATGGGAGTGCTGGTGTAGACAAGGTGTCAGCAGCTCTTGGCATTTTTTAGGAGTTAGATAACATGGTGGTTAAAATGCTGGCAGTTGGCCCACACTGGCACTTCCGTAAATGGTCCAACATTGCCAATACCTGTGCCTCTGTCTACTCTGAAGTCCCTCTTAAAGACCCACATCTACCATGCTGTGGCTGTGGATCAATTGATCTGTATGTAAGTTGCCTATTGTTGTTCCCCTTCCCTGACTTCTGTCACTAGATTGTGAGCTCCTGGGGGTAGGAATTGTCCTGAAGTGTTTGGAAAGTACCTATCATATAGTAGTAATGGTGGGAACTTTTAAGGAAGATAGTCCACTGGAAGTGCAGGTGTAATAGGAGCAGTGGTATTGTACAAAGGTCCCATTTTAACAGAGGCTGTAATCTCATTCTTCAGTTCCTCCCACAGTTTGTATCGGACGTAGTATTCACTGAGCTCTCCGTTCATGGATTTTAAGGCCAGAAGGGACCATGTTGATCATCGAGTCTGACCTCCTGCGTAACACATGTCAAAGAACCTCACCTAGTAATTTCTGTATTGCGCCTATAAGTTTGGTTTGAGCTATAGCCCATTTTTAAAAAAAGAGATCCGCTCTTGGCTTAGACTACAAGAGGTGGAGATGAATGGTTCCAATGAATTACACATACTGTCGAAAATTGGCACTTTATTTCCTTTTCAATTTGTCTAGCTTCAGCTCCCATCCATTGGATCTGGTGCTAAAGCAGTTAACACACTATCCTTCCTGTCTCTCTGCCCCCAGTTTGCTGTTTCCCATGGCCAGATGAGGCAAGCATGATGCTGTTTTTAGTTAGGCTGGAAAAAGGGAATCACCCAAGTGTCCATGTAGTTACAGCCGTATATTGCTAGCGGGTTCATCCAACTCAGTTACAACACGAATGAGTTGTGCTCACGCAGCAGCTTTCTTCACAACACGTGGGCCCAATGAGTGTTTGCATCCACAGCCCCCACACTGCCTATCTGTGCATTTGTAACCCGCCCATAGAGGCTCAGTAGGGATATAGCACTTACAGAGCACAGGCGTAAGACAGCATCCGCAGCATGTGAGGCAGCGCTCTCCAGGATGTCCTGCCTCATGTTGAGGTGCTGGGAGGAAGGATGCCTGACTGGCCAAACCTGTTACCCAGGCACAGTTAAGGGGGTCCCATGCACCAATTAAAATACGTGTTAACCACCAATGTTAACCACTAACAAATATAGTTAAGAGGTGTGATGCAGACAAGGATTAAAACACCATTTTGGTTTCTTTATGTGTCAAAAAGTTGATGCCTTTTGCTCCCTGTTTGCCTGTTGGCTGCCCTTCTCCGTAGGCTCATCCCTCATTGCATAACTAACCAGCTGCGAAAGAAGCTCATGGTCAGATCATGTTAGAACCAGGGCTTCTTGCCTAGGAGGCCTGGCGGTGATGGGGGATCCATATGAAAACCTTATGAAGGAGACTTCATAGTGGGTGGGTCAGCTTTTGTGGCCTGCATCATGCGGGAGGTCAGACTAGATGACCATAATGGTCCCTTCTGTCCTTTAAGTCTATGAGTCTATGAGTCTTTGAGCCTAGCCGTGATACAGACAGCAACGCCTTCTCTAGGTTCACCTTCCTTGGTACCTACCTGGTTCCTACTGACTTCCTTCCCTGTAAGGTGGCTCTGTTACAGGTTACTCTGTCCCGGGCTGATCCTTTAAATTTGGGCACACCCTAAAGTGGCCATTTTTGACATGAGCTGCATCTCCACATCCTTCAACTTACTGAGTTGTTTTAACTCCTGTTATGTTTTCTCCTTTCTCATTCCTGAGCTGATTCTCATACTAGGTTTTCACCATGTTTACAATATGGTTCCGTAGCATAGCTATGAGTGTGTGCTCTGATCCCACAGGTAGGAGAGTGATAGCTGTGCTTCACAATGGCTATTTTTGTAGTGTGGATGGAGGGGCCTTATTGGGAGCCATTCTGTTTAGCTAGACTCGCATGAAGGAGAGAGGCGGAAAGGGAGAAAACGGAAGATATGAGTGTGCTGTGTATTAGCCCTTTGGAAGCTAGCACTGGATTCCATTTTAAGAACATTTCCCAAAGAGAAAAGCCTGTGCTTAGATGAATGAAGGCCCAACAAACATTCATTGCTGCTTAATGCAGCAGGCTTATGTTATCAGAACGTGTGAAATGTCCCCTGTCATTCCGATGACGTGTCTCAGTGCAGTGCAGCAGCTGGAATGTCTTCACCTGGGAGGGGAAGAGACTTTGTGCTGGGCCTCTTGTGACAGGTGCCATCACGGGATAACAGAAGTCATGACACCCATTAGTTAACTTAGAGCCAAATTCTACCTTTTCTCCCTTTGACTTGAAGGCTGTGGTGTGAGAGCGGAATTTGAAGTCCCACTGAATCCCTCACCGAGGCAGTTGTCAGGAGCCATGGAGTTGGGCAGCCCTGTCCTACAATGACAGCAGCTGGGCTGCCTGGTCTAGAGCCCTGCTGCTGTCGGGAAGCAGCCTGAGGGACCACCGTCTCACCCAGCATAGGGGACTCCGGGGAGCGCCCCTCTCTGAAACAGCACTAAGCCCTAACATACCCAGGTGTCTGTCTAGCTATAGGCCCATATTTGGCAGTTACTGGCTTTGTGTCTGTTTCGCAAGGCAGAACACAGGCCCCAATGTTTGAATTGTATATTCTGTAGTAGGGGCTAATTTTACATCAGGCGTTTACCTATGATCTGAAATATCCATTGTCACAGGCACTGACGAAGTCCTTCCAGTTCTGCCTGCCTGTCCTAGGAAAGCAGACTAGACTCACTGTTTACCGGAGAGAGAGACTGTTGTGTCTCCAGCGCAAAGAGGCTGGACTCCTCTCACCTAAAACAGGGCAGAAGGCAACAGCTGGGACAGTGGAGGAGGCACACTAGCTCTGGAGTGAGGTAAGGGGCACTCACTGGGTCTAGCCTGTATAGAATCTGGTTTTCTAATGCAGCTTTGCCAGCATCCACCCGCAGTTTGAGATGCGTGTTTCCTAGGTGTATGTAGGGGAGCTGGAACGCTGTGCTTCTTCGGACCTAGTTACTTTGCAAGGTTCAAAAAACCCCAAGAGTACATCATGCCATTTCAGACCAGGTCTGGATAGCCAGACTCCTGCTGGGTAGCACCTTATTCCAGGCCAGGTTGTGACTGTGTGGCTGGGCAATGGCCCTTTACTCTCTTGCATCCACTCCCTGGATTCAAGAGGAAGGAGGGAGAATGTCCTCTGTGGAGGTGTGGGATGGGATGAGGAGTGGGTGGGAACCTTGGCTGGCCAATGAACTGGTTAGTGTAGCTACACCGTCATGCTGGGGAGATACACAGCACAAGTAAAGGATTAGGAGAGGGAACTTCCCTACTGCCTCCCTCCAAAGCAGGGGAAAATGGGGAGTCACAATCTGCCTTCCTGTTTGTTCCAGGGCCAGCACACAACTGCTCTGCAGTTTCCTTGGAGCTTGTTGTAAAGCCATCACAGAGCCCTCCACAAGCAGACAGTGAAGTCAGCGGGGCTACTCCTGGAGCAGCATGTCGGCCAACATGAGTAAAGGTATCAAAATTAATCCTGTAATAAGTAGTGACTCTGGTGTTTAACACATGAAACATTATTTGCTCTGTTTTAAAAGGGAAATACTGTCAAATCACTCCTTTAAAAATCTAGAGCCACCCACCCTTGGTCCTGTTAGGTTTGGCTGATTGAGTCGATTTAACATTGCTATCCCTTGCAAAATATGACATTTTGAATCCCGTATTAATAGTGTGTTTAAGGAATGAAAAGCTGCTCTGTGTGTTAAAGGCTTTTTTTTTTTTTTTAAGGTAGAGCACAAATACAGGAAAAATTTATAACTCCCTGAACTGATAGAAAATTAGCAAGGTCATAAAATCCATGTGTGGCTTTACCAGTGTAGCTACAGGGAAAACGAATAAACCTGCTCCTCAGAACATTGATGTTTTTCGCATTAGAGTCAAGGCGTGGCTGCTGCGGGTTCGACTTGCCACATCCCCTTGCAGAGAGCTAAGACTTGTCAAACCTGGGGCTAAACGTCATCCCTCCATGCAGTCCAGTAAGGAACTGCTATTCTGTAGCTTTGCTTCTGTGGATGCTGCGTTCTGCAAACCATTGTCATATCTGAGGCTGATCTAAAATAGTGACTAGAGGATTTCAAGCCTTTATTTACAAACACATACGCACATACCAATATAAATATAGACACGTATGTATGAAACCAGTAATTACTTAGTCAACCCCTTAATTTGTCTGAAACAGTGCAGGCAAAATGGAAGCTGCCCACACACTTTTCTATTGGAAATTGCAAATGGATGAAAAAATTGGAAAAAAAACCCCACATGCTCATCAGCTTTCGCACAAATGTAATTAAGCCAGGTACCAATGCACGCGCTTACCGGCTTGCTGGAAATGGCTTTCTCCCCATCCCAACACAAACTGCTGCACTTTCTCCTCCACTTGCCCTTCCCTCCTTCCTTATTTTTCTGAGTTTTAAGGGCTTGTCTACACTACCAGCTGGATCAACAGGCAGCGATCGATCCAGCAGGGGTCAATTTATCATGTCTATTATAGACGCGATAAATCGACCGCCAATCGCTCTAGCATCGCCTCTGGTACTCCACCTCAACAAGAAGCTCAAGGGGAATAGCTGGGAGAGCGTCTCCTGTTGACACACCGCAGTGGAGTAGATCTAAGTACGTCGACTTCAGCTACATCATTCACGTAGCTGAAGTTGAGTAACTTAGATCAACCCCCACCCCCGTAGTGTAAACACACACGAGAGATGGAGCGATTTGATCATGTTAAACAACACCCCTCACATGACTTTCCAACTGACTTTAAAAGGATAGTCTAAAGGTGCCGTACGCTTGCTGTTGAATGTTCCTGGGGTAATTGTACTGACCAAAGGTAGACTCTTGCTGTGTACCTACAGATCACAAAACTAGGGCCCCAATATTACTTGTAGGAGTGGGGTCTTATGAGCATTCTAGACAGCCTAAATGACTTCTTTCTGGGGAAGGTCCTTGCTGTATGGAAGCCCCTGCCAGCAGGCGGAAGCCCCAGTGCAGTTGAGCAATTACATTGGGTGGTGGGTTGCTGATTGCAGGCAGGCAGGCAAGACATTTTAAAGAGCTATGGAGCCGAAGGTACCCGTCCCTGGCAGCTAGCTCAGCATTGGCGCTCGGCCAGAGACAACAGGGCCTTTTGACTAGATTTCTTCTCCTCACAACTCTGTGAAGGGGAAGGAGCCTATCCAGCTATGCAGGGGGATTAGAGAGAGAGGGGCCAACTGTATCTAGTGAGTTGGATTAGGAACCTTCTCGCTGACATTCCAGTATAATCTGAGGACCCCCCAATTCATATCATTTAAAAACAACGTAAAAGCTAAATTAGACTGTGGCCCAGTGACCTTCCCCTCACTGCTGCTCGCACTGCAGGAGGGTTTATTTTCAGTCCTAGGGCTATTGTAACCGCTGCACAGCCCCACTGTGGGGACAGCCAAAGGTAGGGGCTTGTGGCACGTGGGAGGAAGTGAGCTCATTAACACAAGCATCTCCCCAGAGCAGGTCTGCAATTCCTGAGCTTGGAGCTGCCTCCTTGCACTTACGCACCTGGCCAACATGTCGGCTGGGCTGATGTATAGCCAGCACGTGCTGCCTTCTGGGGTTTGAATGGACCAGAAGGCTGCGTCACTACTCAACTAGCCAGGACTTGCAGTGGCTATTAACTGTTTTCAGGAGGGCTAATAACTAGCTAGTTTGTTTGTAACTTTTCATTAATCAAAATGTTCTGGGTGCAAGTTAATTTCCTTTGCTCAGTAATTACTGTATATCCTCCCTCCCTCTCTATCTATCTCGGGCTACAGTTGCTGAGAGAAATGAACTGTACATTTTTCTGGAATCAGATAACAGCTTATCAAGGGTTATAGTGGATTCTCCATCACTGGAAACTTAAAAATCAAGATTGGATGTTTTTTCTTAAAGATGTGCTTTAGTTCAAACAGGAATTAATTCAGGGAAGTCCTATAGCCTGTGTTATACAGGAGGTCAGACTAGCTGATCACAATGGTCCCTTCTGGCTATATAATCTATGAATTGGTCCATGCGGGATCTCTAGTATCTTGGTATACTGTACCAAAATGAACTTGGGTAAACCTTTCAAAAGTGCCAGAGTTCCATTTTCAAAAGTGATTTAGTAGACTAGTAATTAACTCCCACTAATCTTATTGGAAATGGTACCATGAAAATCAGTTTATCTGAGCTAAATAGCCTTTAATAATAAATTAATAGGGCTGTCAAATTATTAAAAAAATGAATTGCGATTAATCGCACTATTAAACAATAATAGAATACCATTTATTTAAATATTTTTGGATGTTTTCTACATTTTCAAATATATTGATTTCAGTTGCAATACAGACTATAAAATGTACAGTGCTCGCTTTCTATTTATTTTTAATAAAAATATTTGCACTGTAAAAAACAAAATAGTATATTTCAATTCACCTACTACAAGTACTGTAGTGCAATCTCTTTATCATGAAAGTTGAACTTACAAATATCGAATTATGTACAAAAAAATAACTGCACTCAAAAATAAAACAATGTAAAACTTTATAGAGTCTACAGGTCCACTCAGTCCTACTTCAGCCAATTGCTCAGACAAACAAGTTTGGTTACATTTGCAGGAGATAATGCTGCCCGCTTCTTGTTTACAATGTCACCTGAAAGTGAGAACAGACGTTCGCATCGCACTGTTGTAGCCAACGTCACAAGAAATTTACGTGCCAGATGCTCTAAAGATTCATATGTCCCTTCATGCTTCAACCACCATTCCAGAGGACATGCGTCCATGCTGATGACAGGTCTGCTCGATAACAATCCAAAGCAGAGCGGACCGATGCGTGTTCATTTTCATCATGTGAGTCAGATGCCACCAGCAGAAGGTTAATTTTTTTTTTTTGGTGGTTCGGGTTCTGTAGTTTCCGCATCAGAGTGTTGCTCTTTTAAGACTTCTGAAAGCATGTGCCACACCTTGTCCCTCTCAGATTTTGGACGTCACTTCAGATTCTTAAACCTTGGGTCGAGTGCTGTAGCTATTTTTAGAAATCTCACATTGGTACCTTCTTTGCGTTTTGTCAAATCTGCAGTAACAGTGTTCGTAAATCAAACAACATGTGCTGGGTCATCATCTGAGACTGCTGTAACATGAAATATACAGCAGAATGCGAGTAAACAGAGCAGGGGACATACAATTCTCCCCCAAGAAGTTCAGTCACAAATTTAATTCACTATTTTTTTAACGAACATCATTAGCACGGAAGCATGTCCTCTGTAATGGTGGCTGAAGCATGAAGGGGCATACGAATGTTTAGTATATCTGGCACGTAAATACCTTGCAACACCAGCTACAAAAGTGCCATGCAAACACCTGTTCTAATTTTCAGGTGACATTGTAAATAAGAAGCAGGCAGCAGTACCTCCCGTAAATGTAAACAGACTTGTTTGTCTTAGTGGCTGGCTGAACAAGAAATAGGACTAAGTGGACCTGTAGGCTCTAAATATTTAATAAATTTCAATTGGTATTCTATTGTTTAACAGTGCGATTAATCACGATTAATTTTTTTAATCGCAGTTAATTTTTTTGAGTTAATCGTGTGAGTTAACTGCGATTAATCGACAGGCCTCATTAATAATGATACCTGGGGCTCTTGTATAGTGCTTTTCATCAGTAGATCTCAAAGCACTTTACAAAGGAGGTCTGGCTCAAGGGCTGCATTCCACTGACAATGCAAATCATAGGGGGGGGGAAATAAGTAGCTAATAAAAACTGTTGGGATGCACTGGTTTAACCACATTGCCTGTAGCCTGAATGTCTGATCATCACTACAGGTTTTGTTAACATAATCTTACCATTTAACAGCAACATAGAGCCAGGTCCATTCAAAGAAAAGCCAAAATTAATGGGCTTTTATTTAGCGGCATGGAGAAAGCCTAACGGAAAGTCGAGTGGGCACAGGGGCCTCACAGAAACATACTATAGCCCCCATTTTAAAATTCCTTCTGGGAGGCATAATAGCTGCTGAGAACTCTTCAAAGAATCTCTTGGACAGTGTCAAAAATCTTTTCAAAACATTAGTTGGCTCGGCAGTCTGTGTGGTGCTTGGTATGGTTTAGTTCCCCCTACATTTCCCTTTGTTTTATACACCTGCTTTATTCTATTGTAAACTACATCGTAAGATTTCATCATAACTGTTTATACTGTTTCAAGCAAGTTAGGGCCCTGATCTCTCCATTTCTCTATTTGTTTAATTAGCGAGACTGAGTCAAATCCATGCCTGGCTGAACGCCAGTGTGTTAGGAGAGTTACATCAGGGAGACATTTGGACAGTGATCTTTAACAGTTGTTGAATGCAAAGATAGAAAACCTAAGGGGTTGTAATTTCAGGTGCAATAGCGCAAATTTTGCTTTTATTTTTTTTTATTACAGTCTGCAGCGATTGAGAATTCTTTCCTCTTGATCTCTGCTCCAGGACCAGTGCTAGGAAAAAGTATACTGATGCTGAAAACATTTGTAATGGGCTGCCAAAATGTTTCTCGTTTTGGCACATTGTAAGCAGTGGGACTTGACAGCTTTTGTCTCACTTTGTTGATTAAAATAATTTACCTTCCCCACATACCATATTTGTTGTGTAATTGAATGTTAATGGTGTATTATTAAAAACCTCTCCATAGTTCCACAAATCTTAAAATATATAATTAATTTGTGACTCTACACATCTCTCTCCCAGAGAAACCTGAGATGCTGGTTTCATCCCATGCTGTTAGAAATTGCTCATTACATCACTTCCTCTATTTTCAAGGCAGCTAACTGGGCAAAACACTGGTCCATTTTTACAAAACTCCCTCCCTCTGTAATGGGTGATTCTTGAGGTGCCTAAATGTTTAGCCCATCTGCTGTCAATTTCGCTGGCTCAAGTCTCCTTACCAGGACTGGACTTGCAAGGGTTTACAAAAACTGGTTTCTATAAAAATCAAGGGGACAGATCCTGAAATGAGAAACAGTCCTTTTGTTTAGGGACATATGATGACCTGCCCCGATCAACTACCAATTCTTGGTTTTATCACAATCAACTGGCACCTGAGAAGCCAAGAGACCTGCTTGTTTTCCTTTTTAAATCTGATTAATCCTCATACAATAAACTGAATCCCAGTGGTAAGGTTTCATGTTTAGTATGTATGACTGACTGGGACTCAAGTGAGCTAAATTTAGTTCCCGACAAACTAATTTAAGTGTTTATTACTCCTTTTCACACACTGTAATTTTCTTTGTCTTTAATGAGAATGCAGGTACCAACTGTTTAACTGTGGTTTTATTGATAGATTCACTTTTTATAGAGATCTGCAAGTTAAACATTTGCCTAGAAATAGTCTCTTTCCTGGCCATCACATTCCAACTACAGAAGCCCCGCATGTTAAAAATGCCCCTTGCATGAGTTATAACAACATTTTAATAAATACTTTACAAAAATAATGCTCAGGCTTTTTAAATCACTGAGAACAACTCCTTATCCCTTTCCCCCAAAAAACTCTTTAAAGAATAGCTTTTTCTGTATAATACTGTGCAGTAAGGACATGCTGGAAGGAAAAAAAAATTAAGAAGGTGACTTATTGTACCCCAGTGAATATGTTCAAAAGTCTATATTCGTTTCTCTTTTTTTAAAAGTGCACTTCTTTCTTTATAGCAGAACCCTTCTAATTACATGTAGGAATTAGAAGATAACTGGGTTTTCTTCATTTTTTGGTCAACATTCTTTTCCTTTTAACTCCACGCTTCAGCCTCAGCAAATTTTGGCCCTTTAGTCCCTGATCCTGCAAAGACTGACTTACACAGTTTCTTTAGTTGTACATGCCGTGTGGCAGCTTCTCTACTGGTGTGAATTGTCATGACGCCATTCTCTTCCATGGAGCTATGATAATTCATAGCAGCTGTAGATCCGCCCCTGTGCAAAGTCACTGAACTACTCACAGTATGGGAAGTTAAGCAGATTCATATGTCTTTGCAGAATCCTAGGCCTTATTTTAGATTCTTTTGGTGTAGCCCAAAGGAACATGGCAGCTGCATCTTCTGGAAACCCTACCACATATATACAGCCAACACCTGAGTGACTGGAAGGGCAATGGGGAGCTTCAACTGAGAATGATTAATGTTGGTGTTGGTTTATTGATCTTCAGCATTTCTACCTGTTTTCTCCTCCAATAATTAATAGCTTTCCCTCCCAACAATCCTTCCCCTCTTCTTGTAGATACCATTAAATACTTTCATTAATACAGCTCCAGAGAAAGTGTTATTTTTAAACAGCTGTGTTTATATTAAATAAGTTACATATAAAAACTGTTTAAGAGTTTAGGCTCTTTGGCCCAAATACAAAAACAAAAACCCCAAACCTGTCCATGTGGCAAAGCAGGTAAGTATGTGCTTATCTCTAAGCACATGCTTAAGTTGCATTGACTATAATGGATTTAAGCATGTGATTAAGTGGTTTGCTGTACAGGGATAGATCTAAGCATGTGCTTAAGTGCTTTGCTGAATCAGGGCCTTTGAGCCTGATTTGCATTTCACTTCCCCTAGCTTTATCCTGCCATTAGGGACCAATCGTGCATCATTTAAAATCAATAGGAGCTTTGTTATTGACTTTAATGGGAGCAGGATCAGAGCTTTACTGATTTACACTGATGTAAAAATCTGTATCAAGCTTTGTTCAGCATGAATTTATTCACCCTGTTTTTCCCTGGAGGTTTTTCTTTCTTGTGAAATAAAATGCATTTTATTGCTATATAAACTTCTATCATTAAAGGTTTTGTGTATGTTTGTATGCAGAGGAGTGTGTGAGATATATGCATATATAAATTACACACACAGAGAAAAATACACATGTATTATATACAAATATATACACTCATACTAAAGATACTGACCAACCCCATTTCAAATAGATAATGCAGCAAATGCAGTTTTGTGCCATCTATGGAAATGATCCCCATTTTCCTGTCTGAGGAGGAAAATCCCTTCAGTATTCCCTTGCTTCCTGAAACTGCTTGTAATAGTCTTCATCTGAAGGGTTTTCTGTACATTTCTGACCATTGTTAGGGGGCCGTGCTTCATTGTATCGGCTCCAGTCTCCTTTGCATATAATCCAAGGCAAAATGTCTACTTTGTAATGGAGCTCTGCGGAGAATTCTACGCTGATCAGGTTTGGTGTGCCCGCCCCTTTCCCCCTAGTCATCAGCTGCATATTGTCATCATAGCAACAGTGCTGCGCCGCTAGAGTTGTGCTCTCCAAGGAAAGCATAGAGCGGATACAATAGCGGGCCGTGGGCTTGTAGATCTCCAATTTTTCCTTTGGCCCACTTGCATCTTTCCAGCGAAAGTTTTTCCGCTTAATCCGGTCATAGATCTCAGCAGTGCTGTAAGCGACTTCTGTGGGGTAGGAGCAAGGGCAGCTGGGTAGGTCATTAACCACTTTGTGCATGTATTTCTTCAAGAACTCACTTTTGCAGCTCATCCATCTTTCGCAACTATCAGTATCTGTGGGAGGAGGGGAGATGAAAATGCCTTAAGGTACGTTACGCAGCACGTAAATTAATATGATCTAGCTACAGAGATAACAATGAAGATAACCAATGAGAGAAACGTAACTGTCCCACAGAAAGTTCTGTGTAACCAAGTAAGGGCTATAAAGCATGCCTGCTTGCAGTGTGGTGACTTATCTTGTTATTGGATAATCAAGAAAGCAAGATATGACAAGAAAAGGCCATCCTACCGTCAATTACATTGCCATAGTTACATGGATCCTTGGCACTTACTAGGCTTTCACAGTGCCTTATAAACTTCAATTAAACCTGGCAACAGCCCAGTGAAGTACAATAGACGACACACCCCAGTTTTGCAAGTGAGTGAGCTTGAAGCACAGAGAGGTTAAGTGACTTGCCCTAGGTTAAACAATGAATCAGAACTGTGAATAGAAGCTGGCAGCCCTAGCTATTGACCCTCAGCTCCAAAACCCAAGATCTCACAGCCTTCCTGTACCACCACTTGGGGCTCTGAAATGGTACGTGAGGCTCAGCTGGTTTGTAATGACACTAAAGACTCCAAGATGATAAGCATAGCCTTGTATTTATGAAAAATACTGTGGTTAGGACTTCATTTATTTTTCCCTTGCCACGTCCTCTGCCTCTCCAACAGGATCTTTCGAGCAGCTGCAGTTCGAAGATAAAGAGTGGCCTATAGCAGCCAGTTACATGATGTACCATCAGACAATGTCCGTAAATTAGGATGGTCAAATGGCACTAGCCCTATGAATTTTGGTGTGGGGTGGAGGGGTGGCCAGAGTAGAACATTTACAGCTGATATTAATGGATTATGTTGAAGGGGACTGGAGAGAATCAGTTAAGTTTCTCATTTTGGTTTTTTGGGGGCCAAATCATCTCAAACGATGGGTCTGGTCCCACATGTAGGGGCTTAATTCCACATTACTTATGTCTTCAGCACTCAATAGGTCTCATCACATGAGTAAGGTGAGCAAAGTTTCGACCTAAAGCTATACTGCAAACATATTGCCTCAATGATTTCATGGTCAGTTTGCCATACATTTAAGGCATATGCCCGGTTGTCAACAAGTACTATAGTTTGCCTTACAAGCATACACTAGGATTTGGCATGCCAGATAACACTGTTGATCCAACCTGTCTAGTATCCTACCTCCATAAGGGACCAATCCCTGATGCCTCCATGGTAGGGGATAAACCCTCACAGTACACGTGGCCCATTATGTGCACTGTTGTACATGAATGGAAGAAAGTTACATACAGCAATCAGCTCATACCCTGAGGCATTGATTTGGTTGACCCTATCTTGCCATCCACAGCTACAAATGCTGTTATTGCTCATATAATTATCCACCTCACATCAGCAACAGCTGTAACTCTTACAAAAATGATCACGAATAAAGTGCCGCTATAGCACCTTTCAACTGAGGATATTGAAGCGCTTATAGCACTGCTGTGAGGTAAGGACGCAGCATCGCTGTTTTACAACTGGAGAAACTGAAGCACAGACACCGACTTGGTGATTTGTGGAAAGTTATTCAAAAAGAATCCTGTGACAGAGTTAGGGATAGAACCAAGATATTCCGAGGTCTAGTTCTGTTCCTTAACAATAAAATAATCAACAGCAATTTGGAATATGACTCATTTTTAAGACAGAGGCTTATGAGCCCAAATCTTATAGTGATAGTTTAAAAAACAATCCTAAAAGGAGCTTGTCTCTAGAGATACTAGACTGCCAGCTGCTTACCAACTTCGAATAGCTTGGTGGCATTGAACTCTTCGCTTCCTGCAAGTAAGCTCACTTCTGTGGCAGCTGTCCTGAAGGTGTCTTCAATCCCTAAAGACAAACATAGACTAATAGATGTGTTTTCTTAACAGTAAACAACAATGAAAAACAAAAACAAACCACCAAAGTTGTGACTGCATTGCCGCTGTTGAATTTAGTGCTGGAGGAAAACATTAACAATATAATGATGAGAAACAGGCTGACCTGGTGGAGTCCCTGTAGATAACCGGTATACTTGCTAGGCAGGCCTTTAAATAGCCAAGCCAAAGGTTCCAAACTTTGGTGCCTAGATCTAGTTAGGGCACCTAAATCTATATTTAGGTATGTAACTAAGTGGCCTGATTTTTCAAAGCTGCCCAGTAACTCCCAGGAATTCCAATTGAAGCTGCAGGTGCTGAGTACCAATGAAAATCCGTCCATTTGATTAGGTGGCCAAGTTTACGTATCCAGATATCTTTTTCCTAGCATGTGTTAGGGAGGGTTGATGACATCTCAACTTGTTGAGAAATTTCTTAGTGAAAGCTGTAAAGCACAACGTGGAATATGAAACCCGTTGGAGACCGTGCTCCAGCTGTGTCGAAATGCTCCAAAATGCTGACCTGGCACTTTATTTTTTTTTGGAGCTGGAACAGCGATGGTCCCAGGTCAAGTGGCTCTTTTCTCTCCCCAGCTGCAGAGAGGCTTCTGAGCCAGCAGGTGCTGATGCTAGGCCTGGGAGGGAGCAGGGGATGCTGCCGCCAGGACCAGCCAGGGGAGCATCAGGGAACAGAGTGCCAGGAGCCCAGGGTGGAGCTGGAGTCTGGCAGCAGGACCACATGGATAGTGGAGGGAGGAGCCTGGCACAGGTAGGGATGAGGCAGGGACAGGACCGGCTCTATGGAAAGTCACTCCCTGCTCACCCAGGCCTCCCTCAGCTCCCTCTATCTTTCTCCCAGCTCCCCCCGTTACCTCTCAGCAACCCGCTGCTCCCTTCCAGGGCCTCCCACATTCCAGCACTGCTGTTTCAGACTCCAGGACTGGTTGGAGACCCCCTCAGCTCCACCTTTTAAACTGATGGAGACTTGCTAATATGTTCATGTTTACTTGTTGGCAGGATACCAAATGTGTTTCAGTGAGTGAATGCAATAGCGCCTGCCCCAGCAAGCTGAAAATGTATTTGTGTGCTTTGCTCTTCAGTTACATTCTCTTCCGCTGCTAGGGGAGTGAAAGGAGTTGGGAGGAAAGAGACAAATATGTAGAAACGGTCCAAAAATCTTAGAAACTTGGGGTGCCTGGCAAGCTCCAGTAAAGCATTTGTCACTAGCATAGAGAACCATGGACTAACAAAAAAGGTGTGAAAACATGGTCATTACTTGACTAATTGTATTATGCTCAAATGAACACCCTTTTGATGCTATTTTATTTAACGAACTACTATTCTCTTTAAATGAAAGCCCTTCAAAGAAGCATTTAAGCATGTAATTTTTATTCCATTGCATCATATATTTCAAAAGTAAGCCCAGAAAACTCTCAGTATGCAAAAACTGTGTGGTTAATAAAGCCTGGTTCCCTTCCATCCCCTTTCCAGCGAACTTTATCGTGGTCTTGTTACTGGTGCACAGTAATACAAACCAGGGCCTTGCAGAGCTTCAAAACAGCCTCAGACTTTTTTACAATAATTTATTGTAAGGGCTTTGCCTTAACTGCAGCTGTAGATGCAGAATAATAGATACCCCAGAATCCTTCCAAGGTAATAATTCACTGCAGAGGTTCTGCTGACAGTATAAACAGTAGAAGCTGAGCTTTGCCCTGGTCATTTTAAAAATACCAGCAGAGACTCGAAGAGTGTATTACATTTTCCTCACTGATCCTCAGGTGTCTGTAATGTGACGTAATACAATCTTTCAAGTCTGCCATGGTTTGATTCTAGATGGTAACAAATACCTGAGACTATACCTCTTCTGGATTTAGCCCATTGTTGTTCAGGGTTGAGGGAGTGGGGGAAATGTTCAACAAGAGAGGGTGGGTGGGTGGGTGTGTGTACATGTCAGAGAGTAACTGCCAAACACTGCTTGTCGAGTGATTTTAAAAATCTCTAGCAATGCTGCATTTGTATAGTCCCAGTGCAACGTCTGATCTCATACTTAGGATTTTATAGCTATTTCAGGTCTTTCACTTCCTTTACCTTCCAAATTGTGAAGCTAAACGTGGCTAAATGTTGGTGAAATGCAATCTGCTGGAGGGTGCTTCCCTCGGCTCTGCCTAGGCCCCGCCCCCAACTCCAACCCTTCCCCCAAGGCCCCACCCCCACCCTGCTTCTTTTCACCCCTGCTCTGCCCCCACATTTTCCCACCCA
>NW_020664483.1:10529633-10535292 GCF_002925995.2 Terrapene triunguis | reverse complement strand
TCTTCTCACCCCTGCTCTGCCCCCACCTTTTCCCACCCAGTTCCACCCCCTCCCCCGAGCACGCTGTGCCCTTGCTTCTTCCCACCCCCCCCCCGCGCCTCCTGCCACTGCGAAAGAGCTGATCTGTGGCAGGCCATAGGAGGGAGGGGAAGGTGCTGATCGGTGGGGCCCGCCAGCGGGCAGGAGGCGCTGGGGGGAGGGGGAGGTTCTGGTAGTGGGGCTGCCAGTGGGTGCTCAGCACCCACCATTTTTCCCCCATGGGTGCTCCAGTCCCGAAGCACCCATGGAGTTGGCACCTATGTACTGTAATGTGGATGCACCACACTGCTCTCTGTGGTGTAATTATACAGCTCCAATGCATCACCCTCAGTGCTGCATCACTGTATGGGTTGTGCAAATGTGGATTAATATGAATAAGCAGAGAATCCTCTCAACACGTGGCTCAAGCTAAAACCACATCCTTAATCTGCCCTGTTGTGCACAGGCATTGAAGGGCCAAGCCTGCTGGTTTTGAGACTTTTCCAATTTGTAGGCAAAATGGACAGAGAGAGAGAGAGAGAGAGATATGGATGGATGGCATTTTAGCCTTAATTCTAGACTTGCTGGTTTGTGTTAAGAGACAGGAGCTTTGTGGTTTAATGTCTATTAAAACAAAAACAAAAAAATCCCTTGACTCAAACTGCAACAGCTCTTTAGAACATTACTCCTGAGGGCATTCTGCGCCGAAAAATTCGGCATCCAAAAAATTAAAAATTCTGCTCACAAGATTTTAAAATTTGGCAAGTTTTATTTGTCAATAAATAAACGCAGAGGCTGCAGCATGGCAGGGGGGAGTACAGGCCACTGGCTGCACGAAGGTGGGAGATCTCCCACCCCCAGGAGACGGACTCAGTGGTGAGGCTGCACCCGACCCTGACACAGCACAAGGCTTGGGCCTGCCCCGGGAACACCCTGGGGCCCAGCAAGGCACACTAGATGTGGGGCAGGCAGGCTCAACGAGGCAGGAGGGGCTCAGTGTGGGGGGATCCAGGTGTGAGGGTGAGAGGATTCTGTGTGGGATAATCTGGGTGCAGGCAGCGCGGGGGGGGGGGGGGAGAGGGAGGACCTGGATGCACAGAGGCTCATTGGGTGGGTTCCAGGTGCAGGGGCAATGGGATTCTGCAGGGGCTTCCAGGTGAAAATGGTTGGGGCTCAGAGGAGGGGTCTGGGTGTGGGGGTCTCAGTAGGGGGGTATGGGTGCTGGGGGAGTGGGGCTTGGTGGGGTGGGGGTCTGGGTGCAGCTAGTTGGGGATCAGTGGCATGGGGGTCTGAATGTGGGGGCTCAGGTTGGTGCAGGGGGGTGGGGCTCATCAGGGTGGGGGGTTGAGTGCTCAGTGGGGGATGGTCAAGCTTCAATGGGGTGAGGCTTGGATATGGAGAACTAGGGGGGTTCTGGGAGTACAGGGTGAGGCTTGGAGGGCATATTTGGGAATGGGAGGGTCTGGATGCACAGGAGTTGGGCAGATGGGGGAGCAGCTCCTCATACAGTGACCCCTCCCCCCACAGTTGAGGAGTGATGGGGGCAGGAAGCAGGGGAGGATGCAGCTGGGGGAGGTTTCTAGGGGTGGGTCTGACACAGCCCCAGCCACTCCTTACAGAGGAAGAGAAAATCCCATCCTCTCCTGCCTCCTCCCCAGCCAGGACTAGCAGCTGATCCCAGCTCAGGGTAGGAGCCACTGACTGTCTCCACTGGCTGCTACGGGTGCCTAAAACAATGTACCTGCGCAGCTAGGGAGTGATGTGTGACTGCTCTTGCACCTTCCCTTTGCTTCCCTGTCAGAAAGTCATTTTTCTGCGGGGAAGCAAAGACATCTGTAAGGGACATGAATTCTGCACATGTGCAGTGGCACAGAATTCCCCCAGGAGTAGAACATCTAGTGTATAAGACCATGGTTCAGATCTCCTCTAAAGCAGTGGTTCTCAAAACTAGGGCAGCTGCTTGTTCAGGGAAAGATCCTGGTGGGCCGGGCCGGTTTGTTTACCTGCCGCGTCCGTAGGTTCGGCCGATCGCGGCTCCCACTGGCCGCAGTTTGCCGCTCCAGGCCAATGGGGACTGCAGGAAGGGCGGCCAGCACGTCCCTTGGCCTGCGCTGCTTCCTGCAGCCCCCATTGGCCTGGAGCGGCGAACCGCGGCCAGTGGGAGCCGCGATCAGCCAAACCTGTGGACGCGGCAGGTAAACAAACCGTCCCAGCTCACCAGGGGCTTTCCCTGAACAAGCGGCGGCCTTAGTTTGAGAACCAATTCTCTAAAGCCACTTTGCAGACAGTTGGCATGATACTTTAAAGGGCATATTAACAACTAACATGGAGCCATTATTCCTGACATTATGGGAAGTATATACATTAAATGTATTGCAATGTATGTTCTTATTTTCAAATAATAGTAATGTGGCTGTTTTAAAATAAAAAAAAAACAAATGCATTCTAGGTGAAATGAGTGCACATTTCTTTGGGCAAAAGCTTCAGTCCTGTGACGTGCGGAATGTTGGGGTAGGCAAGAAGTAACTGCAGCAACAAAAGAAGTTTGCCTTTAGACTGAAACTTTCTGTAGCAACTTTAACCCCTTATAGGAGACAACATTGGATTTAATAACAAATGCTTGGTTAATTTAAAAATAAAAAATAAAATATAGAATTACTCTAAAACATAAAAGACAGGCATGGTACATTAACATTAAAATACCATGTCTGCCTTTTACATTTTAGGGTAATTCACATACGAAATAAAATTTCATAAGTGACCTTCAGGACTGGAACACCACTTTTTAATAGCACTGTTACCCAGCCATGGTCCAAATGTGATGCTGGCCTTTAACCATGTATGGTGAAGCCCTCCAAACCCAGTGCTCTGTCCCCTGGTGCAATGATCTTTCTAATAACAATTCAGGTTCTCTCTTTAAAAACAACCACCATTTGTTAACCATACCTGGGCAGTTTGGCCTATCACATGTCCTCGACTCAGTGGCTGTGCAGGCATATCCACAGGATCTGGTTCGCTTCTGATTGCCAATCCCGCAGGTTACACTACAAATGGACCATGGGCTCCAGTCTCCCTCTCCATCAATATAATCTATACAGGAACAAAGAGGAGGAAGGAAATGAAAAACAAAAACCCTCCTACCAAATACTACTGTATAGATGGTGGTTTTTATTAAGTAGGCATAGTGAGAATGGAATCCAGATGTCTTTACCTGAAACCTGGGCTGAGTGCCAGGCTTAAGCCTGCTGTTTAAATGGTTTTCACACTTGACTCTCCTCAGGGACGTGCATGCAACATTATTTGAAAAAATATTTCCTCTCTCTTTTGACCTTTTAGCAGCCGAGAATCTTCAGCTGTAAAGCTGGGTCATGAACTAACAAAACATCTATTTAAACTATTTTTCCATCGGTCGGAATATGCTTTCTGATCACAAACCGACCAGATATGTAATAAAAACATTTACTTTAACCTCTCCACCCCTCGAATAAACCCCTCCAAACATATCTATGGCACACAAAGATATTCAAAACTTAACTGGATTTTAGGACAGAATGCAGGTTGGATTTTGTTTGGGTAGTTGATTGTATGTGGAAATATTTCAGTTTCATTCTTTAATCTCCCCACACATCAGAGCAAGAGAGCTAATGTGTTATAGAAGAAGTCACTGACTCAGTGAATTACACGTTCTTTTCAAACCCATGGTAATGAACATTTTATAGCACTGACTAAATGACTAACTGTTGTCACTGAGGGCCTGATCCTGTACCATTAAAAGCTCTTTGGGTCAGGAACCAGCATTTTGTTCTGCAATGACTGCGGCTTCTAGGCACTACCACAGTGCAAATAATACGAACATGACTGGGCCCAAATTGAGTGAAATATTCCACTAACTAATCTGGGAAGTCCAGGGCATAGAGTGTACTGCCTAGTGTGCCTTCGCTCCCAATACCAAACATGCCACTTCAGTGTTACACCTTTGCGAGAAGACCAACCAAGCTCCTGTCTCTCATTATGTAAAGGACTGCGCTAGTGCATAGTTTTCTGCCAGGGTTAGAGGTATCTATTTTATAACATGGTTTGTTTTATTGCCAGTGTGGACAGAAAACATGGATAATAAACCCTGTTAAAGATGACTGTTTTAGCCTAGAGAATCTGCACTGGGAATAGAAATCTTCTTTTAACATTGATGCCCTTAGGTGTGGCAGAGCACTGTACATCTTTTTGTAGTACTAAAGTTTGTCCACAGATACAGGTGCAAGAAGAAAGGACTTTAAAATTCTAGCCCACGATATTCAATACTTATGTACATATTTAAATATAAAATTCAGCAAAAAAGCTCTCTAAGTTAAGGCTCTAGACTCAAACCTAATCAAAACAAGGGAAACTAGGGCTGAAACAGTAAGCTACAGCTTCTGTGTGTGTGTGTAGATGATGCAACATGAATTTGGTAGGGCTCTACTTAAGTATATATTGATTTACAGCTTCATCCTTAGAGGCTCTGAGCCACTTGCAACTCCCATAGTGTGCATATTAAGTCACCTCCCAGAAGTCATCCCAAAATGTGCAGCTATAGACAAATGTGATAGTAAGGAAATAATTCGTCCTTTCGGTTTTCAGCAATTGTTTCATACAACAAACTGAAAACAATTGTTTTCCCCATGATACATCTGGAACAGAATTCCACACGCAAAATGTTCCTGCTATCTATGCCACTCCCTACACATGAGTCAACATAACTTGCCTTACTTATATCTCAACCAAACATGACCACATTGTAGTTCTCACTCATTTATCCACCAGTTACATTTTAGCTTCCAAATCACTGCACATGGTTCTAAATTTGTACTTATCCTTACACTAAAAATAAATGAGACCTTATTTCCTTTGTTTAAAAAAGTACACTTATGAATAAAAAAAACTTCTTGTAGGATAACTGGTATAATTTTCAAGATTATAGACTCACAAGTGGAATGTGGCTACCACAGCCTAGTTTGTGCATCTGCACAGATTTGTATTTAAAAGCCAATGAACAAAAGCCACATGTTGGAAAAATTCTATTTTGCTTGGCCTACTTTCAGCGATGCCTCTCCATTCTCATTTCCCCCAAACTAGTTTTACAATCCCAAGGTGCCCATAAGAGGTCTGGAATGCGAACTCACCATACTCTGGCTGCTCCTTGGATTCAAAAGTCCGGTGGTTGGGTGCATGCCTATCCCACCCACCAAGAGGGTTTAGGAAGTTGCTATCTTCAGTGCTGCTGTCATGCTTGTAGTCCTGGTCACCGCTACTCATGCGAGTCAAGGTGGATGACGTCTGCCACCAGTTCCTCCAGTCAGAGGATGGGACTGGCCAGCTAGGCTTGCTGCTTTCTTTGTGCAGATCCTTCTCTGGTTCAGTATCGGGGCCATCAACCACTTCTATGGTAACCTAGAGAATTCAAGTTATGCCAGGTCAGTCGGCATGCAAAATCCAAAACTAGATCATCTCCACAGAGAGTGTCCATGCATCAGTGGGGAATCTTCTAAACAGCAGAGATAAGGGACTGATGTTATCTAGCAAAAGGGGCTTGTAATCCTTTAGGGCTAGCCTGTTATAAACCATATGTGGATTACTGTGAGCCCAGAGATATGCAGAAACTGAG
>NW_020664483.1:10483378-10524633 GCF_002925995.2 Terrapene triunguis | reverse complement strand
TTACAGATTCAGACTAACACGGCTACCCCTCTGATACTAGTTATAATAGTGCATTATGTTTTTGTAAACACATGTTTTAGGCAGATCAATATTTCACTAAATTATTTTGGTTAAACATGACTTCTTATTAATGCAGATTTTTCTTTGAGACACTAAATTAAATTGCTATTTTTTTCTTTCTAACCCTCTGTCTTTAATTCAAGTGATTTGTAGTAAGTTATTCCAAAACCAAGAAGAAGATTTTGACTAAAAACATATCAGATTTTTGTGGAGAGAGGGACTTTCTACTCAAGGGAGCTGCTGCTAAGATTAACATTTAATTCTTTATTTTCTGAACAGAGGGCCAGATTTTGATCTCTAGGTGAGAATCTAATCTACAGTCATTCCACTGTAATCTGTGGAATCAGTTGAGATTTACACTAATGTAACAAATGAGAATTGGACCATAATTTCCAAGATACTAGTTTCCTGATTGTCACATTGCCAGTGGTTGGCCACAAAATAAAAGAGGTAAAACGCTGCCCAAAACCAAAGAATGGAAAATATCTATATGACAAGAGGATGAAAGAAAGACATCTGCAAGAAAACTATGATTCTATCTCTAGCTCTGTGCAGTCAGTGGCATTCATAAAGGGGCTCAGGGGGAACGGGGATCGGTACATCCAGGTAGGCAAAAAGTATTCAGACTCTCTCTCCACATAACAGCACTATGGGTTGGGATACCACACAGAAGAAGGGTATAAGAAAGCACAGCTGGCAGTGACTAAGGGACTGAAGCAAAGTTTAAAGCTGATGTGGTTGGGTTAAGTCATTTTCCATAGTGTGTAAAATATCACAGTCTTAATGAAAGTGTGTACCTGAATGTTGGGGTTTTGCCCATTGATGTCTGCTTTTGATAGGTCAGGAAAGTTTGGGAGATCCAGGAGGAAGGATCTGGGTCCATCTCTTTGTAATGATGTGTGTCCATTTTCCTGCCTGAATCGCTGTTTGGGGAATGGCCTGTGTGCTGCCTGGTGGTCAGGATATTGTCTTCTGTCCTTGGGGTTTAATGTGAAGCTGGTTTGGGGAGCAGAATGGCCATCTGCACCCAGGGTGTTCTGGGGAGAAAGGAATACAATCAGATAACACCATTAGTAACAACAGTAACAATAAAACCCAGCCTTGGCTACTCTGACCCCTACCTCCAACTTTTAATTGATGAAGATCATCAAACAGACAGCATGTGTGCAAACAGCAGAATACCAGGACAACATTGCTCAGGCAGTCTTTGTACATTCTGCAAGGTGCATACAAATCCTTACATGTACATCCCAAAGCTAGTATATAAAATGTAATGCTAGAATTTTCCAAAGAGCTCAGCATCAGCTCTCAGAGAATCATTCAGTTACAATAGTATCAATCTGCAGACAGATTAATTGTAAAGTCTAGCCACCTTCAGCTAATGTATGTGTTTCTGACAGGCATACTGGTTTAAGGCTTTAGATTACTGTTAGATAATGAGTAATTTACATCAGTATCTTGGAGCACTGTGATTAAACAGTTTCCCAGTCATGTACGTCTGACAAAAAACACTATTGCTGCTATAAAATAAATTCAGACAGACAGAAACCCATGAAGAAATGTGACATTATACTGTTTTGGGGCAGGGTATCTGATACTAGCAATGATTTTTATTGCAAAATTAAATATCCACTTCATAAAGGGTTTATCCTGTGATTTCAGAAGCATCTTAATTTTCTACACTAATGCAGCCTGTGTATTTGGTCAGAGGCACTACATAGCTGAGGAATTAGTAATAGATATGCACAGCCCTATATCTCTGTATCATTGGTTTAAATTCAAATTCAATATTGACCTGTAGCTCTTGTAACAAGGGTGTGACACACAGGATTGGTAGTAAGAAACTCAAGTATATTTCTACCTGACCTGAATTGGAGTTACAAAAGTTAATACCCCTTCACATAACAGGAGTGAGTGGCTACTATTTTGCTTACTGCCATTCAATAGTTCAGTGCTCGAGGTAAGATAAAATGGTGGTTTTAATTCAGTCCTTCGCAGGCAGGTGTCCCCATTATAAAACCATCATCGGTTATCGCCAAGACCAAAGGCTGAAAGGAAATGGAGACTGGATTCCCTGAGCAGCACAGAGACTATGCAGGTGAGATGAAGGAAATGGCTTTCAAGAGTTAGCCAGCACCATAATATTTCCGGTTACTGCCCTTGATAGTTAGGTTAGGTTATAGCCTGGCAGTTCTTCGGGTTTCCTCATTGTTTTTGACATTCAAATAGCTACAGCGGACAAAAATTCTGGCTTCCAGCTGGGACTGTTAAGAAGGCTGCATCACTTACTACCCGACAATTAGATGGTTACAGTAGCTCCTGCACCTCTATGGCCTCCCACACAGGTTACTACCGGGAGTGAGTGCACCGAGCTTTAAAACAAGCTCCAGCTGGTTGAAAACTCAGCATCCCGCCTCACAAGCAACATTGGCTGATGAGAGCACATCACTCTGGTCACTACTTTGGTTGTGCATGTCACACAGGGTCTGTTTTGAGTTTGAATAAGCTCCTCCCCGCCCCCAAGCGGCATAAGTTACACTGACGTAAGTGCTGGTGTGGTTGGCGGGAGAGCTTCTCCTGCTGACATAGCTACCGCCTCTCGCGGAGGTGGATTTAGTATGCCGACGGGAGAACTCTCTCCCGTCAGCATAGAACGTTTTCCCCAGATGGGCTACAGCGGCGCAGCTGTATCGGTGCAGCTGCACCATTGTAGCGCTTCTAGTGTAGACTAGCTCTAAGCTTAACTTCAAGTATTCAAACGCAACACTCTTCATTGCGGAAGGTGTTCACAATTTGTATTCCACATTTCTTTATGGAAAAGTATAGCTGCCTGCCTTGTTTTGGAAGAAGGGCCATTTGAGATAGCAATCTCCAGCCAGTCTCTCTGAGGTTATGAAGTCTCTCAATCAGGCAGATGGGTTTCTTGTATAAATGAGGCATCTCCTCTAAATTCCTAAGATGTGCCAGTATTTCATTTCATTGAAAAGGATTATTCACACCTTTTACATTTCATAAAATAATTTTAAGCCTTTACGCATGAATGCCACCTGCTAAAACAATTCTCTTTAACCCATGTGGAATCATAGATTTATAACTCTTCAAAATGGGAAAACAACTAAGATTTCTGAGCTCTCTGAAGTATGTATAATATACACCAGGGGTGGGCAAACTTTTTGGCCCAAGGGTCACATCTGGGTATGGAAATTGTATGGCGGGCCATGAATGCTCATGAAATTGGGTGTTGAGGTGCGGAAGGGGGTGAGGGCTCCGGGGTGGGGCCAGAAACGAGGAGTTCAGGATGTGGGCTCCGGACTGGGGCGGTGAGGGTGAAGGCTCCAGCTGGGGGTGCAGGCTCTGGGGTGGGGCTGGGGATGAGTGGTTGGGGGTGCAGGAGGGTCTCTGGGCTGGGACCCAGGGGATCAGAGGGCAGGAGGGGGATCAGGGCTAGGGCATGGGGTTGGGGCACAGGAGGGGGTCAGGAACAAGGCTCTGGGTGGCGCTTACCTCAAGCAGGTCCTGGAAGCAGCGGCATGTCCTTCCTCCGGCTCCTACGCAGAGGTGCAGCCAGGCGGCTCTGCGTGCTGCCCTGTCTGCAGGTGCAACCCCTGCAGCTCCCATTGGTTGTGGTTCCCGGCCAGTGGGAGCTGTGGGGGCAGCGCTTGGGGCAGTGTGCAGAGCCCCTATGCATAGGAGCCGGAGGGAGGACAGGTCGTTGCTTCCAGGAGCCGCGCAAGCCCTAGGAACCGCTCCCCGGCGGGAGCTCGAGGGCCGGATTATAATGTCTGAAGGGCCAGATGTGGCCCCCGGGCCGTAGTTTGCCCACCCCTGATATACACTGACTGGAGCATATTGCTAATGGCCATATGACAAGGCAATTCCAGCAGCTCATTAGAGAGAGAGACTGCCACACTAAGGCAAGCTTTTGTTTGAGGAAGACAGTAATGTCCTTGTTGCCCTGATCACAGATAAGGGTGGGATAACAGCTCAGTGCCAGGTGTCAGATTCTCATTAGCAGTTGTTCATTTAGGCGCAGTGTGAAGAAAATAAAGATCAAGTGCAGAAAGATTTTTTTAAGTCATTAGTGGCAGCATGGAGAGCACCCCCGCCTCATTCACTGCCAGAGTTCTACGGCATGTAGCAAGTGATGCAGGGGACCAATGGAAGAGGAAGAATGGTGCTGTGGTGAAGGCTCTGAACTGAGACCCAGAATGTGACCATGGCCTAGTTACTTAGGTGCTTGAAAATCCCATACCCTAATCTGGCTGTGCTCTAGTTCCTCACCTTTAAAATGGGGAATAATGGTAATTCATTGCCTCCACAGGGGTTTAGTGGGGATCACTCTGCATGGGACCCAGAGGTTGGGTGAGCCATATGGGACCTTGACACTGCGGGAATTTGAGGGTGGTGGGCAAGAGATAATCCTACAGACAGGAGAATTTCCTTATCTGCTATGCAATGGAACTTTTTAGTAATTAGATTATTTGGAACCTTTCCCCCCTTGCTCTTCTGCCTCCACAACAGTGAGAAGCTAGCAGCACAGAATTGCACGGCCACTCTCTCCTAGTGGGGGGAGGGGGGGTAATATGGGATTGAAACAGGAATGGGAGCCCTTCCTCTACTTTTAATAGCATCAGTCAAAGAGGAGGGGGGGCACTCTCTATATTTTCAGCAGAGGCAGGGAAGCTGTCCTTCCTCTCCCTTATTTTAACCTCTGCTCCTGAGTTGGAAGTTCAGCTGAGGCAGAGAAGTAAAGGGAAGGACCGGAGCAGGATAGGATATCCTGGAGGAACTACTCTTTCTTTCACCCAAAAGCATTTAGGAGATCGTCATAACAGACTTGTTATTTGCAGATGATGCAACCCTTGTGGCTCACAGTGTTGATGCCCTACAACATCTCATAACCAAGTTCTCCGATTCATGCAAAATCTTTGGGCTAGCCATAAGCTTGAAGAAGACTGTTATCATGCATTACAGCTCTTCAGAACCAGTTCCAGATATCACCTTAGATGGTATTCGTCTGGATGTTGCTGACCAATTTTGCTACCTTGTCTTTACTGTTACCAGCAATGTAGATCTTGATGCTGAGCTCACTCATAGAATCAGCAAAGCAGCTAGGAATTTTGGTCTTTTGCAGCAAAGTTCCCAGCTGCAAGACAGAGCCTGGAACAATAACAAATTGTCAACTAAAGTGAAAATCTGTATTTATGAGACATGTTTTATCCACTCTTGTATATGGCTCAGAAACATGGATGACTTAAGCCAAACATACCAAAAGACTAAACAACGTTCATATCAGTTCTTCCGTAAAATTCTTTGAATAAGATGGCAAGACGGGGTAACAAATGTGGAAGTGTTAAATAGTACTGGTATGTCATTCATGGGAATGTTGATTAGTAAGAAAAGACTCAGGTGGCTTGGACATGTCAAGTGAATGCTGGATTATAGGAACCTGAAGAGTGTACTACACTCTGAAGCTCATGAAGGGTCTAGAAAGAGGCAGACCACTGCACAGACTTTGGGATGCTTGCAAAGATGACTTAGATCTTTTGTATCAGAGGGGTAGCCGTGTTAGTCTGGATCTGTAAAAAGCAACAGAGTCCTGTGGCACCTGTAAGACTAACAGATGTATTAGAGCATACTAATACCCACTTCGTATTCACCCATGAAAGCTTATGCTCCAATACATCTGTTAGTCTTACAGGTGCCACAGGACTCTGTTGCTTTTTAGATCTTTTGGAATCTCTGTGGATGATTGGGAAAGGACTGCAGAATGCTGCTCTGGTTGGCGGAGTCAGCTTGTAGATGGAGCGAGGTATTGCAAGGCAGACTTGATCAAGCTTTGTGATGACTGGCATCAGAGGAGGAAAGAATCTGCTGCTTGGATTCAGAGCATAGCTAGTGCGTGGGTGTGTCCTATCTGTGGACAGGACTGTCACTTGTGCATCGGACTCAGCAGCTATTAAAGAACTCATTGGCGCATACACCGTGCTCTGTAAAGAGTGCCAGTGAGTTTTGGCACGTTTGCTTGAGCTCCTTAGCCTAGAGATGAATGAATTTGGAAGTCAAAGTCAAACAGACCCCAAGTGGCACAGAAATTTATCACAGAAACCTTTCTTCAGCTGCACTGATTTATATTTTTTGGTATTCTCCTTTGCCAACATCATTTTACAAGCTATTTCAAAGATCATGGGCTGAAACTTGACAATACACCACTGCACTTTCATGATGCACCTTGTACAGTACCCTCAACCACCAAGAACTAATAACATTTATTTATTAGGAAACCTCTCAGATGCTATTAAAGATTATATTGCTATCAGAGACTAAGTAAGGCCTAGAGGCTTGACAGAAAATCATTTTAGTCATTAGGTTTCATTCCCCACCTGCCTTAACAGATTGTTTTGATTTTGAAGAGCTGTTATGTTTCCAGAGCTAGTGATGGCTGAAGTGCAGCCAACTCTGGTTTTAACACACAACTGGTGTTTAGCACTGTGTGTTAAGCCATGCTATGCAACAATTGAGTACAGTAAGGTTAGAATGATATTGTATCAAATTAAAACTTCTAAGGAAGGTTAAGAGAGGCAGGTCTTAACGACCCACTGTCACAGTGTGAGCTGGGGCTTTACCGGGTTCACGTGGGCCTGGTTTCTATGATCCCACCCACTGAATCATGTGACAGAGCAGGTGACTGAGTGCAGACCTGCTATGAAATATAAGAAGCAGAACCATTTCTCATTGTGGGAGAGAATGGATAGAAGCAGTGCTGTATGATGTGGCTCTTTATGAATTGGGGAAGTGTCTGGCCGAGCTTCCCTATTGAAAAGGAAGTGCTTCTGTGTATGGAAGAAGGTACTATATATAGTAAGTGGCTCTGCAAATAGTGGCATAGGGCAGCCTACCAATTCAGGGTCCCAGTCTTGGGTATACTTTCCTCCACCTGGATATGAATAAAAAAAAAATCTCTGTACTGAGGGGGAGTGGACTGAAGGAGTGTTTTTAAATTAGACTCTTTTCCTTTGCCCTGGAAGGGGAAGGGCTTTATTTTAGCTAGAAATATCCTGTCCCTGACAAACCCCAAATCAACTGTCCAGCTAGAAGGGATGTTTTGTGATGGGATATGTAAGGTAAGCTGTTGCTACACCTAATGTATGGTTACATTTCTTTAGGACTCCAGGGTTAGTACCCCATGCCAGTGGTTCTCAAACTTCTTTTTTCACAGACCACTTGAAAATTGCTGAGGGTCTTGGTGGACCACGTAATGATCTTTCCAAATGTTGTTTGTACCGTTAGCTAACTATTGTAAAGCATTTTGGATAAAAGCACTATATAAAAAAAACCCTTAATAATAATTAATGTTTTTTTGTTCTACAAATAAAAACACACAGCTCATATTTTAATACCAGTGGTCTTACATTTCTAATGCAATGGATGTGCCCTCTCTCCCCTGCTGGGGCTGGGAAGGAGGGGGGGTCTCTCCCTCTCTCTCCCATCACAGCAGCCCCAGAGCTGGGACTGGGAAGGACCAGGGGGGTCTCTCCCTCACCAGCCCCAGAGCTAGGTCTGGGAAGGAGGGCCGTCTCTCCCCAGCAGCTGCAGCCCTGGAGCTGGGGAAAGTCGCCTCTTCTCTGGTTGCCACAACCGTGCACATCCCAAATTCCCCCTACCCCCTCTTCTCACCCCACTGCCCCCCCCACCTCCTCCCACTGCTCCCTCCCCCCAAGGCCACCACCTCTCCTTACATGTGCGTCTTCTCTAGGGTCCAGGCACCTAATTAGTGGAACCACGCCTGCACAGCTCCACTAATTAGGTGGGTGGTCCTTCATTCTCTTGTGTGCGGCCGCCCAGGTGTGCGCCTTAGAGGGAACTATCCGTGGACCACCTGAATGGAGCTCAGTCTGCGGACCACAGTTTGAGAACCTCTTCCCTGTGCTGATGGGAATCCTAATGACTAGAGCTCTGCATGGATATAAAATTTGTATCTGTGTCCCATCTGTGCTCCATAAAAACGGTCTGACTGTTCTTTCGCTGCAAAGAAATATGTAGCAAAAGGAGCAAAGCAGATGCAAAGGCAGCAATGCTCTTGAGTTTCTCTCTAAAAATTGACTCAAATTTCTAGCTGTATCATTATAACCCCCACTGAAATCAGTGGAGCTATGCTGACTTACATCAGCTGTTGCTCTGGCCTGCTGTATTCAGTCATAATATAGTAAACTAGTATTTACTTGCCCCGTGTTACACAAAGCATTGCAAAACTGCCTGTTAGTTTGCAGTACTTCTGCCCAATTACCCACATGTCTGTGCAAGAACAAAAACTGCAATCCTGCTCCCCCTTAGAGCTTGTCTACATGGAGAATCATTCCTGATTAGTTACATGTGTGGCTGCTCTTTATCGTGTGTCCACATGGAGTTAATCAGGAAGAGCTATTCTGCTTTAAATCCACACTCTACCTTTATTCTGGATCAACTACTATGTGAAACAAGCCCTTAGAAAAGGTGGAGAGTGATGCTAAGTGAGAAGTTAGTACAATGGCAAGGTGGCGTGTCAAAGCTCAAGTCTTTAGCCTTAAGAAGAAAGAGTAGATGCAGTTGCCAATGCTGCCTGTTACCTTAAACTTAAATAGTCCCTCCTCTTCCTGGGGTAGACTGAGGCATAGGCACACCAGAATCCCAGCTTTTGTTTTCTACTAAAAGTTTCTAGCCTTTATGCCTGTGAAGAAAATCTTAAACTTGCAAGTGTATCCAAAGCAGTGATCTATCTGAATGTACCGGAAGCAATAGCTCTGAGGTCCGAACTGCCCCATGCATTTCAGTAGGTTTACTCCAAGACCCACTACTCTGCTGGAGAGCTCTGCCAACAGCACCCCTGGCAGAGTACTATATATGGCAGGAGAAAGAGTGCAGTGGCCCTGGGCCCCCCTCCTTCCCCTCCTCCAAGCAACTACACCCTCCTCCAAGCAACTATGCCCTCCAAACCTCTATCTCTCTGGGGCTTGGTTCATAGGTATTTTGTGATAATTGGATTAGAACAGCCTGGGGGCTGCTCTAGCTAGCTTGTGCCAACAGGCTATGGTCCCCAAGAGACAAAATCAGCTTGAGTGCAGTGCACTCTGGCCTAGGACTACCCTGCTGAAGTAGCTGTGCAAAAAGAGGTGTAAGAAGCCAGCTATGCTGGCTCTAGTCCCACCAGGGACTCCTTTCCACACCCGGTCCAGGACTTGCAGATAACTTTTGATACCTGATCGGAACGGGGTAGAGACTCTGCCCCGAAGCATTTCTCGTGGCTGCTTGACCTCTTTGAAATAGTACGTTTGGCCTTCATGCGGGAAGGGTTGGACACCACTGCTTCAGGGATACTTTCTTGGCATGTGTGTGTGCGCGCGTGCTGCTGAACTGATTAACAACTGGGTGCTGTGGTGAACACAGCATAAATATCTGTACCAGTGGGATGCTACATAAGAAAACTCTCCCTTGAAAAGAAACCAAAAAGGCAAAGCAGGAAAGGACACAGCTAGTTAATACTAATTCTGCCTTCCCCGTCCATCTCATGCAAGCGCTATACCGTCTCCTGTCTCTTTGCTCTTGCTCATCTTATAAATCTACATGTGCAAACTGTTCAATTCGGTGCTTTACGGCGTGGCTGAACCACTCCATAGAGTGGGAGCAGATGCGCAGAGACATCAATGCATCATGGCTCCTGGGTGGTGGAGTACAATGAGATGTAGCCATTTAGGCCTGGCTCCACAAATGGACTTAGACATTGCAACGCTTAACTTATAGGCGCTTAGAAAAAAAATTCAAGGGGACGACAATGGGATCCACAAAGACTTGGTTAGGTAGCTAGGCTCCTTATACAAGGAATGGGGAGAGAAATGTGCCTTGCAATGGGATCCATTATGTGAGGCAGGGAGCCAGCTAAGTTAGCCAATGGGAGATGCCAATGTGAGGGGTGTGTCCTAAGCCCAGCCTCTCTCAAAGGCAGGTGCCTCTCTCTGCTAGGGATCTACAACCAAGAACCCCTCTCCTGGTGTCAGGTGGCTTAGGCACCTGTGTTGTGTCTTGGGAGAATGTTAGGAGTTGTTGGAGCAGGAGGAGTGGACCACCATGCTATAGAGTTGTTCTCACTTGCACTCTCTCTGTCCCAATGATTATTTAATTGATTTATACAAGGTGGAAAAGTTTCCTCAGGAGAGACTGAGGGAGCCCCATATCAGAATATCTCATAGCTTGGTACTCAACTGAGAGGTGGGAGACCCCTGTTCAAATCCATCAGGCAGGTCGGAGACCCAGATTCCTGGTGATCATTCTGGCCACTGGGCTAAAAGCTATAAGGTGGACAAAAGCACCACCACTGGACAGATCTTGACTGGGACATGATCCGGTGGGCAGCCTCTGAGCATGCCTATTGGATTAGGCCATACATAGGAGAGACACTCCTCCGCCTATCTTCCCTGGTATGTAGATTGCACCAAGGCTTAGGCAGGACGTAGATGTCTGGATGACTAAAGTAAGGCAGCAGTGAACATGCCCAGAAGCAGCAACTTATGTGCTTAGGTGCCTAATGAGTGTTGGCCCCTACAGGGTTAGATGGCAGCTATCCAGGACTCTTGTGGATCACAGTGGCGCCTAAAATTGGAACTTAGGTGCCTAAGTATCTTTGTGGATCTGGGCCCTACTGACTGTAACGTGACCTAGCTATTTCCCCCTCTGGGACCACTTACATTGCCTAGTGCTACATCTTTTTCTACCTGTGTTCATGATGTGGAGTCAGGCCTGAGGGCTGCTCAGGTGACCTCTGTCTAGCTAGCTTGCGATTTTGTAGCATTGCCCATTCCAATAGTATCTGAGTCCCACTGCCCAAAGTGCCAAAGCAACCAAAACATGACTCAAGGTAACTTAGCACATGTACATAATTCAATGAAACGCAGTGCTGATAAGTGCAGAGTAATGCACATTGGAAACTACAATCCCAGCTATACATACAAAATGATGGGGTCTAAATTAGCTTTTACCACTCAGAAAAGAGACCTGGCCTGATTCTGGGAGCGTCCCGGCGAAATCGGGAGGGTTGGCAACCTTACCCTGGTTTGAGGGGCCATCACCAAGGACATGAGGATAATTAATAATGACCAGAGACTGAACTATCTGTATTATAACAGAGCAGGACCCCATTGTGATAGGCACTGTACAAATACAGAACAAAGATAATCGCTTTGGGACACAGACTACAATCTAAATCCAAACAAAATACCAATAACAGACATATCTTGTCCTCTGCTGAGGTGAAGCTCCAAGTAAACTATCAGTTGTATAGATAGTGGGGGTCTTTCATATTTGCTTGACTGTGAAAGTCCCCTTTCAAAAAAGGCAATGACCTGATTCTGCTCTTGTTGGTATGGATTTTACACCAGTGCCACTACACTGAAGTTGCTCATCATCATCACATTTCTGAGAAGAGACTGACCCCAACACTCCAACCTGGGCCCACCTGATGTGGGATCCATCACCCACTGAAGTGAACAGGAACCCTTCCTTTGACTTCAACAAGCACTGGATCAAGCCTTTAGCCATCTCAGTATCTCAGTGTGGAGCAAGATTCAATAGTGTTGCACCTGTTTACACTAGGGCTGAATTTTGTCTATGTAATCTAAAATCCCAATATTTGGAAATCACGTCATCTTTTACACACAATAAGCAAGTCCCAGCAGACTGGAAGGATCTGCTAAAAGCTAGAATCAAAGCCACAAAAAAAAAAAAAAATCCAGAAATCCAGAGCGCTAATGTTGTTTGAATGCAATATTTTGGTCTGGTTTTTACAGGCCAGCATGTATAGTCAGTGTAATTAAAAGACAATAGATACCTACATCTAGAATTCTTCTTGTGGCTTTTTAAGATGACCTTTCACAAGTTCATTCCACTCAGTCACTAAGACTATGATTTCAGTGATGTAAACCAGGTTTAATAATTGAAGTTTTTATCTCTCCCAAGCGGAAAAAATGACCTTGCTTGAAAACAATTCACAGCTTTCAATGTTGCCTTCAGCCGTTTATAGTTTCCAAGAAACAATTACTCCCTGCATCTATGCCTTCCTCTTAAAGGCCACTAAATATTCACCCTGGGCTTACAGAAGTGTCTGATATTCTGGCTGTGGTATCTGGCAGATGTTTTCCTTGGTGACTTGAAAGTGTTAATTCCATGTGGGTCACAAGCTACAGGATGACTTCACCACACAATCAAAAGCTAATAATGGGGAAGCAAGAAAGCAGACAAGTGTTATATTTGAAAAACATGATGTTTCCTGTGCTCACTAGCGTCTTGGATACTGAAAACACACCACCAAACCACTGCAAGCCTGCTTGCCTGCCCCCTCCCATCCACTCCCCCCCCTTTTTTGTTCAGCTGGGGGGGGGAAGGGAAGAGGAGGCAACAATTGCCAATAATAATTAGTGTTTCATATGTTCAAAGCACTGTGCAGATACTAATCATTGCAACAGTCATGTCAGGTAAATATCCTCCCCAGTTTAGACAGAGAAACTGAGGCAGAGACTTGAAGTGATGAGGTCAAGGTCACATACCACATCTATTCCCTTGCCCATTATATAAGCAATATATTTTTAAGCCTGGACATGCAATGTGAGTGTCTCCATTTTGAAAGGATCGGGGGTAAGAGTCACATGAGTGACTGAATTCCAACGGAATAACTTGCATCTGCATACACAATGGTAATAAGCTTTCTTGCTTCAGAAACAAGCTACAGAGGATGCTATGTCATCCCTCTGCCCCTGGAGGGTTGCGGGGTGTGTGTGTGTGTGTGTGAGAGAGGAGAGGCGCGGTTGCAAGGGGAAGAAACTGAGGAAGCAGACATGTAAAAGAACCAGGCTTCTTATACTATACATACACCATCTATATACAAAAATATTCTTTAAAAAACAGCCCCCCTTCTTCTTTCACTATTTTCTAGAGCCGATAAAAGAAGCATGACTTGATTTTCAATTTCAAACAACTCAATGGGTATTCCAGTAGACTGCAGACAGGAAATGAATACCATATAGGAACTGAACGAGGCAGATGCCTCTGAATCAGACAGGTAGGTGAAAGAAAAATAGTTATCTTCATTTCTTCACCCCCACCCCCTGCAGCTCACTACTTAAGTCTAAGTTACTCTTGCAATAAATTAATTGAGTCTTTAAACTCATTAGCTGCACTGAATGCTTGAAGCCACCTGGATGTTAATGACAGTAACATTGATAGTCAAATTCATCCTAGGAATAAATCCATCACCTGCAGTGGAATTCCATCAAGAATTAATCTCAACCTGCAAGCTTTAAGACCCTACCGTTTGAGGAGTTAGATGACCGTTTTATCAAGCTTGGTACCAGTGTCCCCTTACTAATCATTTGGGCATCTTAAAAAACTTCCTCAGAATTCAGCAGTTCAATTGTGGAGAGCAGTGGGACATCTGAAAGGAGATGTCTGAGAAATGGATAGAGTGAACAAGATCTGGACTGGGATGGAGAGGTGCATCTACTTGGAGCTGTATGAGGTGCCCCAGTGTGTATACAGCGCAAAATTGTGAAGCGCTTGCTGGTGGTCTGTGGTGAGCTGGCTGGCTATATATTGCTTGCGCTTCCTTGCTTCCTGCTGCTTAATTACATTACTTTCCTAACACTACTCTTCCAAATAAATGTCTGTAATTGCCACAGGGACATTATGTGACTGCAAATTGAAAGGGAGGTGGTTGACGTGACTGCCTCTCTTTGCTCCCCTCTAGTAATGCAGATTACACTACAAAAGAATTAGGGAACCCATGGCATGGCGGAAGAAGACTGGAGAATCCTAATGGATGCCGGCAGAGGAGAAGCCACTACAGTCAGTCAGCAAGGTCAGGAGAGCACAAAACTGTGAAAGCCCAAAAGGGAGAGAAAGCAAAGAGGGTGAAAGAGAAGCAGAAGTCAGGAAAGGCTGGAGTAGAGAAGCACCCCTTTCACTCTGCTAGGAGATAAATTAGTGAGGTTGCTCAGTGGCTTTGGTGAGGAGGGCAGAATCAAGCCTTACTTAAAATGTTGTCTGAGCTGGAAGAGAGATTCGAGAAGAGTAGAGGAGATTCTGGCATTGGTCAATTTCTTAGCATTTGCCCCCAGATGTTTTGGGCAATTACTGCAGATCTTTTTTAATGGTGCAGTGGGGAGACAGGCTGGACAGTTATGCCAAAATCATGTATAATTTGGGCATTAGCCTGGCCTAATTTTTTGGTAAGATCACCTCTAGCCGTTTCCCATGGGCTATTTTGTTTAGGATTCAACTTTCAAAAGTGATTAGTGGCTTTTGGGATCACAACACTTGGCTGCCCAACTTGAGTCCTTATAAAGGTGTCTGATTTTCAGGAAGTGTGGAGCACCTATTCTCTGAAAATTGAGACTCTTTAAGGTGTCTCCATTTAAAGTTGCTCTTTAAAATGTAGGCCTTAATTTTAAAACAAAAAAAAATTGCTACCTAAATAGGCCTCAATCTTGCCAACATTTACACATGTGATTTTGCTCATGTGGGTAGTCTGACTGACTTCCCCGATACCACTCATGAGAAATGTGTGTTAGTAGAATAATGGTCACATATCTTTCATTGTTGCTGTTTAATTCCTCTTTGTGTTTGAGTGGGAGGAATTAATGTCCAATATTGAGCATTGTAGTCAGCCCTCAAATTTTGGGGGTGATGGTAATATGTCTTGTGGGGAAGAGGCGCTGGGGAAGCTGACTGGTGTTCCAGCTCTCTTCCTTTTTAAGAAACGCAGAAGTGAGTAGTGGGGACCTGGCATATCCCCTTAAGTCCCCCTCCCGACTCATGTATGCAAAAACTCAAGCACTGACTTCAGTTGTAAATTCCTCCCATAATGGACAGTGGGAAGAATTAAAATGGCAATACCCAAAGCAATCACACGGATAACGTTAAACTCGACCTTACTCTGACCATATATAAAGTGACAAGCAAATCTTATTTCAGTGTAACAGTCATTCCATACAAAGCCCTATTTTTGACTCACTTTTAATGTGCAATTAAAAAAAAAAAAAGATACAGCAAAAACAAAACAATCTTATTCCTGGAGGGGGACAAAGGCATGAGTAACTATGGCAGCGTCTGCATCCAAGAGAAATGGTCACAAGTGGCACAACAAACAAGATGGAGAAAGGTATTTTTGGCCCCTAGAGGTACCTGTGACTTCAGGAGCACTATGGGATCTAATGGTTTCCCTGGAGCAAACCTCCTTAAGCACTCTAGTTGCTACCTTTAACCAGCCAGTTATACCTCTGCCTTAACTGAACTGAGCTTTGGCCAGTTTGCTTTCATCAGTCTGCATCTTGGGAAACTGAAGACCCTGCGTCATCTGGGCCTGATAAAGGAGACAGAGCTTTGGTTGGGAACAGTGTGTGTGAATTGCTGCTAAAAGTTTCCTTTTTCTTAAATGGTCATCAACCTAGACTGAATCAGCGTGGTGGCAGATTTGAACTCGGCTGATTTCTGCACAAGAGAGCTGTCAGGGTAGATGAGTAACTGCACAACACGGCCTTCTGGTATTTCTCCATGCTCTCCACACCTGCCAGCGTCCACAGCTGACTCAACAAAGCCTGGTGGTCAGAGGTCGTTGTGGCTGACAGATGTATGGTCACCTGACCTTTGCCGAACATAACCAGGGGATCATCCACCACATCAACAAGAAACCTAGTGACTCGATAGCATCTTATCCTGGCACTCCTGCCCTCTCAGCAGCCTTGACTAGATGGGCAGCTAGAGATAGGACAAGTTAATGATCAGGCTTAATGACTGCTCATTTGAGAGATGCTGGGGCAGTGTTAGTATCTCCATCTACAGCCCAGGTCTTCTGAGTATAAGACACCTGTGCTGCAGCCACACGAGGCTCTCTCCCGTGTCAGGGCATCCTCACAGTGATGCAGAGTTAGTGTTGCAGCTCCAGTGCTGCCCCAGCTATGCCCCCTACACCCTGCTGGTCCCCAGCTGCCAGACGGGTTGACCTTTGGAACTATTGATGTAATTTAAAGCTGCCTTTCGGTGGCTCTAAATTACAGATCAGAAACCAGCCCAAGATCAGATAAGCATAAGCACCACTTTCATATGTCCCTCCTCAGCTGCACTGGGCATGGTCTGGAAGTAGAAGAGGATCTTGGCCATTACCTCATCACTTCATTTTACTAGCTAGGTGGATCATGGGGCCAACTTGCAGGTAAAGTCCCCAAGTTCTCCCAGCAACTTTGGAAATTCTGTAAAATGAACCAGTCACAACTCAACCAAAGGGATGCAAAAAATCCCATATGAGTGAGTGATCATATTTGCAAAAGAGGTCAAAAATTGTGACATGAGCAATAGTTATGTTTCCAGCTGATGGCATTCACCAACCATTGTAATTTCATCCAATTGTTTATCACCTTTTATTGAATAACTGCTTTCCAAATTTGGCAAAGAGACTATTCATTGTCGAGGTGCAGTCATGTGCCAACTGAGAATTCATTCCTCTAAACCATTACTAAGAGGAAAAGGTTTTAAACTGAAGGAATATATTGCCCCTTACACAAATACTGTCGGAAGACTGAATGCCTCTGCTCAGACTTAATTTTTTTTTTTTAAATTCTCTTCAGGCTGAGACCACACACAAATGAAGATCTTTGTCAGAAAGATGTGAGCAAGTATACATGCAAACAAGAGTGGGATTATAATATTATTCTGTATGTAACGCCAATTATAGTATTAACTACACATTATTTATAATCTCCACAAGCAGAAAGGGTCCAGTCCTCCAACACTTAATCATGCAAAGAGACCAAGATCACTTGAGTAGCCCTACTCACTTCTTACATGTAAAGACTTACTTATTTATTAATTACTGAAAGCATTGAAGGATGTCCCCAATATTTTATAACACCAATTAGATCTAACTGAGCTCCAGGTAGTACACCCAGGATGCTGCTGAGTCTATCCCCAGGCCAAAGGCTAGATGCTCAAGTAAGCCATACTTTCATGCACACCTCCCACTCTTTAGAGCAATCCCCTGTATGCTAGGGCAGCTGGAAATGGGTGGAGTAAACCCAATGTAACTGGCTCTAAATCAGCTGGGATTCTGCTTTTCAAGGAGTATCCCCACATGCTCAGCTAAGGCAGTTCTGTTAACTTTGTGCTTGGGGTCTGGATCCAAATATTTTTTGCTTGTATTCATGTTTATAAATGTAATTCCAGATACTCATCCAGAAGCAAATGTTGCGGACATCCATGGCAGACACTAAAAGTTTGGTTTCTATGTCTATCGCTCTACATGCCAGAACAGTGGTCTCCAAACATTTTATGCCCCAGATCACTTTCTGAATTTAAGGGCAACCCAGGATTGACCCCGCCCCTTCCCCTGCTCACTCCACCCCCCGCCATCTCTCCGTTGCTCGCTCTCCCCCACACAAACTCACTTTCACCAGGCTGGGGCAGGGGGTTGGGGTTCAGGAGGCGATGCGGGCTCTGCGCTGGGGCTGAGGGGTTTGAAGTGTGGGAGAGGGCTGCAGGCTGAGCCTGGGACAGGGGGTTGGGATGCAGGAGGGGGTGAGAGGTGCAAGCTCTGGGAGGGAGTTTGGGTGCAGAAGGGGGCTCTGGGCTGGGACAGAGTGTTGGGGTACATGAGGGGGTATGGGGTGATGGCTCTGAGAGGGGGATCAGGGCTGGGACAGGGGTGTAGGAGGGGGTGCAGGCTGTGAGAGGGAGTTTGGGTGCGGGAGGGGGCTCTGGGCTGGGGCAGAATGGGGTATGGGGCACTGGCTCCGGGAGGTGGGGTTGGGGTGCAGGCTCCTGCCAGGCAGCACTTACTTCAGCTCCCGGTCGGAGGTGCAGCAGGGCTAAGGCAGGCTCACTGCCTGCCCTGGCCCCACGCCGCTCCTGTCCAATGGGAGCTGCGGGGGAGGTGCTTGCAGGCAGGAGCAGTGCCCGGAGACCTCTGCCCCCACTCTCCTGGGGACACGGGGGCATGCTGGCTACTTCTGGGAATGGCGTGAGGCCGGGGCAGGTAGGGAGCCTGCCTTAGCAGCAGCCCCGCTGCACTGGAGATTGGAATTGACTGGGAGAGTCTACAGGATTGGTGACCACTGTGCTAGAATACTAAAGCTTGTATGAAAAACAAATCTGTTGCCAACTCCTTTTTTCTTTAAGCACCAGCTCCTGGAAGCATGTTCTTATATGAGATTTTCAGTTTTAGGTTTCTAGCCCACATGATTGCTGAGACGCTCAAAAATGTCACCAGAGTATGGCCTAAAGGCTCAAAACCCATCATGCACATAAAAAGGATCTCAAATTTAGTTAAAAAAAAAACACCTTCATGATTTTGTGGGGCTTGGCTCATGGTTTGTTTGTTTTTTAAGGCGTGGCAAGGACAATACTTTTATGATGACCAGGACTCTGTTTTCAATGATTCTGCAGCTAGATGATTTGCCAGATTTTTGTACCTGCAAAGTGTACTTCAATATCCAAACTTCAATTAAAAAAAAAAATTTAATTCTTCAATCCTAGGCCAAGGAACGAGCTTCCAAGTGTGTACAGATGCAGTGTTGTCTTCCTGAACCTGCAAATAGATTTACTGAAGTAATAGCTCTGGGGGTTGTGAACTTCTGAGTGTTAATTCTGAAACCTAATTACAGAAACCTAAATGTCAACACTAACAATTCCATTGCTGATCATCCTAACATTGTACTAGTTGGGCCATCTGAAGACAAGACACTACACTAGAAAGAAAATATTCTCTCCTACATCAGGCAGAAGGAAAAGGGGTCAGATTAGGGGAGAAACAAATGTATATAATTCAGACGTATTTTCTCAAGCTCTGCCCACAATTCAAGTTTTACCCATTCATACCAATATTGGATGCTATTTCTCATTGTGCATATCTTCATAATGTGCCTGACCCTCTCTTCTGCACCTGATAAATGCTGATAAATTGTCTGTAAGCTTCACAGTTAACATCCCATTGATGTAAATGAAATGTTGGACCTCTTTCTTTTAGAGTTATTGCTTCAGTCTATTGGAAGACTCGGGCAGACGCCAATTCATTGACTACCCTCACTTCCCATTTGGATGATTTTCTTCACAAGTATAAAAGTTCAAGTTTAAGTTCTAGACTGAGGGAAGCTTACCCCTTCCGTGGCCATTTGTTATGAGCTAGCCCAATTCTTCCCTGGTAAAGGAAAATGGGACAATAACAGTTTTCCTTGGACATATGCACCTCCTTTAGGGCAGGGGTGGGCAAATCTTGTGGCCTGATGGCCACATCTAGGTATGGAAATTGTATGGCAGGCCATGAATGCTCATGAAATTGGGGTTGGGGTCTGGGAGTGGTGAGGGCTCCAGCTGGGGGGTGCTGGCTCCAGGGTGGGACTGGGGATAAGGGACTTGGAGTGCAAGAGGGTGCTCCGGGCTGGGACTGAGGGGTTTGGAGGGCAGGAGGGGGATCAGGGCTGTGGCAGGGGATTGGGGCACAGGAGAAAGTCAGGGGTGCAGGCTCCGGGCAGCACTTACTTCAAGCAGCTCCCAGAAACAGTGGCATGTCCATCTCCTACGCGGAGGCGGCCAGGCAGCTCTGCGCGCTGCTACGTCCGCAGGTGCTGCCCCTGCCACTCCCATTGGCTGTGGTTTCTGGCCAATGGGAGCTGCAGAGCCGGCGCTTGGGGTGGGGGTAGCGTGTGGAGACCCCTGGCTGCCCCAATGCATAGGAGCTGGAGTGGGGACATGCCGCTGCTTCCGGGAGCAGCGCGGAGCCACGGCATGCGCAGAGCGGAACAAGCCCCTGACCCCGCTGGAGCACTGGAGTGGGGCAAACCCCCAACCATGTTCCTCATCAGGAGCTCGAGGGCTGGATTAAAAGGTCTGACAGGCCAGACGTGGCCCACAGGCCGTAGTTTTCTCACCCCTGCTTTAGGTTATAGGAGAGAATAAGAGGAAGAAAGAAAAAAGAAATATTTAAAGCCCAGAGAGAGGTGGAAATGATGAAAAGGTAGTTCTGACAACAGAGAAACTGCAAACTACTTACTCATACCAAGATGCTACACTCCTTTCCCATACACAGTTAAGATGGAGCGTATGGTACAGACCTGTGATATACATGGATTGTCGTCTATAACAATTGTAGTGAATGCAGACTTGTTTCAATGTTATGGAGGTCATAATCCTCCTCCTCTGCCTCTTCTCTGTTGTTACAACATCAAAGACCAACTGCTGGCTGAGATGCAGTCAATATGAAAAGGGCGACCAGCAAATTTACTGCTTGACTTCATTCCCTTTAAATGGAATAGGCACCATGGCCCTTTTTCAAAGCTCAGTCACAGACATATATCTTCTTTATAGGACATCATGTACAATACTGTGAAGCTGTAACTTGGGGGGGAAAACAGAACACCTTTAAAAAATCCCATGAGGTGAACATTCCTTTATAAAAATATCACTGTGGTTACAGGTTTTCAAACACTCCGTGCATTCTAGCTATAGTCCATAAGGCTTCTACTATACATAACTATTTTACTGAACTAACTGAATTATATTTTAGCTAGGCTTAACACTTGAATCTGACTGGTTTCAAGAAAACAACATTAACAAAAAATGATTTAAAATAAATACCCATGCTCTTCAAATAAAGTGAAATGGCAGCATTCATGTCCCATGAATCATTAACTATTTTGTTACTGTCTGATCTGTGTAGTGAACATTGACAGAACTCTTAAGTCCAAACTAATCTTAAAATCAGTTACACATAATGCCACCAACATCTACATCACATCTTTATATAATAAGAAATGTAATCCATCTTAGTTACTGGGCTACTCTCAGGAGACTTTAACATTTGCAGATGCTACAGTCATCTTAAAAATGGGAAATTATAAAAGGCTTTCATTGCTGTAGTATTGCTGAATTATTTTAGTGTCTTGCACAGGAAATACAAGGTAAGTGAATCAGATGTAATCTAAGGGATACATTTGATATGGAATTGAAGGATGTAGGCCAGTAAAATCAAGGCCCGATCAATAAATTAATTCCGTAATCACTGTATAGTAACCTGGGGCTACGTTTCTGATGTTTACTGTCTACACTGCAAAGAAAAACCTGCAGTGCCATGTTTCAGAGCCCAGGTCAATGGACTCAGGCTCAGTTTGCAGAGCTAAAAATATCAGTGTATGTATTCAGGCTTGGGCTGGAGTCGGGCTCAGAAACCGGATGAGGGGCGTGGGTCTCGGAGCCCATGTTCTGGCACAAGCGGGAACATCTACACTGCTCTTTTTAGCCCCGAGCGCCTGAGCCCCACAAACCCAATTCACCTGACTTAGGCTCGGAGACTCAGGGTCATGGGTTTTTCTTTGCAGTGAAGACATACCTTTGGTAATGGATATTTGCCTTATACACTCTTCTCTTACAGATGGTTAATCCCTGCATACCCTGTTACTAATGTTATGGCTTCCATCTTGATTTAATTCTCTCCCCAGCCCTGAAAACATGAGTGTTAGGGTGCCACCTTTCTAACTGCTGGTAACTGGACTCTGAGGCACTGCCCTCTGCCACGCCTCTTCCCCCAAGGCCCCGCCCCCATCATTTGCTCCTTTCTCCCACCCTGTCGCTTGCTAGGTTGTCTGAAGGAGCCTGCCTGCATGTAGGAGGCGGCCCTGGCTGAGCAGGAGCTGGCACGGGTTAATGACCTGGCGCCTCCCCCCATCCCGTGGTAACCAGAGTTTTAGTTCGAGTGCCATTTAGGGTTGCCAGATCCCCTTTTCGAATAGGTTTTCCAGTCGAAAATCCATCATCTGTGTCACGGAGTGTGGGGGGACACAAGGCCCTGCACCCCTGGCTTCCTGCGATTCACCATGACTCTCAGCCAGCCAGTAAAGCAGAAGGTTTATTTAGACAACAGGGACACAGTCCAAGACAGGTCTTGCAGGCACAGACAACAGGACCCCCTCAGTTAGGTCCATCTTGGGGTCCCAGGGCACCACAGCCCCCTTGGGAGGTCAGAGCCCCGTCTGCCTCCCAGCCATTCCACCAGCCCGCTCTGAAACTCTCCCCCCACCCTTTGTTCAGTTTCCCGGGCAAAGGTGTCACCTGGCCTCTAACCCCTTCCTGGGTTCTCATGTTACATGCTCAGGTATCTTCCCTCGGCCAGTCTCCCATCCCCCCATGCAGACCATCCTAGCCACACTCCCCTGCCTTCCTAGCCAACACTCCCCACTCAGCATTCAAAGACCACATTAAGAACAGTCCCAGTTCGTCACAACCTGGTAACCCTAAAGGGGACCCAGACACAGAAGCCAAAAACTGGAATGTCTGGGTAAAACCCAGATGGGTCGCAACCTTCATGAGTGCATGTATGCATGCACCCATACAGGAGATCATAGTTTTCTTAAGGACGGCCTCTTAGTAGACTGGTCCATGGTTTGAAAAATATCTGTTAAATGAAAATGGTGTATTCAAAAAGTAAAAGTGGAAATTAAAGAACTTTAACTATCAAAGATATTATCTTTAATCAACTCAGAATAGCTCTGTGTAATATATTGACAAATTGAATTGATCTAAGTGAGGTTTAAATTGATGTAACCATGTCTGTATTAGTGGTTTGCGCTGTAACTAGATCAAATTTAAATTGATTTAATAAAATTGCACTGCTTTAACTCACAGGCAGAGCTAAAGACTCAAATTATGCTCTGTTGCACCTGTATTAATCCAATGCAACTCCTGTTGATTTCAGTGGAGTCATTCTGTTTTTTCACTGGGGTAACTTGTAATGTTTTTGACACCACGTACTAGCGCTTTTGGTTTTGCTGGAGTAGCTGTATCTGTAGGCATCAGCTATAGATTAAGACTGATTTCAGACAGACACTAGTGCAGACCGCCAACTTTATTGGTGGTGTGCTCAATTTATAAAAGAACCACACCACAATTGACATGCCTTTGTACTGAGATCTAGTTCTTTTTCACATTGTTAAGCAGAACTTTAGGACTATCTTTAATTGTGCTGTCTGGTGGATCCCAATAATATTACACAGGTGACATGAGACTCTGGCCCATTAACAGGATACATTTTCAATGATACATACAGAATTTAACCATTAAGTATGATGAACAGCTAAATCCAATGCATCAGGCTGAAAATTAACCTCTTAATGCACAGAGGAATATTCCTAACCAAATGGTAGAACAGTTCTTCTAAAGAGCAATGTAATACATTTTACATTTATTTTGGTCAGGCTGTGGCTGTTTTGTGCCCTCTTAACAGAGCTCTTTCCTCTTAACAAGGCAAAAAGACAATAGGTTTTTGGTTAACACAGGGTCAGGAATTTTCTATGCACTGTACTTCAGCAGAGGAGTGGATGGTACAAACAGAGGATTCCTTCCCCTCTCCCTCCATGGCAGTATGACAGAACTCACAGTTGCCAAAAAATGGGTATATGTGTAGAGGGAAGGGACTGGTGACAGATTACTACAGTGATATGGGCTGTACAAGAACCTGAATAGAACAGATACTAATTCCAAATGTATCTCAGTCCAGGAACCTAGTCCAGAATTTGTTTGAGGCCGACACCTCAAAGTTCAATATTCTATCCCAGACTGAAAAAGTGAAGTCCCTTAGAAAGTAAACATGCCAAATGGGTTGTCTGCTACCACGCTTATACTGCTTGACTACCATAAGAAAGCATTATTCTTCAAATAAGTTGTTGGTTGGCTCAGCCTCAGCATGAGTTAGAGCAGCCATGGGGCTGCTCTAGTTTAACCCAGTAGCATATAGAGTAGAACGTCAGAACCTCGGGAATGGAGGTTGTTCGTAACTCTGAAACATTCGTAACTCTATACAAAACATTACGGTTGTTCTTTTGAAAGTTTACAACTGAACATTGACTTAATACAGCTTTGAAACTTTACTATTCAGAAGAAAAATGCTGCTTTCCCTTTATTTTTAGTAGTTTATGTTTAATACAGTACTGTATAGTATTTGCTTTTTTGTTTGTTTGTTTTTGTCTCTGCTGCTGCCTGATTGCGTACTTCTGGTTCCAAATGAGGTGTGTGGTTGACCAGTCAACTCGTAACTCTGATGTTCGTAACGGAGTTTCTACTGTAGTCCCTAAAGAACCTTATGCTACCTGAGAATTTGTGAAACAGAGCTCTGTCCTTCACTCTGTGTTGTGGTGGAGAGTAGGCAGGAGACATCTGCTTTATGCAAGCTGAGAGCTCCCCCTGCCAGTAGAGTTCTCTGCTTGCTAATTACAGATTTTGCTTCCTTTGCACCACCTCAGCAGTGCCCAGGAGCCAGATCAGATGTGAGAATCTGGCTCATTATTTTTATGTATTCTTCAGAATCCAGAAACTATTATCTGTTTCAGCCCCACAGTGCTTACTGAAATTCCACAAGCTTTGAATCTGGAACCCCCACAAGTGCATTAGCTCAACAAGTTGTCTCTGTCATTTCAAACTAGACCTCATCAGAGGAATACACTTGTTCGTGTCCTATCCTTACACAGCTGATGGGTGATTGGTAGATAAGGCCAGAAGGTATCATTGCGATTATCTAGTTTGACCTCCTACATAATACAGGCCATTGGACTTCTCTGAATAAGTTCTTGCTTTAAATCCAATAGCTGTGGCTGAACTAGAGCATATCTTTTAAACAAACATCCATCTTGATTTAAAAATTTCCAATGATGGAGAATCCATGGTAAGTTGTTTCAATGGTTAATTACTATTAACTCACCATTAAACATTTGCACCTTATTTCTAGTCTGAATGTGGTTAGCTTAAACTTCCAACCTTTGTCTGCTAGACCGAAGAGCCCTCTATTATCAAATTTCTGTCCCCCTGTAGGTTCTTAAACTGCAATCTGTTCACCCCTTAACCTTCTCTTTGAAAAGATAAATAGATTGAGCTCCTTGAGCCTTTCATTATAAGTCACGTTTTTCAATTCTTTAATCATTCTTGTGGCTCTTCTCTGAACCCTGTCTAATTTTTCAACATTCTCCTTGAATTGTGGATGCCAAAAATTGGCCAAAATATTCCGCTGGTGGTTACACCAGCGCCAAATACCAAAGTAATATAACCTCCCTGCTCCTTCTTGATATTCTCCTGCTTATACATACAAGAATGCATGCACTGTATTGAATCCAGTTTTAATATTACTATTCAAATATTAATATGAGTTTTCCATTACCGGTCCATGTTAAAGTGAATTTGGCAATGATCTGACTTTTTTGAGGGGGGTGGGAGAGAGAGAAGGGGAGAGAAGAACTAAACCTGAGTCACTATCCTCAAATGGTATTGTTAGTATCCTAGATGACTGCGTTAGCAAAGTGTCCTCTTTACTCTTCCTTCCACTCTCGTACCTCTCTGTTACTTCCTCTTCATCTTAGAGTTCCTGCTCTTTGAGGCAGGAACTCCATCTTCATCTATCTTACATAGCACATAAGTGAGCATGGGGCTTTAAAAGGACCATGCTACACTCACTGAAGACAATGGGAACCTTTCTATTGGCGTCACTGGACATTGGCTTGGGACTTAAGTAGTCGTTACTAAGAACAGGGCTGTACTCTGTCAGAAACTCTACTGTTAAGAGAGGGAAAGCAATCAACGCCCTTACGGGGGGTTGTATCTAGTACTCCTACTGGCACCTGGCATTGTAGTATCTGAGCACTGATATCAAAGGCTACACAGGAAAAGGGGTAAACTGATATTTTCTAAGCAGAATGTTTTCTTTAGTTTCCTCACAGTCCAAAGCCTTTCCTAGGTGCTATATTAAACCATAACAATAAAATATTCTGGATCGAGGTGGACTCTCATGATCAGAAAAGATCCAGGTTCCCCAAGGCCCTGATTATCTCTGCAGGAGAGATGTTTTTGCTATGCACATGTGACTCTGCAGAAAGGCTTAGTTGTGAAGAACAGCCAGCTCTTAACAGGAGAAAGTTAAGGAAGAAGACTCTCAGCCAGTGTAGACTCTCAGCCAAGAGTCTCAGCCAGCTGGTGTAAAACTGGCATAGCTCCACTGAAGATAATGGAGCTAGTCAAATGTACATCACTGGAGGGTCTGGCCTGGAGTGTACCACCATACAATCCAGATATGTTTAAATCAGTCCTAACCTGCAACCTAGAGTGATTAGATGGAGAAAATACAGTGGAGTAGTGAGAGGGATATCATCCTTCTGAATTTCTTCTCTGGTTTTCTTGAAAAGCTACTCAAGGTAGAAAGGGTCTAGATGACTGCATGACTGTACGCTCAGAGGTGAGCAACGACATACCTGCTGCCATCTTGTTGGTTTCTAACCAAGAGAAGAACATAAAATATGTGACCAACAGCTGCGATTGTTCTCTAAGATGCAGGAAAAAAAAACCAAAGGGCAAAAGGAAGTGAAAGAAAGCAGGGAGCCGTCCTCTCCCCCCCCCACACTCCTCTGATAAAATATGATGCTGCTGCCTAACTGAATGACTGAAGTAGCTACCTATCCGTTTTAACATAGTGATAAATTCATCCTTCACTTTGTTTGGATTTTTGGCATTTTTAATTTCAAATATTTTATAAAAACAACAACGCTGGACCTGTTCTGCTTTTAGTGATGGGTAAATAAGTGATCACTGCCCTCACAACTGCCTAAAGAGTAGTGGAAAATTCATGGAAATGTTAGTCATCTAGTTTCTTTGTGATGTTCTCAATGACTTAGACTTCAGGCCTGGCATTTTCTGCATTCAAGACTTACTGTAACAATATTCCCTTGGACACATTTGTATTAAAGGACAACAATTGTCACTGCAGTAACATTTCCTTCTACAGCTTGCTTAAGCACTCTGTATTTTCTTTCCTTAAATTATCACTTTCTTATTTATATTGTGGCAGTGCCTACATTGGGGACCCATTGTTAGGCACTGTACATAGATAACAAAAAGTTCCGAAGAATTTAGGGTAGGATTTTCAAAAGGGCTTAACACTAGCCTAATTTCTGCTCCCATAGAAGCCAATGGTAAAACTCCCATTAACTTTAAAGGGAGCATGCTTCAGTGAACTCAGAGCTTTTGAAAAAAAAAAAAATCACACCCTTATTATTAAAGTGTTTAAAAGGAGACAACAGGTGACAAAAAGACAAGGCGAGCAATAGGTAACAGTGAAAATGGAATAAAACAGATAATTTGACACCATTAAATCTGTTAACGTAAAGCACAGTGGTGGAGCTGATGCAACCCAACCTGTAAAACTAAAAACTGGAATTTCCAAATGTTTGACTATCACTATTTCAAATTTTCAGTATGTGAGCACCAAGAAACAAATTGTTTTTTTTTTTAAATAATATTTTGGACAGACTTGTGCCAAAAAGTCCCTTGAAATCTCTCAATATACCTCAGAAGTTATGCACACAACATACTTATCTTTTCTTTTAACCACTCAAAAGAACTTACAAGCATAAAAGGAAACATTTAAATGCTAAAATTATTTCCTACCATTAGTTGTATTCTAATCACTTTTTTCAAACTAAGACAACAATGAGAAATTGTAATATATAAAATAACACATTTAACTAGCCAGAGAATTTTGAATGTCTTTGGTTTGAATGTCAGTTTATTTTTCCTCTTTTCTTTCCCCAGGGGAAATGTATAAAATATATATTCATACCACAATTTTCATTATGTTCTCTTTACATCAAAAGATATATTTGCTCAGCAGTCTGCCAAGATACTAACATCATACTTCTAGATTAATCTGTCAATCATATTCATTATTAAATCTATAGTTGAAAATTGTATACCTCATGTTATTTGTGTACTTAAATTTCATGATGGTAGAACACAAAACACAGGAAGTTTTCAGACTTTTGAATAATATTTTCATTCTGGAATTTTTCACACCAATTTATTGATAAATATATACATTTAGTACAAGTGCTTAAAATTAAGACAAAAGCTCAAATGTTAAATACTTAAGTTTATATTTAAAATAGCAATTGGGCTGGTTAACCAGATTTCTCTGTGGTAAAAGAATTCCAGAATGGAGCAAGGTGTTGAAAAGCTTGGTGTGTTGAATACACAAGTGGTAGATGTAGATTATCTAGTAGCAGGTCATGATATGCATGTTCAAACCACCGTGGGAGTACACTGAAATCAGCTCCTTAATGTAAAATAGAGTTGAGGTCTCTGCAATCATAAAGATCATCAACAGAACTTCAACCTGGATTCTCACTTTCATGGGCAGTCAGTGTAAATAAGGACATAAAGTAATGTGACCGTACAAAACACTGAAAAAACTAGAGGTACAGCAATTTTTAAATCTTTTTTTTCAAAGGAAGCAATGAGTTTGACAATAACCAGTGCAACAGAAAATTGGTGCATGAACCAACATGGTGGTAAAGAAGAGCAAAGAAAGTTCAAAAATTCTATTTTAGAAATAATGAGTAAATGATATCAGAGAGACCATAAATTGTGTGATTAAGAAACAAAAGATTGCTACTGAAAAGGATGGACAGATCCATGAATGATACAACTACTGCAGGCTGTATCATTCATTCAATGAAGTGGAATCTAGGGAAAGGACATAATACTGTTCATGGTCAATAGAAAGACTTCCATTTTGGCCACGTTAGTCATGAGAGAATCCTGGTGCATCCAAGCATGTGATATTTTGGGCACCAAATAATTTGAAAATGAAGAGCAGGTAGAGATACTTAAACAGATCTGTCGTTCATCTCTATCTGCCATTCACCAAGAAGAAAGAGAACAATGACGAGGCCAAGACTGAATCCTGACTGACAATAGCAGCTAAAAGAGACAAGGTGGCTGGGGTAATCTCTTTTATTGGATCAACTTCTGTTGGTCAGAGACAAGCTTTTGAGACACACAGAGCTCTTCTTCAGGAACCTCTGTGTGTCTCGAAAGCTTGTCTCTCTCACCAACAGAAGTTGGTCCAATAAAAGATATTACCTCACCCACCTTGTCTCTCTAATATCCTGGGACCAACAAGGCTACAACTACACTGTAATAGCAGTTAAGTCATATGAGCAAGACTTATCAAGCTTACCCAACATTCAGAATAGACAACCAGGTATTTGTAGATAAGAGGCAAACATGTAAAATCCTGACTACCCAAAAGCTGAGCAGAAATAGTGAAGAAAGATGGTAGATATAGTCAACTGCTATAGATAAGTCCAAGAGGATAAGAAGGAATAGCAAACGTGAGACTGAGCAAAAGCCCAGTTAATAAAACCTTGAAATAATGTTATTTAGGTAGAATGGCTAACTTTTGCAAACCAAATTAAAGGAGCTTGAGAACAAAGTTCATGATCCTACATGAAAGAAAGGTTGCTTACTGAAAAATAATTAGGCGTACCCACCTCAAAAAGAGATTAGAAAATGTCACTGTGTAGCTAGCCATTATTTTTCTAATCTATTTATACATTGCCCTTCATCTGTGTAACATGACACATGATATCATTGGAAGAGCTGATTCCCTGTGATAAGTCCTCAGTTAACTTGTTGGTACTGAGCTGGTTGAAAAATAAAATTAAAATATATTAAAAAAAAAAAGGAATTTCATTCAGTTTGAGTTAGACTTATTTTTCTTTTTAATTTGCCACTGAGTTGTTAGTAAAAATCTTCAAAACCAAAATTTGAATTTGGAAAAAAATCCCCCATACGACTAAACTATCCAATCAAAATTGGCAATGCAAAAAAACATATAAAGTAATGGCGAAGGATGAACAAAACAAAACATTGGTCTCCAGAGTCCCCAGGGGCCACATTACAAACAATGACAACCAAACATGAAGAGGAAAAAAGTACAATGGTTGCCCTATTTTATCAAATCAAACACAATGACTGAAGACAACTGAACATGAAAGAGAAAACAGACAGAAACATGAAGATGGTAAACCAAAATTGTAAACGAGGTAACATTTTCTGCTTTGTTTCCCTTAAGTTTTCAAAAGAAACATTTTAAAAACCTAATAGTTAATAGTTTAAAAATGCATTTTTGGTTGAGAATCCACATGCTCTATTATGCTGTAGCAAAAGCAAAATATTAGATTAGCTTTGAAATTATTGGGACCTATCACAATTTCTTTTTCTTTTTTTTTAAAGATTGATCTTTGTGCACTGATGAAGTGTTTTTTGTTTTTTTTTTTAAATTTTCAACAGTCAATTTAGTGCTCATGGCTGGTACTAGACCATCAGCCATGAAGAATGAAGACAACTGTTTATCCATAGAACAGGAGCTTGCAATACAAACTACTCCAAAAAAATACCACAAAAGTGCACTGATACAGAAAAGCCAATCCTTGGCCTCTCATTGTCACCCTTGTTGACAGTGGCAATTAGTGCCAACTGACAGAGTGGTCTGTATTGTGAACATTTACCCTCTGGGAAATTGGATTCAGCACAACCACTCATTTCACACACCACTGGTCACCTATGGCCTAGAAACATTGTAGCGAGTTTCCCTTCCCCCACTAGCTCAGATGAAGAAAGGTATATTTGAGAGCGACTAGGGGTATGCCGGCAGTTGGAGCTAGTGGTGTAATTCCTACTTTGCATGGATGTACTTGCACTGGCTCCATTCAAGCTAGCATGCTAAAAATAGTAGTATAACTGGTAGCACGGGCAGTGGGAGTGGTGGCATGGGCTAGTTGCCCCGAGTGCAACCCAAATGACCCCGATGGGTATGTACTTGGAGTGGCTAGCCCATGCCGCTGCTCTCCACTGACTGTGCTACCGTGGCATTAGCAACTTGTAGCACATTGGCTTGAGTACACTACTACGTTTAGCGCACTTGATCAAGCAGAGCCAATGCTGGTAAATCTACGCCATCTGGGAATAACATCCCTGGCTCCAAGTGTAGAGGTAGCCTCCGGGAAATGGAAAGAGAAAGCATGTTTTTGTTTTGTGGCTTAGAATCATAGAATATTAGGGTTGGAAGAGACCTCAGGAGGTCATCTAGTCCAATCCCCTGCTCAAAGCAGTACCAACACCAACTTTTGTGTTGTTGTTTTTGAATGCTGCTGTGCTGTAGCAAGTCCTAGAAGATAAGTTCAAAGCCCACTGAAGTTAATGGAAAACCTTCCAATACTTCATTGGGCTTTAGGGCTGGCCCTATGGAAACAGGCACTGCCTGCCATACAAGGGCTCTGGATGGACTACAGGATTGTAAGCCAAGTTGACTCTTCCCCTTCATTCAGATAACCCTGATGCTACACTTTAAAAGTCTTTCTTAAACTAGTTTCAGAAGATTCAAGTCTGTTTCTTTCAAAAAGTGGGGGGGGAGGGGAAGTACTATAGCTTCCTGTTTTGGATTATCTTTCCCATTTCTTAATTACTGAACCAGTGCTTCGGAGTGGAACTGAAGTTCCTACAACCGAAGGTGTGATCTTCTAATGACAGGGAAAGCCAAAGGCCTGACCAGCAATGGTAACGGAGTATCCCATGGTAAATCTCGGGACACAGGTAAGAGCAGAGTTGGAGGGAGGGCTGACAAGAGTGGGGTGTTTATCTTAGTGTCCTGGCCACATTCCAGCTCAAGAAATCACATTCCGCCTACCTCACATTGCCCTCTGTAGCTTCAATTGGATATAGTATTCTTTGATAACTTCCCATTCTAAACTGTTGGGGTGTTGCATGGTCCTAAAAACAGTTCCCATATCCCACTACAGATAGATTCATCTACCAGTGGAAAGTATCTCTAGGAGATAAAAGGTATGTGGATCAGGTGAGGCTTAGTTAATTTTTTTTTTTTTTTAAAAGGTCTGAGATCTTCAAATGGGAAATGCCTTTCGAAGAGCAAAATATTTAATATTAGCTTTCTAGCTCTAGAACCTCCTGTTTAAATTCTTGCTGATGTCACAGCTTCAGTGAAAGTGAATGTGATGGTTTCTTCAAAGCCCATGTTTGTTCACTTAAAAAAAAAAATCAGTATACAAGTGAGACACTTCATGGGCAGTCTCTTGGTTAGCTTGAAGTAAGCTGGTATTTGATGCAATGGCATAATCACACTCCCAGCTGATTTTGTCTACACACAAAGTTGCACTGGTTTAACTAAAGGTGTGGTTTTTAAATGATTGTTAAAGCAGAGCAACTTCAGATGAACTCCTACCCCACTGAAATCAATGATAAAACTTTTCATTTAATTCAGTAGAGCCAGGATTTCACTTTTGGTGTTTAAATCTGTTTTCTATGGAGTCAGCTGGCACCAAGCATGCCTGTAACTTACAGATGCTGCTTAAATCCACATAAGCCAGGTTTAAACCTATTAGAGCATCTACACAAGGGTTTGCACTGGTTTAACTAAATTCATTTTTAAAAACTGATTTAAGTTAAACTGGTGAAGATTCTGTATAAAGACAAGCCCTTATTTGCTCCATTGCCAGTGATTTCTCTCTTCAAAGTTGTCCCAATAACAGAACTACAGGTTTTCTTAAACTTAGAAATGAATTGCACTGGCAAAACTATTCTGGAAAACCACCAGGAATATTAAACTTGCTTACCATTTTTTATAAGCTAAAAAAGCTAAATTACTTTGCTTAAAGAAAGAATTGACAAGTCATTATTTCTCTTTGCATGACTGAGGTATGCTTCATCAAGTGAGCTAAACTTTCCAAGGGACTGCTGTAAAATGCTTTTTCTTTGTATAAAAACCACTCCACAGTTCTAGTTAATCATAGGCCCTATGTGATCATTCTTCAATATTCTTAGTGTGTTAAATGTAATAAACAAGAGAAAGCAATGGTCTGACCCTACATGGTGTTGAGGGCCCTCAATTCCCAAGGAAGTCCAAGGTTCTGGCATTAATACTTTAAAAATAAAGTTTAAAGATAGTTGATGTACTTGTACAGCAATCTTTCAGAGTTCAGAAGGGCTCACAAAATTCTTTGGGCTAGGCTGTGGAACCCTTACTGGTGCTGGTAGGTACTTTCCAGTAGTCCCATTTGCTCCTGAGAATAAGTGATCACTAACATGAGTACGGATGGCAAGATTTAGCCCGCGCTTGTGGAGTTCCAAAAAGATCAGTTCTTTCTCTGGTTATATTTCAACATCTACATGCAGCCAGTAAATCAACTGGCAAGATGATATTGACTGAAATGCCAGTACTATGCAGACAATGCAGCTCTACTTAATCTTTCACCACATATATGACCATGCAACTACCACCAAGATGGCCAAGTGGTTGGATGAGATCAGCTCATGGACAAAGGGCAACTGACTGAAGCGGAATGACAAAGGTTATGTTGGTGGGCAGAGGAAAACACTTGGGAAAAAATTGCCTGGTGCAGCCTCCTTTGGCTGATGATACGCATCCAGAGTTAGTCAATTCTGCCTGTAGTTCAGGAGTGCTCAATTCCTAGCTGATGCTAAACTCTCTACAAAGCAGCATTCACAATCAACACTTCCGGTCATCATGGGTTGACTAGGAGATTGTCCTATTCTGGCAGACATTGACCCTAGCCTTGGTTATATTCATCTTCCTTATCTGGAATAAAATATTGTGCTATACCTGGGCATGAAGACATCAGCCCTTCGGAAACTCCAGCTAAAACAGAGCATCGTAGCACATCTCCTCAGCAACACAAGCTATGTCAAACCTGTTCCCGCTCTCTACACTAACTTCCCAAGAGTATCAAATCAAGTTCAAGGTCTCAGTATTTACCTTGAAGGTGGCATATCTAACAAATCACCTAAAGCTCCAGGATGAAGACCAGGATCAACAACTCCACTTTTCCAGCACAATGGAACACTATCAGATGGGTAATGCTTGTCTGTGCAGGAGACACAATCTGAGGGCCAGTCTGAATCTGTGCATCAAACTCCCACAGAAACTAAGGACCCTCACAAACCTCACCACCTCCTCCAAGTGTAGGGTACATTCCTTCAACCTGCCTTCTCGAACACACACAGAGCAGCATGTACTCTTAAACAAAAACTAAAAATCCCAACCTAAACAAAAAAACAAACAAACAAAAAAAACTTACACTCCACTTGCAAGTCTCTCTCTGAGGAGAGGATGAGAGAATGAACCACACATGACAGAAGTCCGTCATGTTGCTTCAGGCACTATTGGAAGGCACTCAGATACTACGGTGATTAGAATGAGTATAAGAACCTATACAGAATAGAAAAAGCCCTCTGTAAACAGATAGCAATTTGCATGTCATTGTCAAACAGCGCAAGTCAAATCCATATCCTTTAAGGTGAACAATGTATCCACTAGAATGAAGTCAAAGGCAGATCAACTAACAGCCCCTGTGGAGGGGGGAGGGATAGCTCAGTGGTTTGAGCATTGGCCTGCTAAACCCAGGGTTGTGAGTTCAATCCCTGAGGGGGCCATTTAGGGATTGGGGGCAAAAATATGTCTGGGAATTGGCCCTACTTTGAGCAGGGGGTTGGACTAGATGATCTCCCGAGGTCCCTTCTAACTCTGGTATTCTAAGTCACATAGCTTCATTAAGAGATTTCAGTCTTTAAAGTATCATCTACTTTCATTCATAAACCAACTGCCTTGTAAAAGTAATTTGTGTTGTGTTAAAACTGTTGATCGAGCAGGTCACGATTTAGTGCCTTAAAATCACTTATGATGAGTGCTTGCTTATCACTCATTTTATTTAACAGGCCAACGGCTGTCTGGAAGCCATCAATGGAAAAATCTAACACTAAGATTTTCAAAGTTGCCTATGTGATTTGGATGCCCAATCCTCTTTAAAATTTAATAGGAATTATGGTCCAAATCCCCAGCCATCTTTGAAAACCTCACCTAAAAGTCTCCAAAAATACAAAGCAATCCTGTTTAGATTGATAGAGCAACTGAAGAATTTGGTGGTATGTTACTGTGTATCCAAATGGATATCTTGTTGCATTTTGATTAAATATTTCTAAAGAGTAGTAAAAATGACAATATATGGAGAAATACCTATCTCATAGAACTGGAAAGGACCTTTGAAAGGTCATTGAGTCCAGCCCCCTGCCTTCACTAGCAGGACCAAATACTGATTTTTGCCCCAGATGCCTAAGTGGTCCCCTCAAGGAGTGAACTCACAACCCTGGGTTTAGCAGGCCAATGCTCAAACCACTGAGCTATCCCTCCTCCCCAAAGCTGCATGCTTACATACACATTATAAAGTGCTGAAACACTTCCTACCACAGACAGCAGAGAACACACCAACATTTTAAGAACTCTTCCTCCTCCCCTGCTGACCCCTTATGCCAGGGGGTCTCAAACTGGGGGTCAGGACCCCTCAAGGGTTCGTTAGGTTATTACATGGGGGGTCGCGAGCTGTCAGCCTCCACCTCAAACCCTGCTTTGCTTCCAGCATTTATAATGGTGTTAAATATATAAAAAGTGTTTTTAATTTATAAGGGGGGAGGGGGGGTCACACTTGGAGGCTTGCTATGTGAAAGAGGTCACCAGTACAAAAATTTGAGAACCACTGGACTATAACCTATGGAACTGATTCTGGTAATACTTTCTACAAATTAGCAATCTCACCATCTCTGTTATGAAACTGACCTAAGAACTTTCTCCATAGCTGTATGTATAACAATCTTTTAACCACAATACTCTCTCTCTTCTCTTTTTAGGTAAATCTTAGTTTAGTTGATAAGAATCGGCTATAAGCATGTATTTGGGTAAGATCGGAAAAACTCATGGATCTGGTGGGTGATGTGTCTGATCTCTTGAGACTGGCAGAACTTTATGTATGGTGAACAAGATTGAAAGTAATTCTCATCATATTTGACTTGGCTATCTGGGAGGAAGCCCAGGAGATCTGTGCTTTAGATTCTTCATAACCAGTAAGGTGTTGTAGAAGCTGTTTTGTTGCTGGCTTGGTGAATCTAATTATTAGAATAAACCACCAGTTTTGGGACTCGTCTACCCCATAATATTCAGTTTGCCCTGATTGAGCATGGCCCCTCCAGGCACCACAGTCACATAGACCAGAAGGGACCATCATGATGATCTAGTCTGACGTCCTGCACATCACAGGCCACAGAACCTCACCCACCCACTCCTGAAATTCACCCTTAATCTCTGGCTGAGTTACTGAAGTCCTCAGATTAAAGACTTCAAGTTACAGAGAATTCACCATTTACACTAGTTTAAACCTGCAAGTGACCCATGCCCCAGGCTGCAAAGGAAGGTGAAAACTCCCCTAGGGTCTCTGCCAATCTGTCCCGGGGAAAAATTCCTTCCCAATGCCAAATATGGCAAATCAGTTAGACCCTGAGCATATGGGTAAGACCCACCAGGCAGATATCTGGGAAAGAATTCTCTGCCGTAACTCAGTGCCCTCCCTATCTAGTGTTCCATTACCGGCCATTGGAGATATTTGCTGCTAGCAGTCACAGATTGGCTATATGCCATTGTAGGCAGTCTCATCATACCATCCCCTCCATAAACTTATCAAGCTCAGTCTTTCAGATATAGTTATGGACACACCCGTTAATAATTACAGCAATTCTAATAATGTGTTGTAGGACAAGTTGTATGTTAAAGGACTGCCAAAGGAAACAGGAAAGGAAACTGGTATTGGAACATGCCACCTTATTCCATCAAGTTTGCTGTAGAATCTTCATGAGCAAATAGGGAGCCAGTCCTGTAAAACAGTGCTCAGATTACTTCAGCGGGGATACTTGCGTAAATAAGAACTATCCGCTGAAGTAAGGTTTTGCTGGATCGGGTCCTAAGTTTAGCAGCAGCAAAATGTGTGCTAGTGAATAGAATAAAATACTTATAACCCATCTGTCTCTGGTATTATGAAACTATCTTTGCTTGAAAAATTCTGACAGCTACTCATCAGCTATTTGTACCTATGAAACACTTAAGTGTTAGTGAAAGCACAATATAAAATCCATAGAAAGAGTGCATCCCTGGACACAAGAGGGCTTGAATCACCAGTGTGTTTCTCCAGTTAATATAAACCAACTGGCATAAAACTACAGTAATACAATGGTGAGTTAGGCCCATTGTCTCTTTGCAGCAGTAGTAACACCTGTGCTCCTACACATAGCGCATCCCTTGCAGGAGCAGCGAAGTGAATAGGACTAGGATTGAATCAGTGTTTTCTCCCCAGTGCTGCTGCTACCAGAGCATTGTGGTCAGCAACAGAGGCACAACACGTACCAGATGGCTGGGAAATGGACACACATGTAGGGAGAACAGCAAGAGTTAAAAATAAGAATGGAGGGAGAAGCAAATTGTTTTAGGGTGAGAGTTTTATCTGAAATTCTTTCATCTACCAACCTAATTAATGATGAGAGTTAACTTAATAGGAGGGCAAAAAGAAGTCAGACATAAAACCTCACTTCTAAAATGCTGGAATCTCTTCCGTTATTTGAAAGAGCAAGGGGTAAGGGAAGGAATAGATTCTCCCAAAGAGATTGAATTAAAGGCCTTTACATATAAATATAAAATACCTTAATTTATAGTCTGTAAATCTGTAGCCACACTTGAAGTCCATAGGGCCTGATTCAGAAAGCATCCTTATGCAGGAAAGGCACTTAAGAATGTACTGAATCATTTCCCTTTAGTCCTGAATTCCCATTCACACATATAGGGCCAAATTTATGCTCACCTGACTCATTCAAATCGTTCTACTGACATTCCAAAGTGTCATAGTCTATATTAGATATTAGTCATAGACAAAGTAGAAAATATCATTTTAATTTGCCCTCTTACTGATACCAAAGATTTAGGTCAGAGTTTAAAGTGTTAAACATTTTGGTATAGCTGCAGGTTTTAATGCAAATTTTCCTACTCAGTTACATTTCAAAATGGTTGTGGCACAGAAAGTTCCTTCTTGGGTATGGCAAGTTGTTTGTGCATACAACAGATTTTATCAAAAGAAGAATTTATCTAATCATATAGCTCCACTACTTAAATAGCTTTTATTTTCTCTTCACAGCACTAGCAGAGCAGCAAAGACAGAATAGCAAAAATCAATAAGAGAAGAAAGAGTAAGCACTGAATGATTTCAGAACACCTTTCCATAACCCCTGACTATACAGGATCACAGAACAACAACTTTGATAACTGTATATATTGAGCAAGCTAAACAACTATGCATATAATCAAGCTGACCGCTGTTACATCACGTATGGATTTTATCAACCAGTTGAAAAAAAAATTATAAACTAACAGCAACCTGATTTACTACCTTTTATTTGTAACATCCGATCTATTTGTTATGGTTCTCTTTACTTTCTACATTCACTTTTCACATAGGAATTCAGTGAGGGAGCAGCATACATCTTGTGCTTTAACAGCACAAAATAATTGATACCAGAGCAAACTTTTCAAAAATACAAATACCGTGTATGAAAACATCTGCCCAGTAACATTCTGAAATGCAATTTTTTTAGAGCAGGTTACAATATTTTTTGGCTAGAGGATGAATCCCTGCAAGTTATGAAAGCAACAGACTGATAAATTTCCATCTGTTCAAATATTCACCACGGCCTGATATACTCTCTGCCCTTAATGTCTGTTACAGAGATGCTCTCCCAAATACATAACTGCAAAAATCAATTCAGTTGGGAAGTACATAAAACGTTTTATGCTACAAATGGGAAAACATTATGAAAAATACTGAACTGCTAAACCCATCATGTGCTTAAAGACACAGACTTATTTTATAACAGATAATTTTATAAAACAGGATATAGGGACTTCTTGGAAGTCAACAGATTTTAACAGCAGCTGGTCAACTAAATAGATACTAGTTTACTACAATTTTCTGAAGAGGATGACTTTTCCTTTCTTTCACCCTTATCCCTATGTAGTACTTTAAAAAGAACTCCTTTGAGAAATGGTATCACCTAACGTTTCCATTTGCCCAGATGTTTTCCTCATTAGCCCGTCAGGAAAGGCAAATACAGGGTAATTCTAATGATAGCAAACACCTCATAAAAAACCCTCTCCAAATTTACTTTTCCACAAAATATAATTTTAAGGCACTTCATGAACCCATGCGGAAAGAAAGCATCATTTACAAAATATTATTACTAGAAATCTTAAAGATATTAAAAAACTGGAATGTCAGTCTAGTGATAAAATTTCAGTGTATAAGACAGAATACAACCATGGACCTTATTCAAGACACTTTGCTCAATTCTGACTCCCACTTAGTTCAACAGGAAATGGTCTGAGTAACAGCCTGATCCTGCAATGTAGAATGCACGGGTGGACTGCTATGTTTGCAGAGACCCACTGAAGCTAGTGATTTCACATTGAGCATTACAGAATAAGGACCCAAGGGGAATAAGGAGTGCTGAATAGGAAGCCCTGTCCTCTATTAACTAGGAAGAAGAAAGAAGTGGTTTTAATATAGTTATACCTAAATTTATTATTATTATATATTTCCTGTCAGTTCTCTGCACAATGTATAAGATATTTCATTTTTTCTATACCTGCATTTAGACACCAATCAGTATAAAAACCCACTTTATTAGAGATTTAAGATGTATTCAATTTGATCTTACATCTTCCACTATTGGTCTCAAGTCATTGTAAATAGCTGGCAACAGTAACACACTGTTAAGAAGAAGAGCCAACAGACTAGGAAAGCACAAGAAACAGTGCTCTAAAATTCACTGAGATCGTTTCCAGGGACATCACTCATTTTGGTCCCAAGTCACTAGTGTTACACACGTATTTTGTCCTTTTATTGTTGAAATGAAAATTATTTCCATCAGCAGCAAAGAATCATGAAGCTTGGGTTAGAGAAAGTGTTATTTACACTGAAGGGTGAAATTTAATTATTTTTGGTGTTTTTCACTGGGGTCTTTCCCACACCTCACATCTCACACGTTTCAGCCTTGGCACATGGAGAGGTCTGCTTTCATCATTTATATGAAAAATGTCATTAATAAGTCAGCAAAAATACAGCAACTCTCTCCAGACGTTTCTGAAATACTTGCAACTTTACCAAATCATATGAGAAATCAAACTGGGAGCTGCTTCTATCGACTTCTCCCCACCCCACTCCCGCCCACATCCCAAGGCAATATACATGCAACCAGCCGTTTAAAAAACTAGGTTGATAAAAGCGTGTCTGGGAACAGCGCTAGACAAGTCGCAAGTCGGGAGAGAATGGCTGTGACAAGCAGGAGGGTGACGGCTGGGAAGGAGGAGGAGAAAAGCTGGGGTGGGGAAGACGGGGGCATGCGGTTGCAGAGATTTCAGCCCAAGTTGGCCCTGGTAGCTGCATGACACCCCTACGTCTCATTTAGTCTGGGGCCGGCCCCCGAGCTTGCCTGAATTCGCACCTTCTCGGCACAAACACCAGGCTCTGGTTGCCACTTCGCCCGAATTCAAACAAGCCGCCTCCGGCTTCAGGAGGGGGTCAGGCCATGGGGCGGCCCACCCACGCCCCGCCCCCGAACGCATCAAGCAGGCTCCCCCTCCACCCCCGGGCCGGGGCTGCCAACGCCGCTGCCTCGCCCGCCCCGCGCAGCTCCCCGGGAGGGACTCACCTGCGGCTGGCCGTGGGTGCTGTTGGCCGGCGGGGGGTCGGGCTTGGCCCGCAGCACGGTGATGTGCAAGGTGAGCAGCAGGAGCCCCAGTAACAGCAGCAGCTCCGCCGCCAGCCGCACCATCCTCTTGAAGCGGGCGGCTTTAGGGCCCCGCAGGAGCGGCGGCAGCAGCCGGGGAGGAGGAGGAGCCGCCGCCGGAGCAGCCCCGGCCCCGGCCCCGGCCCCAGCAGCGGCCCCGCTGTCCGAGGCGCCGCCGGGCCACGGCGGAGCCAGGTCGGGACGGGAGGCGCCGGGGCAGCAGCAGGCGGCGGAGAGGAGCGCGGGGCAGCAGGGCGCGGGGCCCGGGCCTGGTGCAGGAGGCGGCGGCGGCGGCTCGGCGGGCAGCCCCGCGCTCCGGAGTCCGCATGGGCTCGCCAGGGGGTCTCCGGGGCGGGGGGCTGGGGAGCCGGGCGCGCGGGGCAGCCTGCAGCCGGCGGGAGCCCGGGCCGCGCTCCGCATCCAGGGGGAGGCGAACGGGGAGCGGCCGCGGGGCTCCCTCACATGGCTGGGGCCGGCGCCGGGACCCCGCGGGCGAGTGCCGGGGGCTATTGCTGCAGGCTCAGCGGAGGGGGGGCCGCTGGCTTGCGCCTGCTGCGCTGTCCTCCCCACCGCGCTGCGGGGCTTGGTTCTCCCTAGCCCCCCTCACACTGCAGGGACTGGGCGCCCCTAGC
>NW_020664483.1:10474713-10483368 GCF_002925995.2 Terrapene triunguis | reverse complement strand
CCCCCCAGCCCCACTTCACTGCACGGGCTGGGCGCCCCTAGACCCAGTGAACGGGCTGGGCGCCCTCTCGGTCTTCCCCACGGGCTGCGCCCCCTTCCCAGGCAGTGCCCTACCGACCTCCTTATACGCTGCCCTTAGGCACGGCTTTATCCCCCCAGCCTCTGGCTGGGCTAGCCCCGTGCCCTCTGCCTGCCTGTCAGCGCCTGAGAGCCGGATCCCAGGGCGACTGGCTCCCTGCCGGCCCCGGAGAGGGGTGACTCCCCTCCGCGCCCAGCGCTGAGTTTAGCTCTGAGCTTGAGGTGCTGGAGCCCCGCTCCTCCTCCCCCTCTTCCTGCCGGTGCTGCGGGCTGCAGCCTCGGGGACACTCATCTCCTCGGCAGGGCGGCGGCAACTTCCTTCTGCCCTCCTGCGGCGGCGGGCTCCTGCTGCCCTTTCATCCCGCTGCCGAGCGGTGGGCAGGCGGGCGCTGCTGATTTCTCCCCCGCTGGGTTAATCCGGGGTAGATGGTGCCTGTCCCCTCCTCCTCCTAGGAGCTAAACTCCCGGTGCCGCAGCAGCAGAGGGACGGGACTGCAGAGCTTTAGCGATCTGCTCTGCTTGCGCTCTGGATACCTGGCTCCATCTCTCTCTGCCTCTCTCCTGCAATGACCCTAGGCCAGCTCCTCTCACTCTCTCCTGCCACCGTGTGTGTGTGTGATTGCAAGCCGCTGGCCCTCCTCGTCTTCCAGTCCAGCTTTCTCTCCCCCTCTTTCTCTTTGGAGAGGAGTGAGCTCTGTGTGTGTGATGCTTTTATACGGCGCTCTCTCTCCCTCCGCTGTCCCCTTTCCCCCTCCCACCTTCCCCCTCTTAAGCCTCCTGTTGCAGCCGATCTCTTTTCCCCACTGCCTGTGGTTCTGCTGGCTGTTCCACAGTGATTCCCTGTGCAGCCTTGCCTTGCCTGCCTAGCCTCATCTGCAGCCAGCACTCTTACTTCTCTGCTCTAGGAAAAGAGGCAGTGAGCACAATTCTCTCTCTTCCCTGCACCTTGCCTAGGCATTTATACCAGAGCAAAGTGGGCATTAAACACCACCAAAACAGAATATCCACTTTGGACTGGTGCAAATAACTATGCAAAGTGTAAGGCAACAGAATGCAAACCCTGTATATTCCTCACTCCCTGCTTTGTTCTCAGGAATTTATAATTAGCCTGGAAAAATATTCCCCTTGATGGGAAATGTGTCCCTGGGGTGAAAATTAATTTTCATTTTTCAAAAAAATAAGGGTGGTGTAAATCAATGCAGCTGCATTGACTCCTATGGAGGCAGGCTGATTTACACAAGGTGAAGATCTGGCCCAATATGTGAGTTGTTTGTTTTGAAGTTATAAAGTTACCAAACAAAATGGAAGTGTTGGACTCTGACATTGTTCCTCTGCAGTTCAAAAAGCCTATGTAAGAATATTGTTCAGGTGTGGGCCATATCAGTGATCGGTATTTCTAAGCATTGGTGACAAAATAAAATAAAATAAAAAATGCTTACAATGGCCGAGAGACTGAATTTCATTACACTGCATTATTGGTATGAAAGGCAAGGAGAAGTTCCCTGTCCCAAAACTGGTTTACGGTCTGACTGATTTTATCAGAAGGGTCTTTATGAGCTAATGGCCAAATCCTTTTTGCCTTACATGATTTGTCCCATTAACCTCAGCAGAATGGTTCAAGTGAGAAAAGCAAGCAACGTCTGGCCCCTTGTCAGTAATCTGCAGACTCATAGTAGGAAACTGATCTCCTCTTGTAAACTGGGTGTGACTCCACTGAAGTGAATGGACTGGGTTTTTTAGACCATTCGGCTGCTTTACACCACTCTGAATCCACTCTCCCCATCAGTCATACACCAAGTCCTTCTCAGCCAGTCCAAAGGACATGTACCTATGAAAAACTGGCGTGAGATGAATTGCCGGGACATGTGGTGGCTTTTATAGATCTGTGTAAATGGACAGATTAAAGAATGAATCAGAAGAGTGTCTCATATCCTTCCACTGAGAATTTTTTTCTGATTAGAATCATTATAAAATAACACTAGACCTGAAATAACTCTATTAAGGTAACAATAAGGCTGTGACTAAAAGCCACAAACTCTAACAAGTTCAGATTTAAGGATTTTTATCCATTAATACATCTCATTGTGTCTCAGTACTGCAGCACATGTGATCTGCATATCTGTGCACTGATCAGAATGAATATAGTCTCTCTCTAATTTGCCTTGATTTGGAGATCACATATAACATTACTTTAACATGCTTTCTTGTGTTCATATGTATTCATGACACATTTACATGTAACAGTCATACTAGGAAATATTGCATTGATATTCTAATAGTGTATAGAACTAGCACATTATATTAAAAAAACCTATGAAAAGTAGCTTTTTTTTCAAACACATATTTTGGACATTAAAAAAAAAATAAAAATACCAAGAAGCATAACTAGTGATATGTTTTAAATTAAACATTTTTGGCCAGATTCTCTTCTCAATAACACTAGTATGATTCTGGAAGTCAGTGGTGTTATAAGGTATAAAATCAGTGTAAGCAAACAGAATCAGGCCTCTTTCTCAAAAGAATTTGTCCAAGAAAACATTTGATTCTAACATTTTTTCAAAATATTTGCCTTGGTGTCAGATACCATAAGCCCCCAGATAAGCAGAGTGGACTGTGCTTCTTTCTTAAGTGCCCACATGAATAGTAATCACCGATTCCCAGTTTTTGCTCAGACTACATGTGTTCCTACTCTACATAAGTGCCATCACTCATGCATAATTAGGTTAACTACATACCTAACAGGCTTATTTGCTGTCTCCACCTGTACTCAGTCTCTGGGCAAGTGCATGGGTGAGTTGGAGAGTGTCAGTGAAATGTAAAAATGTGGTGGTAACAAGGCAAACATCAGTTCAGTGGCCTTCGGATTTGCAAAATACTAAGCTGAGAGAGTGGAATTGATTTAAAGTTATATAATAAAAAACACAGATGGTAACTGTTGAAGCTACTGGTATGTCAGGGTTCAATATTTTAAACAAAATAAAGAGAAGATTCTTGAAAAGTGGCAGTATAATTACAACCCGGACCATGAAAGTGGTCATGCTGGAAAGGTGGAAAATGTCAAAGAAACTTGTGCCACTGGTTTACCAAGGCCTGCCACCCACAAGTTCCCGTCAGTGGATCCATGTTGTTGGGGGAAGCTGGAAACTTGGCATGTGAGGGATGTGTTTTTAGATATGAATGTTACAAATCAGTGGCTGGAGAGATGGAAAGATCATAATGCAAAACAGTCCGAGGACAGGATAGTGACAAAAACAAACGTGGGTTTGCTGCTGTGCTCTGGGTAATGTAAATCCTCCCTGATCTTATGAAAGACTATGAACAAGTAGAAAGGCATCTTTAATCCAGATGAGCTGGGTTTGTACTAGTGTGTGTTTCCTGATGGGGCATTAACTTCTTATGTGTCAAGCTGTTCTGCAAAGATGAGGAAGGACAGAGCAACAATACTGTTGACAGTAAGTGGATGGCAGCAAGGAACTGGATTCTCTTGTGACTGGAAAAAACAAGGATCCACATTGTTTTAAAAATCTAGAAACATCACTTGTACCCCCATGGTGCCAACAACTCTGCGTGGATGACTGCAGAGACATGGAAAAATGATTACACAACAAAATGCAGAATAAAAAGAGCAATTCTGCTCTGTGTCTGTTGTGTGGCTCATATAGATGAACCGTAAACATTTTTAAGTAGCAAACATGACTTCATTGGTACATCCAGTGGATTGAGGGTCATAGCATGGGGTTAAAGTAAAGGAGTTTTGCTAAAAACCGTGGGAGAACTCTTCCTCTGGTGTGAGGCAGACTTGCTCCACCACCTGCCATTTCCTCTCTGGGTAGTGAAATGAGGACTCATCAGGAAGGGGGATTTCCAGTTGAGGACTGCAGGAAGAGCTGCTGTCTAGCCTGGGGAGTTTGGGGGCTCCCAGCCTTAATGATAGCAATACCTAGCTTTTATGTAGTGCTTTTCATCAGTAGACCTCAAAGTGCTTTACAAAGGAGGTTAGTATTGTTAGCCTTATCTGTAAAAGCTGAGGCACAGAGAGGTGAAAGGACTTACCCAAAATCACTCAGCAAACCAGTGGCAGAGCTGACGGTAAAACCTAGGTCACCTGAGTCCTGGTCCAGTGCTCTGTCCCCTGGGACACACTGCCTCCCACTTCTGTAAAGTAGAAGCAACTCGGGTTTCCCAAGTCAAGAGATGCCTAACAGTCTGTTCTAGTTGGTGATGTGTCCCTTTGCTAGCTCCCCGAGAGTAATGAGTCCTCCCTCTTTCCTCTCCCTGCCTAGGCTCTGAGGGAAGAGGGGACTGAAGACCACTGCTCCTCTCACCTTGAAGGCTTCAGCTTCCTCTCCAAGGATAAAAACAGGCACAGACAAGGATAAAAACTGCCCTAGAGCAGTAAAATGGCTCCTTTCCCCTCTGCTCTCCTGGAACTCCACAGTGAGTTGGGAAATGAAAACTGAAAAGAGACAGGCACACAGAACAACCCCATTGCCTTCAGATTATGCCTTCAGTTAACCTCACTGAATGAGGTTGCAGAGGTGTTGCTGAAGGCATGATCTGGAGACTAGGAGGTTGCATTTGAGGATGGCTGACTTGGCTTTTACAACCTCTACTGCTGGTGACATGAAATGCAGGAGCCCATCTTGATGCTCAGTCTCAAGGGCAGTTTGCAAGGCTGGCAATTTGAAAAAAACATTTTTTCACTTTCAAACTGAGCAGATTTGAGATGGAAATCGATGCATATGAAACCACACTGTCATTTTCACAGAGTAACTTTTCAGGGTAATACCACACTTCTAAAATGCAGGAAACTGCATCAGTTATCCCCAACTTTCCTCTGGGAGGGACCTCCACTGCAAACACCTAGTACATGCCTATTCTTTGTCTGGCAGAGAGCCTTCTGGGAAACAAAATCCTTTTAGTATCAAAATTCATTAAAATTTCTATTACAGAGCATCAGTATTAGACCCCCATTGTGCTAGGTACTGTACAGACACATAGAAAGACATAGTTCCTCCTCCTAAGAGTTTGCAATCCAAGAAACTCCTTTCAGATACGTTTCTTCTCTTGACCTAGTTCTCTTCTTCAAGCTGTCTCCTGTCACCACAAGAAAAGGCATGCAAAGCCTCTTCACTTCAGGGCATGGAAGCTATAATGACCACCAAAATGACTGAGTTCCCTTCTTCTTTAGGTGTACTTATACGACTAATCATAGCTGACTTTAGGAAGCAGCGTCTATCACTTGTTCTTCATCAGACCGCAAACCCTTGATGCTTGAGGTGATAAAAGAGTTGTTAACACAAATAAAGACCCTGAGCTGCTAGAGTCCTTGCATGGAGATACTCTGGATTTTATGGCTGACTTAGAACAACGCTCTTGTCCCCTAACACCCCTACTCTACTTGCGCTACATTGATGACATCTTCATCATCTGGACCCATGGAAAACAAGCCTTTGAGGAATTCCACCATGATTTCAACAATTTCCATCTCATCATCAACCTCAGCCTAGACCAACCCACACAAGCGGTCCATTTCCTGGACACTACTGTGCTAATAAGCGATGGTCACATAAACAACACCCTATACCAGAAACTTACTGACCGCTATACTTACCTACATGCCTCCAGCTTCATCCAGAACACACCACATGATCCATTGTCTACAGCCAAGCTCTAAGATACAACCGCATTTGCTCCAATCCCTCAAACAGAGACAAACATCTACAAGATCTCTATCAAGCATTCTTAAAACTACAGTACCCACCTGCTGAAGTGAAAAAACAGATTGACAGAGCCAGAAGAGTACTCAGAAGTCACCTACTACAGGACAGGCCCAACAAAGAAAATAACAGAACGCCACTAGCCGTCACCTTCAGCCCCCAACTAAAACCTCTCCAGTGCTTCATCAAAGATCTACAACCTATCCTGAAAGATGATCCCTCACTCTCACAGATCTTGGGAGACAGACCAGTCCTCGCTTACAGACAGCCCCCCAACCTGAAGCAAATACTCACCAGCAACCACACAACAAAACCACTAACCCAGGAACCTATCCTTGCAACAAAGTCCGATGCTAACTCTGTCCACATATCTATTCAAGTGACACCATCATAGGACCTAATCACATCAGCCATGCCATCAGGGGCTTGTTCACCTGCACATCTACCAATGTGATATATGCCATCATGTGCCAGCAATGCCCCTCTGCCATGAACATTGGCCAGACCGGACAGTCTCTACGCAAAAGAATAAATGAACACAAATCTGACATCAGGAATCATAACATTTAAAAAACAGTAGGAGAATACTTCAACCTCTCTGGTCACTCACTAACAGACTTAAAGAACAGAAAAGCTTCAAAACCAGACTCCAACGAGAAACTGCTGAACTTGAATTAATATGCAAACTAGATACCATTAACTTAGGCTTGAATAGAGACTGGGAATGGCTGAGTCATTACACAGATTGAATCTATTTACCCATGTTAAGTGTCCTCACACCTCTTGTCAACTGTCTGAAATGGGCCATCTTGATTATCACTACAAAAGTTTTTTTCTCCTGCTGATAATAGCTCATGTTAATTAATTAGCCTCTTAGAGTTGGTATGGCTACTTCCACCTTTTCATGTTCTGTATGTATATATATCTCCTTACTATACATCTGAAGAAGTGGGCTGTAACCCATGAAAGCTTATGCTCAAATAAATGTGTTAGTCTCTAAGGTGCCACAAGTACTCCTGTTCTTTTTGTGGATTTACAGTGTAAATGTGATCAGAATTTGGTTCCTTCTGGGCCAGATTCTCATCTGGTGTAAATTGGCATTGTTCCATTGGCGATCCTGGCCCAGGGAAACTTTGGACAGCATAATAGTAGTAACAAGTGCAAATTGCTACCAAAGGGCAGGTTTACTAAAACAATAATGGATGGGATAATATATAGCAGGACTATTGTTGACACTGCTCTAGTTGTTTATGTTCTTCCACAAGAAAATTTCAACCACTCTGAAAAGTGGAATTTGGCAAAGGGAATGCTGCTGAAGGCCTGATAAGTGATTCTGATTCTACATTGTGTTGTGAATCTCAGTACAAAAATAACAGAGTTTCTCATGGGGACATAGAGAACACAGGTGAAAATGAAACTGCTGTACGTGGGCAAGCACCAGGTTTCTTTTTGCCATCACACCTCTTGGATATAAGGTGACCATTTTTAGTGACCAACGGGATTCCATCCTAGGACACTGCTATCATATAATCTTTGGTTGCTCATTCAACAATGTCATTTTGACAATATTGTAACACAATTACCAGTTATTTTACAGTAGCAAGTGTGACACACACAAGCAGGGGCGGTTCGAGGCACCAGCTAAACAAGCAGGTGCCTAGGGCGGGAAAATGGATGGGGTAGCAAAATGCTGGGGCCTCACCTCAAGCAGCGTCCTGGGCTGGATCCTGTTCTGCTGCCGGGTGCGGCGGGGCACGGATCCGGCTAAGTGGGGAGCGTGTCCCCGCCACTCTCCCCTCAGGCAGGAGCCGGTAGCGCGGTCCTGCCCCAGCTGCAGAGGACAGGCCGCTCCTCGGCTTGTTAACGCCACTCTCCCGTGGGCAGCAGCCCCCCCCTCAGGCGGGAGCCGGTAGCACGGCCCTGCTCTGGCTGCAGAGGACGGGGGAACATGGCGCCCGGGCGGTCCGCTCCTCCTCGGCTTGTCCCCGCCTCTGCCTCCTCCTCCTCCTCCTCCTCTCTGCGCCGCTTCCTGCCAGGGGAGGGGAGAGGGGAGCGGAGCGGCAGCCCGGGCTGAGCCTAGCTCGTGCCAGGGCCAAGGCGAAGCCCAAGGATGAGCAGGGCTGGGATCCAGCAGCAGCCCCAACCCCTGGCCCTGGGAGTGGCGGTGACCGGAGATGACTCCACCTCAGGCCAGATCCGCAGCAAGGTAAGAGTCAGGGCAGGCGGGAGGGTCCCCAGGACCCCTGGGGAGCTTCTGCCTGCTGGAGCCCCAGAGGCTGCTGCCTCCCTCCCCAGCCCCTCACAGCACTCCAGTGCCTGGAGTCTCCTTCTGCCTCCCCTCCTGCAGGGGGTTAGCGACCTGGCAGAGAGGGGCAGCATCTGTCCAGCAAGCCCAGCACCTCTTCCTTGGCTCCTCCAGCCACAGAGCTCTCTCCATTGCGTGCCCCTCGGGCTCCCAGCTGGGCGGCCTCAGTGCTGGGAAAACGCCAGCAGGGCTAGGTCCAGTGTGTATCCGAGCTCGTGGGGAGCTCTCTCGCCCCAATGACTAGCGCCTTACCTACGGCAAGTACAGTAGTGCAATAGGAGTGTGACGTGAAAAATATCATGTCACGTTGTGACACGGTCACTCAAATCACGATTACGTGTGTGTACTGTGCTGCCCTATCGGCTCCATTCGTGCTAATTTCTGTTTCGCGTCGGTGCCAGTGGTTATAGGGCTAAAATGCCGGGACAAAAACGAAAATGACTTTCTGGTGCTGCTTACCGGCAACAAAGAGAGAAACGGCAAAAAGAATTAGAAAAACTATCTCAAATGCATTGAAGGTGATTATTCATCAACTGATGAAGACCGATCGAAC
>NW_020664483.1:10425840-10469713 GCF_002925995.2 Terrapene triunguis | reverse complement strand
GAAAAATATCCCACCCTTAATCAACATCATTATAGTAGTAAAACTGTCAAGTGTAGACCAGCTTTGAGGTCCTGGAGTACCTACACCACTCTTGAAAATGGGACTTAGGGCATGTCTACACTTACAATGCTGCAGTTTCTTAGAGATCTCATGGGACATCCTGGTGCATATAAACAAAGTTCTCAGGGGCTAAATGTGTGAGGGAATGAGAAGCAGATAGCAACTCCACCTCTGTTGGCTATTTCACTACCTCTACTAGTATGATTAAAAAGGAGTAAATGAACAGATGTGTCCCCGCAATATCAAAGCAAACTGCATACTTACCAGAGGTTTCTTCTGCATCAGGCTCACCCGAGCTGGACTGGCTTGACTGCTGTGGAAAACAGGTCCTGGCTCACTGCACCACCAGATACCCTGGTTGCCTTTCCCCCATACTCCTCCTCCTCTTCCTCATCCAACACCTCCTCCTGACTGTTCACACCGGGGGCCTGTGACTCTGTGACTCCTCCAAAGTATCCACCAGGCTCTTGGGGTGGTGTTGAGGTCTCTGCTGAGGATGGCATGCAGCTCTTTGTAAAAGCAGCATGTCTGCACTCCGCACCAGAGTGAGTGTTGGCTTCCCTTGCCATCTGGATGCCTGCCCCAGCTCCTTGGCTTTCACACGGCACTACTGTGTAGCCCTTCTTCTCCTCCATGCCCCAAGTGATCTGCTCATAGATATTGACATTGCTGTGGCTGGATCAGAGCTGTGCCCGCACAGCCTTTTCTCCCCACAGATCCAGGAGATCCACCACCTCCTGTGAACTCCAGGCAGGAGCGCATCTTTAGCCTGTAGCCGGCATAGTCGGCTGGGCAGTTGTCAGGTGAGCTCTCCACGCCCAGCAAACGGGAAATAGAATTTCAAAAATTTGTGGGGATTTAGAGGGGAGGGGCACATACGTCTGTACCTGGCTGCCAGGCAGCAGAGTTCAAAATGGTGACCAGAGCAGTCACGGTGGGGCATTGTGGGACATCTCCTGGAGGCCTCTAAAGTCGATGTAAGTAACGCAGTGTCTACACTGACACTGTGTCGACTTAAGTGCATCGACCTAAGTGCTATGCCATTGTCAGAGACTGGATACTGGACTAGGTGGACTTTGGGTCAGATGCCGTCTGGCAATTACTATATTTCATCTAGAAATGTTTGAACAACACTTAGGTTTAGTGAAAGGGTTACAAACATATGATGCAGATGAAAATCTACAATATAAAGAAATTCTTTCTTATGTAGTGTAGAATTATGTTCAATGAATTCACATTGGTTACACAGTAGTTTGGCGTGCAATAGTGAAACATCCAACAGGAATAGGCAGGGAGTTACTTGTGCAGGTTAAGGTACAAACTATTTAAACTGGCATATATTTCCATTGTCTTCATATTTATTTGTTATATATCACCTAGATCTTCATTTCGCTTTGGTTGGATTGGAGACAGAAGATCCGATTTGCAATTCTCTTACACCATAGTCTGACTCCAGATAAATCAATGGCCTTGCATGGGCATAAAATTGTATAAGAGAATGGAGATTTGACATAGAGTGTTTCTGTTAATAGCGAGAGAGTCAGTTGTTCTTTCCCTGAAAAACAGTTCTTAGTATCAGTAAATATTAATACGAATAATTAGTAATACAATTAGGAAAAAAATTCTTACCTGCCTTGTAAGCTCCTTGAGATACGAACTGTCTCTTTTTGAGGTATTTGTTCAATGCCTAGCATGACAGGGTCCTAGTTTATGATTCGTGTCCCTAGGCACTACCATAATACAAATAATAATAAATAATAATAGCAGTGAACAGTGCTAGGCTCCCCAGATGGAGTCACAGTCTATATATATATTAGGGACCACTTGACATTTGTCTTCAAATGGGTATTGAGCTGAGTAAAGCAATGCAGCAACAGAGTAACAGAGCCTTGGCTGGAATAGGTGTGCCGGGAGAGCCCCCCGTAGAGACGCAGCATAAGCCAGCAGAAGTGCTTCTGCGAGCAGAGCTACCACCTCCCCAGATGGCGCTCTTCTGTCGGCATTGTTGCATCTATAGTGCGGGTTTGCCGGCATAGCTATGTCAGCTATAGATATGCCAGCAAAACTTTGTAGTGTAGACCAGGCTTCAGCATCTGGATCCTTTAATTGAACACTTTCCAGATTCTCAGAAAAATGTTTTCTCCTACCCTATTTTAAGCATCCAAGCTAGAAAACAAACCGGTTACTCTGATCAACAGTTAGAGAAGTATTGAGAGTAGGGCTTGGAATGGAAGTGTAAATTCAACCTTATCTATATAGAGTCATGACCAAAGCCTTCATTAATATGGTTGGGGAAATTGGTGCAGGTGTAAACACCTCTTTAATTCAAAGCAGATGTCCTATCTGTGGTGTCCCCCCACACATCATGTTATGACAACAACTGCAAATTATAAATAAAATGTAATGGGAAAAGTGCTTTCTGAACCCTGTGTCCTTCATGGTGAGCTTATGAAGTTGACTAACAATTGGTAACCTTTTTTCCTTTTCATTACTAACATCCTGACCAGCCTGCTGCAATAAGGATTGAATACCAAGGTTATTACTTGGGTCAAGTTCTTATTGGAGTCAATGGGAATATTGCCTGAGTAAGGAGTGAGTAAACACTGAGTGGAAAATTTGGCTCTAAATGGTCAAATATACATTAAGTGCATCACGCATTGCTGTAACCACTGTTCAATCTCTACAGTTATTTGGTATTCAGCTGAACACTAAATATCAGACATTCCTATTTATAAAGTAATTGTCTTAAAATGAAGGAAGAGTCTCTTTTTCATATTGACCAACCTGATACAGCCTCTGACTGTTTGGTTTCACCTCTTTAGGAAGAGTTAAAAGCTGTCAGGCAGTTTTGTGGGAATTAAATCCACCATGCAGGCGGTGGAAAGGATTACTGGCCCAAGAAAAAGAAAGTTTGTGGTTGGGCCCGTTATAAAAGGAAATTCTTTTCAATGATTTACAAATAAATTCACTTCCATGCGGGCACGATCAGACCCTTGTTTAGGAAGATTTTCTCTTTTACTGTATATGGAGAAATGAAAGGGATCTTTGTTAAACAAGAAAAAGCCTGAAATGGAAAGGGCTCGAGGGAGAGGGAGGAGGAGAGAATTAACCCTCTTTTGACTATTGGTGCCTGAATTCAAGTAGCACTTTTAACAGATCCACAGGGGGTTACATCTGTAAAATGCTACAACTGGTTAAGTCATTGGATTTAACTACAGGATGCTTCGTTTTAACTGTTACAGACAGGAAAAGGTTCCATTGACACCTGCTTCACACAACAAATGGTACACAAGTGATGAAACTCATTTCAAAGGGTCTGTTTGTTTGTCTCTTAGAATGGATTGAAATGGGGTGTGAGTATTTAGGGCTTGATCCTGCTCCCATTCCATTTGATGGAAAAACCACTGTCATTGGCTTGAAAGGTGCAGAATCCAGCCCTTAAGCAAGAAAGGCAGTTGGCTCTTGCTGATGTTTGTTACTAAAGATTCTGCAATAACTGAGGATATAGAATACTTCTGAAGTGTTCCATTTGCAAGCCAGATGTTTGAAATATGAAGAGTCACACTTGTAAAACTTAGAACAACATGAGGAACGTTTAGTGAAAAACAATTGGGAGTACAAGAAAAGGGTGTCACTTTCTGAAGAGTGCTAAGAACCACAGTGTTTTGATTTTTAAATACGATTTTTCATTTATTTGATTCAAGTCTAGTTCCTTTTAGAAAATTCTTCCTGTCTAAAGCAATTTCCATTTTGGGGGAAAACACAAACAAAAAATTTGCTGAAATTATGTTGTTTGAAATTCAACCCCCAAAAAGTTTAGCAAGGGGAAAGCCAGTGAACAAAACTGTAAATGTATGTGATGGAAGCTGGTGCATTCAGCTGCCTTAATTATTTCAAGCAGGGCATTCTGCTGTATCCTCAGTGCCCTTAAGGTTCCTCACTGCCAATGGTTTCTTCAAGATACCCTGATTAGATACTGAAGCAAACACTTCTTAAATGTCTATATGTTAAAACAAGTTCATATATAAATTATGTTTCAAAAGAATATGAGAGTGTGTGTATATATGTACACCCTTCCCAAATGATATTTTGTGCTTTGAGAAGATTACAACTCCTTCTATACCTACCCAACAATGTGGCTTCACTGTGTTGAGGGTGAGGTTGTGAAGAATGGTTCTGGAGCTCAGTTCTGCCAGTTGGCAGAAAAAAGCATCACACTCAAGCATTCTGGCGGATCTTTGCTTCAAGGGGAGCAGAACGCTGTCTACCAGTTATTTTACTTTGATTTTGTGTCAGGGTTTCCAGATCCACACTCCTGCCAAATAACAGGCCAAATTCTGTCTTCAGATGCATACCTCTAATCCCCATTAAACTGGGGTAGGGTTTGGCCCATACTCAGTTTTTAACTCAGACATATGATCATTTATGGGTCTACACTGATACCTATGTGTGGCTGAATGAAGATGGGAACAAGGGAGGGCAGTTAGGGAATTCAGATTCTCCTGAGTGTTGCCAATTTTTGTGACTTTATTTTGAAGCTCACAATTTGGGGTATTGCCTCAGCTCCTGGAATCATGTGATTATGCCAGAATCTCAGCCTTCACTTTTTAAAAAAATTACATTTCTAGCCCTTATGAATGTAGAAAAAAGTTTAAAAATATGATCCCTAAAGGTTCCAAAACCAGAAGGAAAATAATTTCCCCAAATCTCATGATTTTTGGACCCCTGATTCATGATTTTAGTATGCAGTGGTGTTGTAGCTATGTTGGTTCTGGGATATTAGACAAGGTGGGTAGGGTGACCAGATGTCCCGATTGACATTAGGGGCTTTGTTGTGTATAAGCAACTATAAGGAAAAAAAAAAGTGTCCTGATTTTTCACACTTGCTTTCTGGTCACCCTAGGTGCGTATGGAAGTTGGTCCAATAAAAGATATTGCCTCATTCACCTTATCTCTCATGATTTTAGAGCACTGGAGATTGGTGCTACCAGATTCAGCCCTGACCTGGCAATGAAGTTGAAGAGGCCTGTGAGCAGAATCTAGGGTAGTTCTCTGGGTTTGTGCAGGTGTGATGCAAGGATGGGGCTATATGCAGCTGGATAGGATTCATAGCCTTAACGCCTCACTGTCTCCTGGAACTGCAGGTTCTTAACAGCTTATGCAACGTATGCATAGCCAAGCCATACAATAACATTTGTATGACAAAAGCCCCAATTATAATGCACACATGCAAGGATGGGTAAAGGCTGGACTGGAGACAATCACTCTGAATTTCCTGCTTTTTGTAAGTTAAACGTTTCACTCTTTAAGTTCCATTAGCAAAGAGTTTTGGTTTTGATTTTAGTGTTAGTGTAACATCCATTTGCTGAATTGGTTTGCTATTATTATAGTCCCAGGTGGTTACTAAGGGCTCGTCTACACACAATTTTTATACCACTTTACCTATATCAGTTTGAAACTAGTATATTTAAAGCCATACAATCCCCAAAGTGGATGCAGTTATACTAGTAGAAAGGTGCTTATATCAGTATAATTTATTCCCATACATTTAGGGGAATAAGCTATGCTGGTATAAGGCACCTTTATACTGGTATAACTGTATCCACACTAGGGGCTGTACCAATTTAATCATTTCTGTAAAAAATCAAATAGTTAAACAGGTACAATAACTGTGTGGAGACTACTTGTAAGAGGTAAAATGGCTAGAAAGGATGGCCACAGTTGGCTTCATAATACAATTGTGTTTTGTGGTATTAGAATCCAAGAGACCAATTGCATGTATTAAAGATTTGGTGAATGTGTAGTGATGTGCCAACATTTGCAGATGACACAAAATTGTTTAGGTTAATCAAGACTGGAGAAGACTGTGAATGAACTCAAGAGACCTAGCAAAGCTAGGTGAATGGATAACATGATAGCACGAGAAATTCAGGGTAGACAATAGTTAAAAGAATCTTATTTTGGAAGGAGTAATATGAAGTACTCATATGCATTGCTAGATTCTAAATGAACTCAGGGGGGGAAAAAAGCATAGGTATCATAGTGACAGCTCAATAAAAAAACTCTGTCCAATGTACAGCAATGGTCAAAAGAACAAATATGTTCAGATTTGTGAAGAATGGGACAGAAAATAATATTTAAAATGTTATAATACCCTAACTATGAACATTGTATTCAATTCTGGTCACCCAGCCTCAAAAATGATATACCTAAAATAGAAGAAGTCCAAAAGGGGAGCAACAAAAATGACTAGGGATACAGAGAGATCCCCTTGGGTAGAGGGAAAGATTTGGGTAGAGACTGGGAAAGAATAAGACTAGAGAAGAGACGAATATGAGGGGGACATAAAAGAGGTATATATAAAATAATGAATGGTGTACACACAGTAAATTGGGAGCTCCTCTTTACATATTTTTCATAATATGAAAACAAAGGGACACCCAATAAAATGAAAAGGCAAGACATTTAAAACTAATAAAGGCATATCCTTAAAAAAAGAAAAAAGAACACACAATGTACAAATAACCTATGGAACTCACTGACACAAGGTATAATTGATGCCAGTAGGATTGAAAAAAGGGCTAGATATTTATATGGATATTGAGAACATCTACAGTTACAAGGATATGATAATATATAAAGGGATTTCAGTCCTCATACTTCAGGACATAAGACAACCACACAGGGCCTGGTCTAGCACCCTCTAGTGTCAATGGAAAAGATTCTTCGATGGCCCTTAATTATCTGGGTTTAGGAGAAAACACCTTCTATGAGCAGGTTCTGTATAATGCACCATTCTGGGGTGAAATCCTAGTTCCCTTGAAGTCAATGACAAAACTCGGATTGAATTTAATGGAGCCACGGTTTGATCCATGGGGTTTTATAACTTCTGAAGCATGTGGTGCTGGCCAGTATTGGGGAAGGATATTGTAGAAAAACGGATCAGTGGTTTGCTTGTAGGAGGGTATGCCTATCTCTTTTATCTGGAACAACAATGTGAAATTATATCACTTGGAGTCAGATCCTCAAAGGCCTAACTCCTATTGCAATCAGTGGAAGGTGGGCACCTAAACACCTTCAAGGATCGGGTATTGGTTTAAAATATGAGAACATCTCTATGAAAAGGTTAAGGATGCTGGACAGATTTTGTCTAGACCTTATGTGGATGCACAATGTGTGTGTGGGGGAGGATTTAAGGTGTTTTCCCCCAAAACGTGCATGGTTTGCCCAAGCAGAATTGCAGGCTCTGCAGAGAAGCTGTATTTGTTGTGCAATTTGGCAGACTCGGGAATGCTATTTTTCTAAATAAAAGTAAATTGCAGGAAATCCAAAACCAATCAATACTCAACAGACTGATCAAGGCTGTCCTTACAAACACAGAAACCCACCATTGTCTATAATAGGATTGTAAACTGGATTTTAAATTAAGTTTTAGCTGGAATAAGTTTATAAAGTTATTTCAGCCCAAGCCATGTGAGAAGCACATGCCTCGGTAAATACCACCCCGAGGAATAAGTGAATAGCAAATAACCCAACCAAAACAATTTTTTGTAAGTTAATAATGAGCTAAGAATTTTATAGCTTCAGTTTTTACATGTATTTTATAATTAGAACGTGATGACTTTTTAAATAACACACGGACATACATATCCAACCAATAAAAAGAACAATAGATTAAAGGATTCATTTAATGAGTAAAAAACAATGGATCCAATGTATACCCTGCCAGTAGTGCTAGTGTTTTTCCATGATATGCAGAATGAATGACAATATAAATGAAAGTGCCAGCAAGTAAGTGCAACAGGTGTGCTTAACATTCCTGGGCAGGAAGAACAAAGAAGAAAAGGGAAAGACAAAGAGATTTGACATCTATTAACTGTTTTGGGGTTGTGGTTTTTTGCATTCAGTTGAATAACATGTTAACTACACCATATGTGCACAAGCTCAGTTTAGGAGGAGTTCATTAACTCTAGAAAAAAAACAAAACAAAAGGCGTATCTCTCATTCCAATCCCTGACTCAGAAGGGCACAGGGCCAGATCCTCAGAGGATGCAAATTGACATAGCTTCTTTGACTTTAGTGATTCAACAGACTCACTCCCGGTGGAAGAGCCGGACGTTGATTAGTTTGGTGATCTTGCAAGGGAGATAGTTTTGATGTCATCATTGTCACCGAATGCAGCTGTGATCATTTAAAACCATATTCCAGGCTTTCCAAAGGGTATTCATCTTCATCCTCATTCAGCAGCAGTCTCTGCTAGGGCTGTGAGAGTAATTACGTTTTTGATTCACTGGGCGAACTGAAAAATGGAAAGAAAAAATGTGTTTGGGTTGTTAAAATTTTTGGGAAACCAAAAACCAAAAAACCAAAAATCAAAAAAGTTGTGCATTGAATGAAAATATTTCATTTCATTTTTGACTTTTTTAACTTTTGTCTTTAATTTTTTTTTAATGACATTGAAGTGTATTGGAAACAAAAGGTTATTTAAACTCAAAAACATTGAAAGTTTTAATGTAGAAAATGTCAAAATGACAACTTTTGATTTTTTTTTCTGAATTCTTGTTTTTGTTTTTTGGACTGAAACAATTTGGCAATTTAGACATGAATTCAGGAAATGTTTCGCTCGATCTGAATCTGCATTTTTCAGCAAAACAAATTTTTGTCTGAAATACTGTACCTAGCTCTATTCTCTGCTCATCTTGATCATGATCATGATCAGCAGCAGGAGTGAACCAGAACCATAGCTCTTACACAGCAGTGGAGCAATGTCCGAACCAGTTTATCACATCACTTAAGTATCTGAGCCATCCCACTAAAGTGAATGCTCAAAGTTAGACACATGTTTAAGTACCTTGCTGAATCAGGGCTTCTGTTCTAATAAAGGATAAGGATCTGTGCATCCAGGCTCTGGGATTTTATCTTATGCTAGATATGAGTTTAAAGGATTTTCCTTCCTTTTCTATATATTTTAAATTCCATTTGTCCTGGTCTACATAGAAGCTAAAATAAATGAAATCGCTACTGAAATATTGGCGAGAGGCTTCTTTAGCTGGATATTTTGGACAGTGAATCCTTTGGTTATGTCTATACTACGGACCTTATAACGGCACAGTTGTACAGCTGAAGCTCGGTTGCTGTAAGGTCTCCTGGGTAGCTGCTCTATGCTTGCGGCAGAGAGCCCTCCTGCTGGCATAATTAAACTACCCTGAACGAGTGGTGGTAGCTATGTTGGCGGGAGACGCTCGCCCTCCAACAAAGCACTGTCCACACCGGTGCTTTTGTCAGTGAAACGTATGTCGCTCAGGTCGGTGTTTTTTCACATCCCCAACTGACAAAATTTTGCTGGCAAAAGTGCTCGTGTAGACAAAGCCTTTTACCTCTTTGCTGCATCTGTTTGTAGTTATGGATTTGATGCAGTGGTGGTTTTTTTAACACTGTGAACACTGTATGGAAGTATTTTTATTTTTTGTACTGATATGCATCAGGAACTGCTGGCTTTGCTCCGTTTCTGCATAAAGATAAAGATGTTATGTGCAAAAAAATACAAATAATATGAACATTTTAAACCTGACCATTAAGATTTCATCTGGATTTTTCTATAGATTTTTATTAGTGCTTATGTGTGTCAATCACCATTGGTAGCAATAAAATATGCATGATAATCCTCTACTAATCCTTGAGTTGTATCCAGAAGGCTAGAGTAGCACAACTTGCTATTTTATTATCCGCTCTACCCTATGTCAAAAGTACACATGCCCTTGAGAAGTTTACATGGGAAGCTTAGAAATCAAATGCCCATCCAATTAGCTACATCTCACTTTGGTATGTGAATAATAGATCTAAATGAGCATCTAAAGTACAACAGGTTTACTTTAAATATCCTGACTCTGGAAAAGGGACCAGAGAGATCTGTGAGGACTTTTGGGCAACATATAAAGATTTCCCTTCTCTTCCCTCTTGAATTCTGCGGTGGGCTTAGGAGGGAAGGGATATAAAATTGTGGAATTTTTAAAAGACTTTTCTTTTGTTTTCTGTTCTCCTTGGCTGCGTTTGTATATTTTAATGCCATATAATAGTAACGCACAAGGAGAACCATTCAAAATATTTTTAATCTTTATTAAAAACAGAACTGTCATTTGTTGCCACTGGACCAAAGTTTATAGAAAACCCATAAAATCCTACAATGGCTGACAGGGCTGTAACCATCACTTTTATTCAAATTTTGAAAGGACTGTAACAAGACTTTAAATTATCTCAGTGAATGTAGAATGTTGTACTGTTTTCATATCCCAAACTTGCAGGCACCATCTCTCTGTCTTTCCTGTCTACGTTTTTATATGATCCTGAGCTCTGTAGTATCTGAACACCTCCTAGGAATCTAAGAGGAAACAACAATAAATCTCTCTCTCGCTCAGCAGATAGGAAAAATACTTTAGTTAGATTATGGATGATTTCCCCATTTAGGCTCTGATTCAGCAAAGCACTCAAGCATGTGTTTAACCTTCTCTGACTAAACATGAACATCGCTGCTTAACTGGCCATCAGCGATGTCACATGGTACTAGCATATGCTATATAAAAACCTCCTAGGATCAACTTCTTAAATTTAACAATAGAAAAAAAGAAGAAGCAGCCAAGATTAGTGGCAGAAGTTCAGCATCCAGCTCGCTGGCCACTCTGGAAGAGTTGGATGCGTGTGCATAAAGGAATGGGAATTCGTAATACAAAAACATTTTTGAATTATGATTTTCCACCCCCACCCCAAAAAGAAAAAAAGGGGGATGCTTTTTGACAAAGACAGAACCATGTTAGCTTTCAGATTCCTTGAACACAAATATTTGGAAGGAGTTCTATAGCCTGTGACTGTATTACACAGCAGGTCAGCCTAGTTGATCACAATGGTCCCTTCTGGCCTTGGGATCTCTGAAAAATATGACTGGTTTATTTTGTTTCCAGGACCTGCAGGCCCACTCGCACCCATCCACCCACTTACTTTTATTGTCGGTGTCGAAGGAAGGAATTTTAAGGACTTACATGAGATTTGCTGGGGGGCGGGGGGGAATTAGAAGGTATGGGGAACATTAGAATAGAATGGTTCCTTCATTGAGGGACAGGTGGCTAGATCTGATGATTTACTAGTCCCCCCCTCCCCCATCTCTAATGTTTAAGATTTTGCAGAAGTTTGCAGTAATTGGCAGTAAATTCCGGTGTTACTGGAATTCATGGATTTTCTCCACCTATGAATTTCTGATTCCAATTCCAGTTTATAAAAGGGATAATATATTTTACCCCAAATTCTGGCCAAGAGCAAGATCTCAAGCTTCTACACAGCAGAAATCAAACCTGCTGATGAGTTTAATCCAGACTAATCAAATAGTCCACGTGAATTGCATGTTGATAGAAGCACAACTATTGTAATTTGCGATTGATTGATTGATTGATTTTGTATCTAGTAAAATGAGCACCAATATTATTATCAGGCCAGTCAAACGAGCCACTGGATTCTGAAGTAAAGTCATGCATGGAAGATTTTAAGAAAGGAGCATTTAAATATGTTTACATAGAAAATCACTGTTAGCCATCAAAGAATCAAACAGTAATTTGGTCTGCACTATGTATGCTGAGCTTTCCCATAACTATCTTTGATCTTGAGAGGAGTCTTGCCTGATCTTGAGAAGTAAATATGTGAAATACAAAAACAAATAATGAAAACTGTAATCTGTCTTCATCCTTTTAAAATCAGATGAAACGTTCTCTTCAGAATGTGAACATCATAGTACTTCATCTCGTTACAATGGAAATTCTTTTTTTTTTCCTTGTGAAGAACTGGGGAAATTTATCTTGAACAAATACCCTGCAAACAGAGTAAACTGACTGATCACAGTCTATTCTCTATTCACCTAAGAAAAGTATCCAGCAGAAATTACAGCAACGTCACCCTATCTGGAGGGCAGTATATCTTAGGCCATTCGGAGTATCTATTATTGCCAGTTTTTATCTGTCTCCAAAGGGAAGCGATGTCTGACCCCGACGGAAGGTCAACAACTTAATTATTGTACTCGAGACAAAGCTACTTTGTGCACAGGAAATGAAAGCAAAATAGAAGCACTTTGAAAAGAAAGACATTTTGCTCTCTGAAATAAATGAGACTTGCAGAATCCAATATTCTTTTCATCCCAAGCAGCATTCTGACTAGATGTTAACTGATGTGCATCCTGCAAACAGGGGAAATCCAGCATCCTTCCTGCCTTTGGAACACAAGAGTTGTAGAAGGATGAAGCTACTCGGAAGACAGTAACATAAAGGATTTTACACAGGGTGGGGTTTTAAGGCTTTTTGCACTGTGTTTATACCCAATTAGAAGACCAAATACACTTCCTTTGGAGACCCAGCAACCACAGGGAATATTCTTATAAAAACACACATTCTCTGTACAAGGGCTATTGGGGAAAGGGAGGGGTGCAGCACGGAGAGGGTTCAGCTGGTTATTTCTCTCCCCCCTTGTCTTGTTGGAAATTAATAACTAATGATGTGGAATCTGCCATTTAAAAATGAGAAGGGGCAGGAGCAAAGTCTGTCTTAGCGAATCGAAACATTCCCTCTCCTGGGTTTGGGATTTTGTTGGGAGGATTCCAGGGGACAGCCCTGTGAGACTTGGCCCTGGGAGAAGGGTGAACCTAGAGAGGTTGTGGGGAGAAGGCTTGGAAAAGAAAAACTATGGTAGGAAGAAGTCCAGGGAGGAAGCAGCAAGGACTATATTAGAGCTGACCTTGACTGCTGGGTATTGGAACCCAGTATAGGGGGATGGGGGTGGGCCTCGGTTTCCCTACTAGTCACTAGGGAAGTTGGCATGAGGCCCCTGAGATGGGGCTAAGGATGACTGAGAGCCCTGAGTGAAGGGGCGTAAACACTGCAGTGCCCAGAGTTGCATGCTGAAGAATCCAATGTAAGGATTTGACAGGTATTTGTTGGCTTTTGTGAATCCCATTCTAAGGTGCCTATCTCTCCCTGTTCATTGTCTAGGCACCTCCCTTAGGCTTTGTGAATGCTAATGCCTTTTCAGGGCCCTAAAAGTTAGGTGTGACAATGCTCAGCCTCACCATGCCCAAGTTCCTTTGTGAATCTAGCCGTAGGAGTCTCGGTAACTTTTAGGGTGCACTGAATCATTGAGGCAGGGGCCCCATGGAAAAACAAATATGTGGCATTGTAATTGAAGACCGTATCATAATGCATATGCACAAGGCGGGGAAATTAAGGTTGCAAGGACAACTTTAATTGAGCCAATTCCTAACTTTTGAGTGCTTGATTTTGCAACCTTAGCATTCTTTTAATGTAGTGTTTGGTATGTAATAAAAAATACACAACAGGGATCATTCTATTTTGCATGGTTTAAGTCCAGAAACTCTTCTTTTACCATTTAGCCAGTGCACCTTTTAAAGCATTTGGAACTTCTTTTAGATTTTTCTTGCTTTGTTTCTTCAGTAGTTACAAGATGCTGAACTGCTCTAAAACTGGAATCCTCGCCCCCCCCCTTTTTTTTTTTTTTTTAAGAATTAGAAGGGACCTCAGGAGGTCATCTAGTCCAACCCCCTGCTCAAAGCAGGACCAATCCTTTAAAGTAATTACTTTAAAGTAATTGATTGTGATAACTAGTAACGTTCACAATAAAATGATCACTGCTGGGGTGAAATAATGCACATCAGAGGGAAAGGAATGAACTGAGCTTCAAAATCAAAAGCTGATGCTTTCTACCTTTTTCTAGGTATGGGGAATTATGGACAGATTGTGTTGACCATGTGGACTTTAATCCCAGCCTACAGAGTGGCTGGGACTGAAACAGCCTGACTACTTACATTAATCTGACATATTACATAGGTTCAGACCAAACAAATAGATTTAAAATATGGAGGGTTGGATTTTAATTTGTCTACATGTGTGTATTTACAAAGAGCATAGCATACATAGAGGCCAAAGCTTTAGCAGTCACTCCTTTCCAGGATATAGTCCCCCATCTACGTTCTTTGTTCCCAGATGTATGGTCTTGCATTTGGCTGTATAAACACGTTATTCAAATGAGCCCAGTTTACCAAGTGATACAGATTGCTGACCTGCCTTATTCATTGTTTAGCACTCCACCAATGTTTGTCAGCTGCAAATTTCCTAGCAATGATTTTATATTTTCTTTCAGATCGTTGATAAGATATTGCATACCATTGAGCGAAGAACAGATCCCATTAGAAATACCCCTAGCGGGATAGTGAGTCCCCATTTACAATTACTTTCTGAGATCCAGTTTTTAATTCACTAAATATGAGCTACCTTGACTTTGTAGAGTGCTAATTTTTTAATCAGAATGTCATGCGGTGCTAAATCGTACAGAAGTCTGTTATTATAACATCACAATTCCCTTTATCTACTAAACTTGCAATCTCATGAAAAAATGTCAAATGTATTTGACAACATGTTTTCCATGAACTATGTTGAGTGGCATTAATTTTGGTGCCATCTGTTGTTTGCTGAGTGAATCCATATCAGCCTATAGTTACCTTTTTTCCAGGCCTCTGGAAAGTTTCCAGTATGCTCTGAATTAAGGGGCTCAGAAAAGACTGTGCTGATATAAAGTTGAGAGAGCTCTGTAGGCTACAGAAGAGAGAATTGGCTCAGATGCTCGGAAACAGCTGCAGGTTTCAACTCAGTCTGTATAGAATTGGATTGCTTCAGTTCTTGGGGGTTAGCTATGCTAACATAGTCCTTTCTGGCTTTGGTTTACGTGTGTTCAGCTCCCTGAGTGTCACCTCAATTTTTTAAGGTTCACACGAGCCCAAAATCTCAAAGCAAAATTCACTCAGAGTTTTATCTACTCATGGATCAAAACCATGTGAAACTATTAAGCTCTGTCTGGTTCCCACCTGTAACTATAAATTATCCTTGGTTCAGTCTAAATATGGCCCCAGTTTGCATGTATCAGCACAACTGGCCTGAGTTGCAGGTTTTTAATAGGCAAAACAGGTAAGCGTCATCTGGCTTCAGTATGAAACTTTTGCACTGCTCTAACTTCAATCATTTTCATGGTTACAGAGGCAGCACCGCAGAAGTTAAAGATGGAGAAGACTCTTATCTTTCAGCCCGTCTCCACCCCTGCAAAATTGTTCTTGATGGTGCATTTTCAAGTGTTTTGCCCAGTCTAGTTTTAAAAGTCCCTAGTGATGTGGCCTCAACCCTTACCCTTGGGAGAGTATTTTAATTTCTCTACTGCACTAAATAATTCATCTCCTTCCTTGGTGTTTTCACCTTTCAAGACTATTATCCTATCCCCTCTGAATAATAGCTTATTTAGTGAATCATAGCTTCTTCCCTAGGCTTTACGGTAGCCTGCTTACATCTTGACTCAATACTGGCAGAGCTCCCGCATTTAGTGTATAGCAGGAGGGGTGGCATGTAGGGACAAGGAGGCACCTTCTTGCAGCAGCATGAGCAAAAGTTGGCTGGCTCCCTGGCTGTGTCCGCTGGGGGAAAATAACTCTCTGCTTAAGGCTTAGATCTGAAGAGGGGAAAAAGACGGCCATCCTCACACCGTAAGCACCCCTCTGGAAAGGGAATGTCAAAACTGGCCGCCATGGGGCAAAACATCATTTCTGGTTCCTAAGGTTGGACTTGACTCGGTGCCTCGTCCCACAATTCCTGGTGCTTCTAAGCCAACACTGAGTCCCCCCCTCTCTAGAACCACCAGTTATCAGGGATTGGAATGTATACGTGTGCTGGAGTGTTGGGGTGAGCGGGATATGAAGGAGCATGGGGGAGGGGAAGAGTATAGGTCAGAAGGAAGAATCAGGGAGCATAAGATGATGAGAAAACACAACACAGGAAAAGGAAGAAGGGACATAAAGAGTGATGGAAGGAGAGAGAAGGAAGGATGGCGTAACAAACGCTGATTGCGAGGGAAGAAAAAGAGAGACCAGTTTCTACATCGGCGAAGGCATGAAAGAGTAGAGAAATTAGAAAAGCATAACAAAACCAAGGAAGAGACTGTACATTACATTAAAATTGATTACACTGAAAGTTGTCAAGATGTTACTACTAAGTATGAAGACTCTCTATGATTGGATTCCTTGGTTCATAAAGAATAACTGTTTTGTCCCCTTTGGAATACATCAGATTGCCCTAAATGGCAGGCATTTAACGTTTGTTTAGTTTGGTGTCTCACAACCCACAGGGATTCTTTCAGTTCTGTCCAGTTCTTAAATATTTTGTCACCAGCTCAGAAGATACTAACTGGTTTGGTTGGATCAGCCCTGTTAGGCGACAGATTTTGTCAATTAATTTACTGAAATCAGAATCTTGCATTTAGCTCTGTCCCCATAAGCAGTAAGAGACCACACCGTTTCTGTACATCTGGATGCTATTTTAGGGCTTGTCTACACAGTTACACTCAGGAAAATTAATGTGAATTAACTGAAGGTGTGAATTAAAAGTGGATTAGTTACACTGCATTTAAACCCATGTTTGGACACGCACATTCAGAATGAAAGAGGCCTTAATTTGGTTTAGTTTAATTCACTTTGGACATAATTTACTTGGGAAGTGAATTAAACTAAACCAAATTAGAGCCACATTAATTTTGAATGAGAATGTCCATACTTGTTTTTAACCCTTTCCATGCCAATGTTGGTGCACAAGGCAGAAAGCATTCTCTTCCATTCCTCTTTGTCATTTGCTGTTGCTTCCATTTGCTCTCTGGTGTTGAGATCGACTATTCTGCCGTCCCTGCTATGGGTTCTTCTTAAAGTTTCTCTTAAGCACCCTTGTTTGCACACACCAGTTGGTTTCCACTTGACAAGTCTGTGTGTTGGCATCTGGAGTACAGATACGTCCAGGGCTTCCTTCTGATTCTGGTGGAAACAAGCTGCTGGTTGGTGATTTCTCAGATCTCTTCACTGGTGATGAAGGCTTCCCAACAAATCTTTTGTAGGTGCTCATTTTCAAAGCTCTCACAGAAGTACGGCAGTACCATGATTACACTTGAATTGAAAGTTCTCTGTTTTGGTCTGGTGTGGAATATCTTTGATTTCCATCCGTTGTTGAGTTTAGTAAATGCTGTGGATATCTTTCCTATCCTTGATGTCACTTCCTTCTCGAGGTCTCAGCTGGCTAATATGGTGCTGCTCAGGTAGGTGAACTATTCCACTTTCTTGAGATTTTTGCCTTCTAATGTGATGTTACTGCGTAAAGTACTCCACTATCCTAACAAAACTGACAGAGCTATTCAATCAAGTTTGGGGAAAAGTGACCTCTTCTGACCAGTGGAAACATGGAATCATTGTCAAAATACCCAGAAAGGGTGATCTTACTGACTGTAACAACTGGGGCAGAGTTACACTACCCTTTGTTGTAGGAAAAGACTTCTGCAGTGTGATATGACACAGGATGAAAGGGGCAGTAGATGTAAAGCATAGAGAAGAATCGTCTGGATTCAGGCCCAACAGATGCTGGCTAGATCAGATATTCACATTAAGGACCATCATAGAAGAATGGCGATAGGTATGATGGGGCACTACAGGAGTCATGGCTATCCACTGCAGCTAAAGGGGCCTCCAGTTGTAACAGCCTTTGTGCCACTGGGCCAAGCTTCAGCAGCCGAGAGAATGGGATTGTCCCAGTGCAACGACTCTCCCATTTTAATCAACTTCACACACATGTTATGCATGCACATCTCTCTCTTCATGCACAGAAGAATTTATAGAATAGCAAGTTTGCATCTTCATCAATGTGACTGATTGTTTTTGAAAGACATTCGACAGTGCGCACAGACAGACAGATGTTGAATATTCTTCAGTCCTACAGAATCCCAGCTAAAGTTGTCAACATCATTAAAGCCATCTTCAGAGATGCAAAGTGCTCTAAAAGGATGATCAACCAGGCATCAGAGTGGTTCAGCGTGGATACTGGCATGAAACTGGACTGCATTTTAACTCCTCTGTTGTTTGGCATTGCCATAGACTGGATATTGAAGAAGTCTATTAGCAAAACAAAACAGGTATAGAGTAGGTAAATGGGAAGTGCACATCAGGGTTTAATACAGTTTAACTAATCCACTTTAAATTCACACTTTAGGTAATCTGGATTAATTTTCCTCAATGTCCCCATGTAGACAAGTTCTTACTCAGGCCTGGTCTACACTTAAAACTTAGGTCGATGTATCTACAAGGCTCAGAGATGTAAAATATCCTCACCCCGAGTGCTAAAGCTACTGATCTAAGGGCTGGTGTAGCTGTAGCTAGGTCAATGGAAGAAGGCTTCTGTTGGCCTAGCTACCATCATTTGGGAGGTGGAGTTCCTACAATGCTGGAAAAACCCCTTCTGTTGTTATAGTCTATGTCAATACTGTGGGGTTACAGTCCATAGCTATGCTGCTGTACCATAGTGTCAACATAGTTTATAAGTAGTTTCTAGGAGTTACTTCCTACTTACCTCATTGAGATTATGTGGCTCTGAGATCTGTAGTTGTAGAATGAATGGGTGTGGGGAGATGGGAAGGGAATGTTAGAAGAAGATCATGTGAATTGCTCTAACATTTTTCATAGAGGAGATCATAACATTAACATGAGTCAGACAAAATATTTTGTTTTTACTTGACAAAGTGGTGGAACAACTTAAAATTACGGGCCTAATTTCATGCACTTGACAACTTTTGAAATATTTAGATTTCCATGGTTTTCTTTAAACCCAAGTTTATGGCTGGAAAAAGTGAAATTTTCCCTTGAGGCAAGAACAAAATTTTGCTTCATCAGAGGTTTTTTGGATAGTTACAAACTACTGAAAGCTGGGGGTTAGAACAGAAACTGGTACACAACCATATAACTAGAGTGGTTATTGACAAGCCTGCGATAATAAGCAGCAAACTGTATATTAGGTCTGGGGTAAAATTACAAAAGCACATAAATGATTTAGAAGCCTATATCCCATTTCCAAAAGTGACTTAGGTATGTAGGCCCAGATCCACAAATTTTTTTGCGTGCTATTGTAATTCAGAAGACTCTTGCTTGGCTGCCACTTGAACACATAGGTGCCTAAACTCTCTTATCGCTTGAGTTTTTGCAGTAAAAGTTCCCTAGGTACTATGTTCCTGCCGCTGGACTTGTACACTACTGTCTCCCTCTAGGCATCTGGACACCTATCTCCTACCTGAATCCCTAAGTGCAATCCAGGAACTAAGGGAAGATAGGCAGAGGAGCGCCTATCTTGTGTGTGGGGCCTGATCGGATGGGTGTGCTCAGAGCCATCTAACTCCATACAAAACAGCCTGGGGTGGGTGGGTTGGGGGAGGGGCGGGAAGGAGGAGTTGAACATCCCTTATAATCTGTAGCCTACCAGGAGCTGGAAAAACACTTGTTTGGGTTCCCACCCCCACAACCTGTGTCATGAGAAGGGATATGAACAGGGCTCTGCCACCTCTGCGGTGAGTGCCCTAACCAATGGGCTATAGATTCTTTCTCTGTCCCAATTAATATTTAATTTATGCTGGCTTTGTAGATCCCATTCTAAGGCAACTATGGCCTTGGCTACACTTGCGAGATACAGCACTGTAAAGCCACCCCCAGCGCTGTAACTCACTGACCGGCTACACTGGCAAGGCACGTACAGCACTGTATCTCCCTGGGTACACCGCTGCAGGTACTCCACCTCCCCGAGAAGCATAAGAGATACAGCGGAGTGGCTACGACTCTCCCCTGTGAGTGTGTACCGGGAATCAACCTGCAGCGCTGTACTGATCACCTTGTCAAGTGGCCAATCCTCTCCATTGTTGTGACCGGCTGCAGGAATGCGGAAGTGCTGGTTTCAAAGCTCGTACCACAGAGAAAAAGCAAACAGCTTGCTGTTTGCTTTGAGTGAGTGAATGAATGAGCAGGGGGCCAGGTTTTCGGAACTTGCAAAAGAGAGTGCTGACACTCTCCAAAAAGCACTCTCTCTCCCCCCACACTCCCTGTCACAATCCCCCCCCCTCCATTTTGAAAAGCATGTTGCAGCCACATGAATGCTGGGATAGCTGCCCATAATGCACTGCTCCCAACACAGCTGCAAATATTGCAAGTGTGGCCACACCACTGTGCTTGGCAGCTGTCAGTGTGGACAGACTGCAGCGCTTTCCCTACTCAGCTGTACGAAGACAGGTTTACCTCACAGCGCTGTACAGCTGCAAGTGTAGCCAAGCCCAAAGTCTCCCTGTTCATTGTATAGGGAGCCAAGGCACCTAACTTAGGCTTTGTGGGCCACAATAGCACTCCCATTATTTTTCTAGACATTGCAACACTCAGTGTTGCTCTGCCTCAGTCCCTTTGTGGATCTGGGCTTCAGAGTGGGACTCAAGGTCTTATGTCCCCTAATGGAATTCCCCACCTTGTCTCCCCTGTAAAATGCATGGGGAGACGTAGGCACCTACGACTGGCGTTCACAAAAGCCAGCACACCACAGGCATAGCTGCCAAAATATAGGTGCCTTGGGGATATTAACAGTGGAACGTAGGTGCCTAGGGACTTTGGCTCCTACGTGGGTAGGCAGCAGCTGAGCAGGGGTTTTGAGAATGCCACTGGCACCTAAATGCTGAACTTAGCAACCTAACTGCCATATTAGGCACCTGAGGGTGCAATTCTCAAGGAGGTATTAGGTGGTTAAATCCTACTGACTCTCTGAGACTTATGCTCCGAAGTTCCAAAGGTTTTGAAAAATAGGACTTAGACTCCTAAGTCACTTTGACACTTTTGAAAATTCCACCTCTGGTCTCTTGCTTCCTGGGTCAGAGGAGAATGAATACGTTTCCCTCCAGCGGGGCCTCTGGTCTGAGCAACACAGATGGGCTCCAGAGGCCATTCCATCCAGCCCTACGTGGCCAAGAGGAAGCTGATTCCTGCATGAGACTGGGGACCAGATTGAGGAGGAGCTGTGGCACTTCAGGAGCTCAAAAAGAGGCGCTTGTCAGCTGTTGTGCCATTGGCTGATCCATTGAGGATACCATTTTAGATGTTAGTAATGTGACCAGCAGCGAGGAGAAAGCCTGCATCTGTAAGCTCCACCCAGGGGTACTTTAGAGCACGGGTATGGACTCAATAAAGCAGTGAAATATTAAAGACACGAGGCCTGATTTACCGTCATGTTACTCTGATTTTATGCCTGTGTAACACCACTGAGCTCAGGTGGCAGGAAGGATCTGGATTCAGGCTATAGTTGTCTAGATAAGAATTCACTGGGGTGGGGGAAGCTTTCAGGTGTCACAAAGCCAGTGGAGCTGGCTTCTTTTGTAGCATTCCCCCGCTCTCCCCCCCGCCATGGGATTAGGGATCATGGTAGGGCAGAGAAGGTGGCTGCTGGAGGTGGGCATGGGTGTGATGGGGGCTAATTCTCCTTAGGTTTGCTCTCACACCAGGGCCAGCTCAGCCTGGCCCAAAGAATCAGGGAGCCATAACTGGCTTCCCAATGCCTCCCTCCCTTCTCATATGCAAGAGATAATTTAACCCTAAGGACACAATCCTGCACCAATGCCATTGACCTCAACAGGAGCTGGATCAGGCCCTATAGCTCTACTCTGTCTAAGCCTCTTTTTATAATTGGGGGAAAAACTAAATGTAAGATCTCTTCACTGGTGATGAAGGCTTCCCAACAAATCTTTTGTAGGTGCTCATTTTCAAAGCTCTCACAGAAGAGAATAGTGTAGCTGAAGTTGACGTATCTTATTTCAACTTACCTCCCATCCTCACGGCGCAGGATCGACAGCCGCGGCTCCCTCGTCGACTCCGCTTCTGTCTCTCGCCCTGGTGGAGTTCCGGAGTCGACGGGGAGCGCGGCGGGGATCGATTTATCGCGTCTAGACAAGACTCGATAAATCGATCCCCGATAGATCAATAGCTACCCGCCGATCCAGTGGGTAGTGTGGACATACCCTTTGATACTAAAGATCTCTGAAATCAGACCCTTAATTATAGAGGAATAAGAGAGCCTACATACTGAGATCACATTAGGAGAAATCAAGCACGAGAACAGTTCTTTGATTACTGATCTTTCTTAACAGATCCCCTATAGATTTCCACTAAACATACAGTAGATTCAGCTGCTTGCCCCGGTTCTTGTGAATACAGACCTAGTCAGAATAAGGGACACGCCCCCCCTTGCCTTCTTTGTTAGGGGGTACATCATATCTGTTTTCTTAGAACATTTGTTTCCTTTCATCAGGAAGAATGGTGTTCCCAGCTACAATCTTTACATGGACAGAGAGGGTCAAACTTTGTGCGTTTTCCCTAAATCCAGACTTACCCTACTTTCAGCAGTACAAAACTACATAATTACAGAACAGCTCAGCTCTGCTTTTAGAGTTGGATGCGATCTCAGCTTTTTCTTTCAAGAATAACTCTCTTTCTCAATATTATGTAGGTGGAATTGTCCTACAGTCATTAATGAATATTCAGAGGCCCAGCTCCTCAGCTGGTGTGAATAAAACTGTATAAAAAGTAGTGAGAGAGGAAAATCCAACCCTTAGATCTTGTTCCAGCAATTGGATCTACATGGGCCTGCGTGGAGTGCCATTGGCTTCATAGACGTGCAGGGCTCCAACTGCAGAGTCAGAGTTTCCTTGTGAATAAATTTATGTCCTTTAGTTGTGAAAGTCTCGTTTGTGCCTTACCTGACAACTCTGCTTGTATTGGGCTCTCCCTGCACCCACTGGCGCTTCTCTACCACTCTCGCTCAATCTTGTTGTGGGAAGGCCACCTGTGTGGAAGAGAGAACAGTTCAGTGCGTTGACCCCATTCAGTTCTTGGCTTCTCCACTGAGATTGCAAACAAAGATAGCTAGTTAGCACCAGATGTAATGTGCTCTCCTATCCATTAGGGACCAGGCTGAGATACCCACCTTCTATCACAGATATGCATCAGCATCATCAAACATGCACAGTCTACTGAGGACCATTGCGCCAGCCAGAGTGACCATGGTTGACGGCACTGCATCAAGCATTGTGTAGTGGAGTTCCCAGATTTGTCTCAGTCCTGTGAATCCATGAATTTCTGGGGCAGCCCCATGGGCAGCACCAGGTAGGGTCAAGGTGTACTCCTCTTCATGCATCAATGGAGAGTTTGAGAGCATGGTGTGCTGAGGTGTTTTTGTCCGCCCTGGTGATGTGGCTGAAGAGCATGCAATGCTGCTTTTGAATATAATGAGGGATTGGAGGAAGGCCAGATCTCTGTGAGATTGTGACAATATGCACAAAGCCAGACCAGTTTATGCTCAGGATTTGGTGCTGACAGCACATGTAGAATACCTCTAGCCATGCCAAGTCTGTCTAAACAAGGGTCCAGGTTTCTGACCTGTCTACCAATACAGGTAGTATGCAGGTTTGATAGATCCTGAACTCTGTCTCAATGCAAAACATGGAAGCAGGAAGCAGTGAGACCTATTCATCAAATAACAACCAGTTTGCTGTGACCTTTTGGACTCTGCCTGCAGCCTAGGTAGATGAACCTGTAATGCTCTCCACAGTACTCAACCCCACCTGGCTCAGCTGTGAGGTTCGGGACCTTGGTCTTCTGCCATGAGACATATATGTATATGATATAATTAAGTGAAACCATTAAGGTTTGGTCACCATAAGAGCTTACTCCTGAAAGCATAGAAATCCACTGAAAATTCATCTGTTTAATGTGGGCAACTGGAGTAGTGCTGATATTTCAAATCTGTCAGTCCTTGTCTGCTTTGCTTCCCCCACACCTAGAATGTGGCTCTGTTTCTGTCCATACACGCATGTCCAATGCAGCAGCAAATGGCAATGCAGTTTATACGGGATATCGGAAAATAAGGGTGTTTTCTAGGGCTGTCGATTAATCGCAATTAAGTCACGCAATTAACTCAAAAAATTTAATCGTGATTTAAAAAATTAATCATGATTAATCACAGTTTTAATCACACTTAAACAATAGAATACCAATTAAAATGTATTAAATATTTTTGAATATTTCTCTATATTTTCAAATATATTTATTTCAATTACAGCACATACAAAATGTACAGTGCTCACTTTATATTATTGTTTTTATTACAAATATTTGCACTGTAAAAATGATAAACAAAGGAAATATTATTTTTCAATTCACCTCATACAAGTACTGTAGTGCAATCTCTTTATCGTGAAAGTGCAACTTACAGTTACGTAACAGCGCTCAGAAACAAAACAATGTAAAACTTTAGAGCCTACAAGTCCACTCGGTCCTACTTCTTGTTCAGCCAATCGCAAAGACAAACAAGATTATTTACATTTACGGGAGGTACTGCTGCCAGCTTCTTATTTACAATGTCACCTGAAAGTGAGAACAGGCGTTCGCATGGCACTTTAGTAGCTGCTGTTGCAAGGTATTTACATCCCAGATATGCTAAACATTCCTATGCCCCTTCATGCTTCGGCCACCATTTCAGAGGACATGCTTCCATGCTGATGACGCTTGTTAAAAAAAAAAAATACATTAATTAAATTTGTGACTGAACTCCTTGGGGGAGAACTGTATGTCTCCTGCTCTGTTTTACCTGCATTCTGCCATATATTTCATGTTATAGCAGTCTTGGATGATGACCCAGCACGTTGTTTGTTTTAAGAACACTTTCACTGCAGTTTTGACAAAACACAAAGAAGATTTCTAAAGATAGCTACAGCACTCGACCCAAGGTTTAAGGATCTGAAGTGCTGTTCAAAATCTATGGGGGATGAGGTATGGAGCATGCTTTCAGAAGTCTTAAAAAAGTAGCACTCCGATGTGGAAACTACAGAACCTGAACCACCAAAAAAGGAACTCAACCTTCTGCTGGTGGCATCTGCCGCAGATGAAGAAAGTGAACATGCGTCAGTCTGCACTGCTTTGGATCGTTATCAAGCAGAACCCCTCATTAGCATGGATGCATGTCCTTTGGAATGGTGGTTGAAGCATGAAGGGACATATGAATCTGTAACACACCTGGCATGTAATTACCTTGCGACGCCAGCTAAAACAGTGCCATCTGAACATCTGTTCTCACTTTCAGGTGACATTGTAAACAAGAAGCGGGCAGCATTATCGCCTGCAACTTGTTTGTCTGAGTGACTGGCTGAACAAGAAGTAGTGGACTGGACTGAGTGGACTTGTAGGCTCTATAGTTTTACATTGTTTTATTTTTGAATGCAGTTATTTTTTGTACATAATTCTACATTTGTAAGTTCAACTTTCATGATAAAGAGATTGTATTATAGTACTTGTATGAGGTGAATTGAAAAATACTATTTCTTTTGTTTTTTTTTATAGCATAGATATTTGTAATAAAAAATAACTATAAAGTGAGCACTGTACACTTTGGGTTCTGTGTTGTAATTGAAATCAATATATTTGAAAATGTAGAAAACATCCAAAAATATTTAAATAAATGGTATTCTATTATTGCTTATCAGTGCGATTAATCACGACTAATTTTTTTAATCGTTTGACAGCCCTAGTATTTTCTTAACTGCTATGCTCCAGGAAGGAACAATAATAATAAACAAACCCAGACGAAAATCTGAGAATCCACTTTCTATTAAAAAAATCACTATTAACATTAGGCTAGTGGTGCCAAATTCACCCTGGGTGTAACTCAGTTAACATCAAAAGAATCATTCCAGGAACTAATTTGTCCATGGGATCTAAATGAAGATATAACATGCTCTTACAAGAATGACCATCTTACACACTATGCAGAGAACCAATCTAAACAGACTGTGTTTTGTGCAATAAATATGCAACAGAAGTGTACAATGAGTAAACACGCTGGCCAAAACATGAGCTGGTATAAATAGGTATAACTCCATTGACGTCAAGAGAGCTATTGCAATTTATATCACCTGAGAATCTAGCCAGCTGCCTCTTCCATCCCAAATGGGAGATCACAGAATAAATTTTATTTAGCACCAACATAATGCTCTACTCCCACCAATGTGTGAGTCCTTTGCTAATAAAACCAGAGAGAAAGCAAATGGAGTTAGAATTTGTATGAGAAGCCAGGTAACCAAAGATCTAAATCAAATGGCTGTATTAATGTGCTAATTCCTACCTCCTCCCCCATCTCCCTCCCCTTCCCACCCTCCAATGGGCTGCCAGGAGGCTTGTTAACTATTAAATAAGAAACACACAGCAGTATTGTTTGTTTTTGGAGAACGCTCCCATCTGATTTAATTACAACATTGTACAGGTTTAGTGAATTTTCCAATCAGTGCAAACTCCAAAACGGGATCACGCCATTAAAAAAAGGGCCTATTTGTCAGCTGTGATCTAAGTGTGTTATTGCCCCAAGTGTGTTATCTAATCCTTTGCTGAACATTCCTTTTGATTGTGATCTACCTCACAGCCTCATTTCCATCAGGAAGCTTTTTCACTATGGCTACCCTAAGCATGCCCTTGTTTCATTTAAGGCCTATAAGTCTTGGGGGCAGATTTTAAAAGGTATTTAGTGGTCTAACCCCCACTGATTTCAATGAGGCACCTAACTCCCATTGATTTATACAGTATTATCGGTCCCGTCCCCCCCGAATCGAGAACTTTCTATGTTTTCTCTCTCCTGCACTGGCAATACCTCTGCCTTTTGATACTACTTGACTATTTGATCAGCAGAACTCCTTATTTTATTTTCCAGTTCATTTAGGTTAGGGAGGTGGCCAAGTACTGACTCTTGTGCATCTGCCCCCACCCCAGAGATTGGGAACTCTTCCCAGTCTGAGAATTAATAATTTGTCACAAGTCTTGTCTCTGATTTGGGGACCAACTCTGCAGTAATGTTTTGTTTTCCACTTTTGCCACCAACATTATTTTTCTTTAGATTTTAACTGCTAGTCCATAGCTTGGCTCTCCTTGTTCTCCCTTTCTCAATGTCTCCTGTCCTCTCTCAGCTCCTTAAACAGGTTCCTGTGACCCCCATTAGTATTTGTTTTATGCATCAGAGCCCATGCTGCTGTCCTTATTCTGTAACTTCAAAGGGGGTTTTGTCAGAAAAGGGATAAGATTTGCTATTTAGTTTTATTTTATGACTCTTCCTTGTGGATTTACCTTTGATTTTAATATGCAGTTGATTGGCCTGGTGCTAGCTAGACAAGGACTCTGGTAATATTATGCCCATTTTTAATAACTCTGTAATGAAGGAAACCATTTTTATTTCCTGAACAAATGGGGCCATTGTGAAAGATCTTTGGTTGGTGTGAACCAGCCTAGCTCCATTGCAGCGACACCAGTTTATACCAGCTTGGGATCGGACCCAGGGAATCAAGTACCCATGGATCCAGTCCCATGGATCCTTTGAAAGCCGAAGTTCTGCCTGCCCTGAAATGAGAGATCTGGCACTATATGTAAATGTGTCAGCTCATTGGTTGCGTTAGTTCTGGGGAGATGGTGAATTTCTGAGTATTCTCTGCTCCGGCTGAAGCTTTAGCTTCCTTACCTTTAGAAAGCTGACAACGACATGATGATGACGAACTGGCTATATATGAGAATATACTCCATGTTGATCTATGTCGCACAGAGGAGAGCACTGGAAAGGACATAAATAAAATCTTGGCAGAGCAATACAAATATTTCCCCTTCAAGGACCTGGGGGTGGAGGGAATCAAAGTCAATTTGCATCCGCTGCGGGTATTTAGAAGGATATTTGTAATTCACCACATGGGCAGCCACACTGTCTGGTAACCCTTGAGATCATTTGTGGCAATGTACATGACATTAGATAGATGGTCACTGAAGTGAGAAAAAAACCTCAGCCTTCCTTTTAAATGCCAATGGTTCCATATGGATGGGAACTAAACTTCTTTTTGCTGGTGGCAGTAACTGATAGTGTTGATAGAGGGAAAGAAATTGTGTACCTTATTGTTAACTCACACTCTGTTCCACACTCTGTTCTTGTTAACAGTGGCCTAATTTTGTATGTAACGAATCTGACGGAAAAGATCTTTAAGATCAAAGAGCTTTGGCTGGGTTACAAACACCATGAAAATAGTAAAGGATTATTCTGTCCTGGCATGCCAGGCAATGGTTTATCATTTAAAATGAAATAGTCTAAGAAGGGTGTGAGAGATCTTGTTATTCATATTAGCACCGGTTGGCTGAGTAAACACTCAGGGCTTGTCTACATGTGGATGCTCAAGAACGTTAATCCGAATTAACTAAAAGGCGTGGATTAGTTAAACTACATTAAACCCATGAGTGGACTCTTTCATTCAGAATTAAAGTGGCCTGAATTAATTTTAATTTTGAAAGAGAATGTCAACACAGAAGTTTCATGCAATTTAAGTTATCCACATTGAATTCACACCTTTAATAGTTCAGATTAATTTTCCTATCTCTGTGTAGACACGTCATAATAGTAAACAACTGTTTTATGATTTGACTGCCAAACTTCTTCTGAGAAAAAAGGAGGAAAACATATTTCCTGACTCTGGTCTACACTAGGAAATTAGGTCGGTATAACTATGTTGCTCAGGAGTGTGAAAAATCCACATCCTGTAAACCAACCTAATCTCTGCTGTAGACCCATCAACCTAGCTACTGCCTCTCGGAGAGGGTGGATTATCTATGTGGGTGGGAAAAGCCCTCCCGTTGGCCTAGGTAGCGTCTTCACTAAAGTGCTACAGCAGCTCAGATGCAGCGTTTTAAGTGTAGACAAGCCCTGAGATTCAGATGTAGGGCTCCAAGCTAAGACACATAGGGTTTGTATGCACATCTTGTTTTCCTCCAGTAAGTCTTCTGTGCAAATGGAAGGGTGTACTGGTTGCATAGTATTAACCCGAAGATTATTGGTAACATGATGCTGGTGCGGCAGAAAAGGTGAGCTTTGGGTCAAAGTGCATTCAAGTTATGATCCTATTCAGCTGAATAGCAATGACACAATGCACCTTTCAGAAAGAGACCACACCCCAAAGAGTGTTAGTGTGAAGAAGAGTGATGGACAAAGTTTGGTATTCTGATCCAGAACAGATTTGGATTGGGCTGAATTAAGGCTCAGGTTAGAGTCAACAGCACCAAAACTATGGGAGCTGTTCTCAGGAGATTTTGGCCCAAAGTGCCAGAAATCTTGTGAGATCAACTCATCTCATGTCATTTCTGTCATCATAAAGTGTAGGAATCTAGACAGGAAGGTTGAGTGTGAGGTTTCAGGCTCATCCAAGCCAGAAAACTTTCCCATCTTTTGATTTTGGATCCCAATCAGACACAAATCTCTTAAGGGTGGGTTTGGATCTGGGGGTTCAGGAGAGAATGTGAAATATACACTGAAGCCAATAATACTAAATCTTTTAATAAAATCATAATTCAAGAAAAAATATGCATCTGGTAAATAAACCTTTTGGAGCTCTCAGCTGGGTCAGTCCCTTCTCTTTCAGACACGAGGGAAGTCCTCCAGCACATACGCACAGAGGCAATGGAAGCTCCCTAAAAGTGTGTGTGGGGGCACTGGTGCCTGAAACATGGCCCTGAAATCGCACCACCTGTTCTCCTCAAGGCTCCACCATCGCACCGCCCATTCCCCCTAGGCCCCGCCCCCTGCTCACTCCTCTCCATGCCTCCCCCCTGTCACTTGCCCTTAGGGCCAGTAAAAGGTGGGAAGACATAGCCCTCCGACTTTTAAAAGTGATGGGGCCATGGCCCCTGGCCCAACCTGTTCCGGCACCCCTGCATACACACTGAGGTTCTTTACGGATGATTCATACTCAGTTCTAGGAGAGAGAACACAGACACCCCACATTTCAAGACTGGGATTTTTTAAGAAGTCTAATGGAGTTGGCTATTGAAATTCCATGGGAATTGGTTGCCTAGATTTACAGTGTGGAATCCATCTTGGTCTGGAACAAAATTAGGCATCTGGGCCGATGAAGAGGCTACTGTCATATGCTATTAAGCAATGACATGATATGCTCTGTTGTAGTTGGGCATTTTATTGATTTATATTTGAAACCTGGATGGCAATGTGCAGAGAAGATGACATGTCAGGTTCAGATTTAATCTGCGTATTTCTACTTAAACTGTGATATAATTTGAACACTACTGTTTCAGGATTCTGCCTAAAGAGTAAAACCGTCCAAGCTGCTACACTCTGGTTTGAATTAGCTCCTGGAAAAAATATTTTTAGCTTTGAAGACTGTGCTATAAAATCTTGAACATCACATTAACAAACAGACAACAGACATTTAAAAAATTGGAAAAAGGTTGGTTCCAAATCTTTTAAAAGATAAATTCATATGTTAAAAAGATTGAAATCTGACTGGCATTAAGTAGAAAGAACCATACAAATATAGCAGAAAGCAAACTTTAAAAGTCAGTATTCCAGCAATTTTTATACAGAGTTTATAATTAATCCCTGCCATTGTACTAGGTATTAGGTTTGGTATGCATAAACCAGGGGTCGGCAACCTTTCAGAAGTGGTGTGCCGAGTCTTCATTTATTCACTCTGATTTAAGGTTTCTCGTGCCAATAATACATTTTAATGTTTTTAAAAGGTCTCTTTCTATAAGTCTATAATATAGAACTAAACTATTGTTGTATGTAAAGTAAATAAGGTTTTTAAAATGTTTAAGAAGCTTCATTTAAAATTAAATTAAAATGCAGAGCCCTCTGGACCGGTGGCCAGGACCTGGGCAGTGTGAGTGCCACTGAAAATCAGCTCACGTGCTGCCTTTGGCACGCGTGCCATAGGTTACCTACCCCTGGCATAAACTAAGCACTCTTCTAATACTTTTAACAAGAATAATGGACCAGTTGTAGGATCGATAAATGAAAAGACCAATTCAGATAATAATACCAAGTTCTTACATAGCGCTTTTCACCCATAGACTCAGAGCACTTTACAAAGGAGGTCAGTAGCATTATCCCCATGTATAGATGGGGAACAAGGGCATAGCAAGGTGAAGTGACTTGCGAGCAGGGCCCATCACAGTGCTGGGACTAGAACCCAGCTCTATTGAGTCATAGGGTATGTCTATGCTTAAAATGCTACCGTGGCAGAGCTACAGCACTGCAGCTGAGTCGCTGTAGCGCATCAGTGTAGAATCACCCATGTTGACGGGTGGAAAAGTTTATTTATCAGGTGCATATTTTTTTTCTTGAATTAAGATTTTATTAAAAGATTTAGTATAACTGACGTAAGTGTATGTTTCACATTCTGTCCTGCAGCCCCCGATTCAAACCCATGCTTAGGTGGTTCATGTCCAAAACCAAAAGAAAGGATTTTTCACACCTCTGAGAGATGTAGCGATGCCAATGTAAGTTCACAGTGTAAACCAGCCCCTAGTCTGGTGCTCTATGCACTAGGCAACACTACTGTGAAGAGACTATACAATGTGGCTGCTGGACTGCGCATCGGGGTGCCCTGAACATTGGGAATTTGCAACCCTGAGCAGGTGGTCCAAGAGCTCTGACAATATCACCTCTATTCTGACTGTCCCAGCTGTAAATAGCAGAGCCCTCAGTCTTAGGAATGATCAAAAGGCAGCTTCCCCCTTAGATTAGAGTATCCAGCTACCGTGGTGCCCACCAACGCCTGCACTAGTCAGGAGACCCATCTGGTGACCGTGAGGTAATTGTAAAACAGACGTTGATTGAGGAAGCTTTGCCTTCGGAATGCATACACTCATCTCATTGGTCAGATGCCAGCTCAGAATAGTCACTGGAGAGGAATTGTAGAGAAGGAATTTACTTCAGACCAGGGGCTGTCACAGCATACCTTAACTGTCAAACGATGTCAGGAAACATCCTTTATCTGGAGCTTTGCTTGGAACGCTGGACACCAGACCAAACCTCCATTACCTGCAGCTTTTTAGACCACTGGAGATTATACCCAAGCTGCAGGCATGTTACAGTGAGCTGTGATCTGCATATGGAATATAAGATGGGTAAGTTGCTCTCTGTGCTATGGGTGGGTATGGAGAACCCCTCTTTGTCCTTGTCACAGGCACCAAAGGCAAGAACCAGGGACAACACCTGCAGAGAACTCTACTGAATATTCCCCTTCCGCTAAAGATTCAGTGAGTCACCAGAAACATACACCTCGGCCTTGTATAAGAGGAGGGTGCCAGCCTACTTTCATGGCTGAATTCAGTCAGAGGGCCTATTTCAGTGGGAGGTTCATGAGAAAGCAGGCTCCACTACCCAAATATTACACCGTTCCCCACCTCTACACATCCTAATTCCTCAACCCTAGGCCGGCATATGTCAGAGCGCCAAGATCAACAGCCAATTATGTCACTGGCATTGCTTGTAGCCGAGTTACCTGTGAGCATCCATCTCCTCAGACTGGCTTCCACCTCTTGCTTTCCCAGCTACATCTGGTTGATCTGGCCTCCCGGGGGATGGGGGACTCACTTGCTGGAGAGACATGCGTGCAAAGTTTTCCTGAGAAAGGAAGATATTGTCATGCCACTACTGGAACGAGTAGGTATAGCAGCTACTCCCACTACAGCGCCATGCTAAACACATACTATCCTCACCAAGCCACAGCAGATGATTTATTAAAACCCCCAGACTTACCCTACCTGCTTCCCAGGCAGGGCGACCCTCCTGGAGATGAGGAGGCACTGGAGGCCACACTTCGAGGACCCAGTGACACTGCACGGCTGCTGGCCCGGGGAATACAGATGATGTGAAGCCTCTTGGCCAGTTGCCAAAGGGAGAGGGTCTGTTGGTGCGTTAAGGGGATTTTAAGATGATTCCAGCCAGTCTGACGAAGGCACAGAAAAATCTGAATTGCACAGATTACATTAACCCATTCATTGCTGGCTGATACAAATGGGAGCAGTGTGACCAAGGAGGTGCAATGCATGGTCCTTAGTGCCAGGGTTCCTAGGGATGCATGCAGAATCTGCATCAGCCTCTATGGATGCTGGCGGACACTTGCTGGATCAGATGTTTCAGCAAACGCAGCTGTCCCATTAGTCTCTCCCAAATACCGAAGCATTAGAAACAGGTATACGCATGAAGCCATGACACCTGAGCAAAGATCTCCAGTCCCCCGTCAAAACTACCATACACTGAGTCCAATACCAAACTGAGCCCTGGATGTGTGCACTCCCTGAGCCAGAGGTACCAAATGAGCTCACCTCTGATTCTGTGATGGGCGGGTCCCCACCCTTTCCAGTGACTTTCTGCTGTCAGACTCTCTTCTAGCCACATCAGCCAGCACTGTCATCACTGACCAGCACAATGCTTCAGCTCTGCCAAGAGGAGGGTGCGTCACTAGTGCTCATCTGCCCCAGCACAGCTCCCCACTTGGCATAGGGTGCTGCACGAGGGGGGAAATAGGATAATAGAGACAGATTCAGCCATCACCCCAGCCTCCTGCTCCCCTCTTCATGAACACATTGGAATCACAGAGTGAGATTAATAGGCTGCTCTTTGCATGAGCCATAGGCAGGCACCATCATGATATCACAGGGAACAATTTGCACCCACAGAAATTGCACGATTCAATCCCTTGTGCACTGCTCACCTGGAAAACTGTGTGCACTTTGTCTGGCCCTGATTTGTCGCACCTGGATGCTGGCCGTGGTCCCCAGCTCCACCACCTCTGTCCTGGTCCTGCACCCTCCATCCCTCTCCTTAGCTAATTATCTTGCAGCATAAGCTGATTTGTGTCCACTCCCTCAGGCGAGGGCCTGACAACGATGTCTCCTGGTAACGATGTGGTGTGCACACCAGGAATAATAACCTTTTGGGGGAGCCTATTGTGCCACCAAGCTGATGCAGACATCAGGATCTGGAAGGTGAAACAGCAAGGACCCCTTCTTGACATGGCAGTAAGGAAAACTTCCAGGCTGAGTGAAAGGGAACAGACTGGCTGATGCTAGTGGTGTCCCCCATGGTCCCAGGTGAAAGGACTCAGTGCTAGCCTGCCCGAGTAGATGGCGACCCTGACAGGGTGCCTGCAGGTCATGCTTCAGCTCATCACAACCTGCAAGCCTCCAGGCTCCTACAGGATAAGCCCTAACACTGCATTACCTGCACCATGGGGCGATCTTCCTTGGCTCACAGACCCTTGCTGCAGGGTGTGGACCCCTCCTGTGTGCGACTCTGAGGCAGGGCAAGTGGTGCCGGTCTCCTCCTCTGTTTCACTTGCCCTCTCATGGCTGAGTGTTGTGCTGAAGCCAGAGTCTGCTGTGGCCCCTTTCCCCAAAATGCCAAACAAGACTGATCCTCTTTCAGGCCCTCTACCCCCCACCCCCAACTCCCTGTCCTTTCCCTTCTAGTCTAGTGCTCCTCCTCTTGCTTACCTCCGGGCCCACGTGACTCTGAACAACTTATTACTCACTCTCTCCCCATTGGGCTAGCCAGGGTCTGGTTTGTGAACACAAACTGTATTTGCACATACATGGAGGGAAACACCTCAGTACTTTATTTGCACATACAAATACAGTTTGTGTTTGCAAATACGCTCTTGCACACCCAAAATTTGAGATGTGGCATTTGGAATTGCATCTGCAAGTTTTTTAGTCTGTATATTGTAGCCCCTTTGGAAAATTTGGGCCTGGATCTCTGCTTCCACTGGGAGAAAAATGAAATTTTATGTATGAATAAAATGAGAACATGTTTTAAATGGGGTGGGGTTTTTTGTGTGTGTGCATTTTTGAGGCAGTTGGAGATTTGTTTGTTGCAGCACACTTTAGATGAAAGAAAATAATTTGCCTCCATTAAACTAACTAACAATTTTTTGCCCTGTCCCTATAGGCTAGCAATGCTTTGTGTGAAATGCGTTCACCAGTGGACAGATTGGGAAAAAAAATGAAGTGATGGTACTCTATCTAAATGCTTCCCATAATCCTAAACTTCACCCTGGATCTTCCTGCTAGTGATCAGCTGTGACATAGTCCAGATAAAAAAAAATCTCATCATTAGGTTTCCGAGTTAAAATTCCATTGAAATAAATGTGGGAAGTTCACACCACACTTAGACCTATTGGGCCTGATTCTTACACCAGTGCAGCTCTGTTGACTTCAGGGTAGGAGTCAGTCCTTATCTACACTAGTGTGGGTGAATGGTGAACCAGGCCCAAGCTCAGACAACCCTGCATTGGTTCAAATTTGTAAGGTTAGCACCGTAATGAGGAACTTTCCTTTTGAAAAATGAAAGGTTAGAATGAGCAGACACTGATGGGGCCACCAAAAAGCACTGGCACAGCGTACTGTGCCTGTGATGCCAATTCTCCCCCCACTGCTGGATTTTAAACCTGTACGTTCTGAAGCTGCATGGGTGCTCTCTGATGGTTATAACAAACCAACTGCACAGGAATAAACACACACACAGAAGTGGGGCTGGGGCACATGATTTACGAGGAGAGGCTGAGGGAACTGGGCTTATTTAGTCTGTAGAAGGGAATAGTGAGGGGGGATTTGATAGCAGCCTTCAACTACATGAAGTGGGGTTCCAAAGAGGATGGAGCTTGGCTGTTCTCAGTGGTGGCAGATGACAGAACAAGGAGCAATGGTCTCAAGTTGCAGTGGGGAAGGTCTAGGTTGGATATCAGGAAACACTATTTCACTAGGAGGGTGGTGAAGCACTGGAATGGGTTACCTAGGGAGGTGGTGGAATCTCCATCCTTAGAGGTTTTTAAGGCCCGGCTTGAGAAAGCCCTGGCTCTGATGATTTAGTTGGGGTTGGTCCTGCTTTGAGCAGGAAGTTGGACTAGATGACCTCCTGGGGTCTCTTCCAACCCTAAACTTCTATGATTCTAAGTGGATGTAAACATTATGGGAGTGTAGCGAGGCAGTGGGATACCCCACAGCCCCGCTGAGGGCCGATCCTCCCCTAACACCAATGTGGGCGGAGCCACCGGGTCCGGCGCCCGCCCCTCAGAGGGCACGGCGCCGACCCAGAAGTATAAAAGCCCACCTGCAGAGCTCAGTGGAGAACAAGCCGGCGGAGAGACCAGACGGCTGTGGCCGAGCTCCTCTTGGGAGACAGCAGCAGGCCGCGACTGGCCTGTTGACTCACCAGGCCAGCCGAGCCTACCCCTCGCCTGTTACCCTGAGGAGGACTGGCCGAGCCTGCCCCTTTCCAGCTACCCCGAGGAGGAGCCGAACCTACCCTTTGCTACCTACCCAGAGGAACCGATGCTGGTCGAGAGCACCGAGGACACTAGTACGGCCCAGGTACCTTACGAGGAGGAGTGTGGAAGTAGCCCGGGGGCAGCCGACCCTAGTCTGGCTGCAGCACTGCCAGAGCCTATGTCAGTGTGTTGCGGCCAGGATCCCCACTGACAGCAGCGAGTTTCCGCCGCTGCTAGGGCCCCGGGCTGGGACGCAGTGGAGTGGGAGGGCCTGCGTCCCCCCTGGCACCCACTCTTTGGGTGGCAGACTCCCCCTTTCTCCTGGCCTAGAGAGGCTGGGACCTCTTGCTCATTGACTCAGCCCCTGCTTAAGGGCCTGAGTTCCTGACTATTTGATTGCTGCCCCGCCCTGACCTAGGGCCTGGGCCGCTACAAACCCATTGACTCAGCCCCTGCTTGAGGGCCTGAGCTCCAGACTGCGTGGTTGCTGCCCCGCCCTGATTGAGGGCCCGGGGCTTTTTCTGACCTATTGGCTCAGCCCTTGCTTAAGGGCCTGAGCCCCTAACCGTGTGTTTGCTATCCCACACTACCGCTGGACCAGGACTGACGGCAGACCAGAGCGAGGCGGTGGGATACCCCACAGCCCCGCTGAGGGCCGAACCTCGGCCGAGACTTCTACAGGGAGGAAAAGGAGGAAAAACATCTTGTCAAGCAAGACAGGAAAAGGTGAATAATAAAATATAGGTGGGAGTGTGAAGGAAGAGGAAAGAGCAATGGTTCAACAGCTTTGTCACATAGACCTCTTAGGTCTTACCAAAGCACCCACCAGTGAACCAGTACTTAAGCTCCCAAGGCTGCTGGAGCTGGCTGATTTTACAAAGGGTTATTGAGCTCACTAACACAAGACTTGCATGAGGTTGTGTCACATGACATCATGAACAATCTTTATTGATTATCCAAAAAACTTAGGAAGAACTTCTATTAAAAGCTTAAAATAAACCAACTCTAGATCGCCACCTATTCAGATAGAGAAATAAATCTCCCACAAACGTATACTCGTTCAAATGGAATACATTTGATGAATCATACCAAAAATCTGTGATTATTATACTGGATGTGTTAATTTCCCAATAAATAACCCATCACATGATGACTTTTTAAAAATGAAGTGAAGTGCCTTCATTACCAAGGGCTGGCCAAATTCTGATCTCACGCTGGTGTAAAGCTAGAATAACTCCACCAAGGTCACATTGGTAGAAAACTAGCGTGAGCTAAATTAGGACCCTGTGGGAAATTCTGGCCCCGTTGAAGTAAATAGGAATTTTGCTATTAATAGCAATGGGGCTAGGATTTCACCCCATGCGTTCAAAGCTGAATACTTTTTCTAATACGTAAGATATGGAGGGAATCAAGGGAAAGCATATAATATTTATATATAAACTGACAACTCTGAAAAATAGAGGGCCTGTCTCCTTAATATGAGAGAGCGAGCGAGCAGAGAGTAATTTTTGAGGGCAGGAGGAATTTTGCTTTAGACAGACAACATTCCCCAATAGGATGAAAAGTGATCAGTCTCTAGCTTAATGAAACTCAGGCCTTGCTGAGAGAAATATAGCATGGGTTGTACCAGCACGTGTAATGCTGTTTTCTGAAGTATAGACTGTGACCATATACTCTAAGATGGGAGGTCAGAAGTCAGCTATGCCAATTTACACTAGCGGAGGAACTGGCCACAGATGTGCAGGAGTGGAGAGCAAAACTCTATATATCAACTCAGTACTTTTTCCTTGAAGGAAAGCACTCCAAGGCTGCAGGCCTTTCCCCTCTTTTCCCCATCCTCACAGAGTAGTGTTAAGCACACACTCGCCCTACAGGCAAATTGCCTGGAAGCTGTAGCTTGCAAATAGGTGGCTTAACAAAGAAACAAAAATCACGTTAAATGTAAAAAAAAAAACAACAACCCAAGAACATTTTAAATATTTCTGCAGTGCATTTACCCTGATGCACAAACATCTTCTCCCTCGATCCTCTTTAGTGCTTCTCAAGTTCAGAGTGAACAATCATATGACACTATGTACTTCTCCTGGTCCCCTAATATACATGTTCTAAGCTGACCTCTGATGTCATGGAATGTTTTGTAATCAATTCTTAAAGTTATAGCACCATTGGATTTTATTAACTCGCATAACAACAACAAACAACGACAACAAAAAAACCAACAAAACCCAGGACCTCATAACTGATCAGCCTTGTTTTATCCTTAAAGCTGCTTTAACAAGCAGGGAGTAATATATTGCAATTGGTACGCCACAATTTAATTGTTCTGTTCCTAAATCTAATATTGCAGCTGTGGGTTAAGTTTACACCAGAGCTTTCAAGAACATGAAAGTGTGGTACATCTGTGCAACAGAAAGCTAAACATCTCTTGATCTGATGTGTTTACAATGACATTTGATACTGTGGAATGGTTTGGAGTTTGTTAAAGCTACAGAACCATTTTTAACTGGTGTCATACAACAACTATGGTCTGCAAAAATCTCCTCATAAACTGCTCAGTCTGATGTGAGACAAGTAAAGCTGAGGAGGATAATGTTTTCTCAAGAATCTTTGTAGATTCGTCTGATGCAATGGAAATGGAACTCTGACCATAACTTCTCTTTCCGACTGTGGGCCATATGCTCAATTATGTCAATCAAGCATTTGAAAAATAAACACCGTTTAAATAAAAACACCTGAATACATCATAACAGCATAAAGAGAGAACACAGTAGTTCAACGAGTGATACTTAAATCAACTAGGGAAACTTAGTACATTCCGAAATCAAAGAGTCTTCAAGTTAACAGGTGGCAGAGCTGTGTATGGTACCCTGGACTTCATATTCTGTGTAACGAGCAGCTTCAGCATTATTTACTAGTTAGTGCATTTATTAAGCTCATAAGTAGTTCGGGAAACTTGGTAGTGGGCTCATAAATGTCAGCTGCAGTTTGTGAACTGCAAGTATCCGAGTGTTTTGATCAATGCTTTTACAGGAAAGTTAAAGGGTTATTAAAATTGTTTACTACTGCTACATGAAAAGGGAACAAGCCTGCCGAGTAACTTCAGTGGCAACAAGATGCAGAAGGCTGCAGATTGAATGCTGTAGCAGAAAAGAATTTCCACCTTTAACGAAAAGATTCAATTCGCACACAACCTCCGAGTCCACACACTAGGAAGCCTGTTGTGTGTTCTTTCTTCACAATGAACTATACAACTTTATGGTTGGTTGGTTTTGTTTGCAACATTAAGTGACCAAGACACAGGTTTCTGTCAGAAATATTTAATATGAGTAGGTTTCTGTATGAACGTTTTCTCATGCGCTAGTATGTCCTTCTGACACCTGCTGTCCTTTGAGAACTCAAAATGTGGAAATTAGGTAAGAAGATCCTTATCTGCCATTTCCTCCAGGGCAATCCACATTGATGCATTAGGTATTATCCAGTCTGACAGTTGAAACTCATGTAAGCTAACATACTACACTGGAATCCATTCAGGTTTCAAATTTATTATTTCAACCAGAATTAAGAACTAGCCAAAGCCTCTTCATAAAAAGGCACCAAAGCTGCACAGTGGCAACTTGACCAATGGGACAGAGTCTGCTTGCATAAAAAATACCTTAAAAAGCATATAATTCCATGGGAGTAGATCTGTAGCCATAGTCTCTTGCACATGGAAATTTGATACAGTAAAACGCAACAACAGTGCCTCCCCTCAGGTCAATTAATAGAGAAATAAAAATTGCCCTTAGAAGGGAAGAAATGCATTCATATTTCTTAGGCTTTTTCTCTTTTTTGTATCATAATGTTCTCTTCACGGGTGGGAAACTCAATCTTCAAGTTCAAAGCTTGTTTCATCGTATAGTTCAGGACGAGATGACCTGGAATGTCGTGAATATTTCAGTTGCAGAAAATCGCCCAATTCATCAAGGGCATTCAGGACCTGCAAGATCATTACACTGTATCAGTTATCTTAAAAGGATTTAAAGCTGTTCTCACTTCTGCTTTACATTTGAACAGCAAGTGACACAAAAACACATGTGGCTTTCACAGTTTAAAATAAAAGAAAAAGGAATAAAGCCAAAGGGGTGAATTTGGCTGTCAGCTACACTGGTGAATGTCAGTGAAATCAATTGAGCTACACTAGATTTACATTAGCATCACTGAGAACAAAATTTGGCTCTATGGTAAGCTATGTTGTATTAGCCAATGGCAATATTTATTAGCCGACTGTTGGTAAATTGTGTGTATTTCTCAGACATGCAGGGAGAAAAATACTCCAACTAAGAATTCTCGTTTTTACATGAAAAAGGCACATACATAACATAAGACGACATTGCTGTATCTGCATACATATCCCAAAGGCCAGTTTTACCATTGTATAACTCCAGTGGTGGACCAGGCCCAGATGTTTATCAGGGTCATTGTGAATATCTTGAACAGGATTATGTGGTTTGATAGCAAAAGTGGAAAATGTGCTTGTATTAATATCACAGCTGGCCTCATCCTATAATGTGAGTGGCTGCACATCCTCAACTCCTATTGGATTCAATAGAAAGCAAGGGCATTCAGAATCTCCCTGGAGAAGATCAGAACCCTGCAGCCTCAAGCCCGTGCTGAAAAGCAGCCAATAGGTTGATATCAAGTAAAAATATAGCACCTGTTCTTTCAATCCTGTTTCTGTTTACACAGTAACATATGCTCAGGAATAGAAAAGTCGTGTCCCCCCCCCCCCGGTTTAAGAATGTGGTAAAATGAGCTAAATAAAGAAGGACCTGCAAAGTAATTAAAAAAAAAATTACCATCCTTGAAAACTTTCCCATTTATGGGTCTTCCCCCTTATGTATTACTGCCAGTGGTTTAAGCCAATGGTTGTTGTGATGAGAAATGGCACAAGAGCGGTGTGTTTTTATTTTACACTGGATTTACAGCACATTCACGCAGTGGTTGTCCTTAAAAACTTTTCAGCTGCCTGAGGTAACTAAACCACACTACCCAGAGTGTTTCCCATTCCCCACACAAGGCATAGGGAAGTTTAGATAGTGTGGCAAATACTATGGCAATGATACCTAGCTGCAAAGGCAAAACTTGTAAAAGGTGACTGCTGGGGAGCGTCATTCAAGGCCCCAATTTGCATACCGCGGTGAGATGAATTGCAAGATCAGTGCTTGAAAATTGTAACTTTCATGTGTTTAATGCTGCTGTTTTAAGGAAAGAAAACCTAAGCGAAATAAAGAGATTACGCTCCTAATCTCCAGGGTGATTTCACTGTGTATTACTGCAGTTGCATAATCAAAAGCTTCTGCAACTCTGGAACTACACAGCGAAATAACAGCCTACCTAACTACACCTCGGTAACTAAGCATTGATATATATATATATATATGTTACCATTTAATTTTAACTTCGTGTTGAGTATTCCATTGTTCCTTACTGTAGTTTTAAGATTAGCAGGAATTTCCTACCGCACATGTGCAAACCAGATTTTTCAATTTTGTTTCTAAAATGGTCTGAATTGGCCTGGAAATTAGTCTTGAGTATAGGACTAAGGTCTCAGTCCTCCAACTGTGTTTGGTTCCATGTGCTCACATCAAGTCCCACTGAGGTCTGCGTGGGCACAGGGGCCAGCAGCATGGAGTCAGAAGCAGGATCAGGGCTCTTCCCACTTGAAAACACGGAGTGTATAAAATGCATCAGTTTCTGAGAGTTATGCTCATGCAAAAAGAGCCTTAAAATCTGTTGGCAACCAAAAAAGTTCCACCCTTACCTAACTCAAAAATGGATGAACATATTTCATCTAAATTTGCTTCCTTACCCTTGCACTAAGAGGAAGATGGAAAATTTCAATCTTAAAAATACTTTTTTTTAGAAAGTTATGAACAGATGGAAACAGAAGTTTATAATGGACATCTCAACATAAGTGTAACTGCTCTTCTGGAAGCAGGTAAAGATACAGGGATCAAACTGGTCATATTGCACCTTTTAGCCCTCTTGTTAGATACAAACAATTCCAAATATTGGACTGAAAGTTCCACATGTATCATACAAAACCCAAGATGGTGCCATATTTTGCTGCTGCAATGTAACTCACATAAATATGGAATGAAAATAAGGGCATGGAAACCCTTATATGCAATTATTACCACATCATTTAGGGTTTCCTGCCCAAGCAGTTAACTTTGGTCTTGGTGTGCTCCTAAGGTAGGTCTTTATTAGTTATTACAGATTTAGTCACTCTTAGGAACAGGGGAATATAGTACAGTTAATTGTTGTATAATTTAATATTTTAAATAAAATCTGTAATTATAAAGGCTTTAAATATTAAGTGACAAAGATCAAGAAAAACAAAAGCAAAATGAATTATTGAGATTCAAAGTAACAGACTTGTAGCTTCTCCCAGCCCCTCTAGCATCTGATGTTAATTTCACCAGGACATCTGCTGTTCTTACCGTGTCTAACATCTCCCGTGTATGTGCAGCCGACACACAAAACCGAGCCCTCGATTCTGCGATAGGAGTAGCTGGAAATCCAACCACAACCACCCCAATATTTTTGTCTAACATGCGCCTTGCAAAAGCCCTGGGAGGAGGGAAAGAAGAAAACAAAAGTGAGTTATTGCCAATAAACTGAGCACAAAGAGAAAACACGCAAGTGTGAAAAACAATGGTTAAAAAATCCTGGCCCTACTGAAGTCAATAGGCGTTTTACCATCAACTCTCCACTGCCTTGCAGCTTGTGTAGTCATTTTCATCTCTGCAAAGCGACTGTCAGATACAATCACTGATGTAAGTGAGCAGAGAATTCTGATTAGGAGCAATTCGCAATCACTGAGCACAGGTGCAAATGTCTATGTAAAGTGTAAGGCAGCAAGAATCAGACCCAATATCAGGCAAATATTTAGACGAACAGATGGTGATAAATAAAAATTAATGCCATTTAGATCAAACGTCATTGAACAAGGCACTGAACATAAAGTAGAACGATGGTCTTGTCGCTGCAGCAAGAGACTGGGACTTGGGAGACCTGGGGCTAATTCCTGGCTCTGCCAAAGACTCTCTGAATGGGTCGGTCATTTAACCTCTGTGTGTCATTTCCCCACCTGTAAAATGGGGAGAACAGCTACCTGCTCAGTATCCCGAGGAGAAAATTGTTCATATTTGTGAGGTAAGTAATGCAGAGGGACAGAGATCGATTCATAACACTTAGCGTGGACTAATTGGCCTCAATGACAACCCATTCTACCAATCTGTGCAAACAGGTAGAGGAGACTGTGGTCACAAATAAACTGATCCAAAGAGGAAGCATGCATGAGCCACTGGGACAGCTACAGAGGGACTCTGACAAACAACTTCATGAGGGAGTTCCAGAGATGGGGCCCCAATGCTGAGAAGTCTCTGCACCTTGACCACTGAACTTCCGGATGGCAAGGGGAGACATCTTGGTTGATCTCCAATGCCTCAAGAGGGAAACAAGATGATTCTGCAACTAAAGCTGTCTCCCATTTCCCCACAGGCCAGTTATTAGGGTTGTGTTCTGGGCTGAGGATTTTCTATAGCTCATAAGACCTGCTTTCTGCCCATCAGATAGTCCTTGCAAGAGGGCTTGATAAATAGTTAAACTTCAGACTAAAAGGATCCTGGTGTAACTGGGAGACAGGGGAGTTCACTATTCCCCACAGATCCTGAAACGCTGATGGAAGCTTGGCCATAGAAGGGCACAAGTTCTCCATGCA